>NW_026606060.1:0-600000 GCF_029834395.1 Sorex fumeus | reverse complement strand
ACAAATTTAGCAGCATCAGAAGCAGCTGCCACTGACAATCTTGTCTGATTCCACAGGCGGTAAGCATGCCAAAACAATGAGTCATTTCAGGTGCGTCTGCCTCCGCCCTCTTTTTTAGCCAAAAAACAACAGCAAAGATGATTCAATCACCACCAAAGTTTATTTCTTTGTATTGTGGTAATACTGATTCACAGGACTGCTGATGTTTGTATATTTGAGGAGTACACTCTTAGCACTCCACACCCACCACCAACGCATAATCTCCGCCCAAGTCCACACAACCCTACCAACCCACCCCTTTCCTGTCTTACAGACTCATTTTGAGCTGAGACCCTAAGGCTTTGGTTTCTTTAGTCACGTTCTTGTTCTTTTCTTCATATTCTACCTTATGAGTGAGACTGTCTGAGATCACCTTCGAATTTGTTGTGCTGTGCACGATCCCTTCTAGCTCCATCCAAGTGTTAGCAAAAGGCAGTATTTCTGTTTTCCTATCAGTGAGAATTGTTCCATTGTGAATCTATACCACATCACCTTTATTCACTCACTGAGTGCATCATTCTTTCATTGAAATCCAGAAATTGAAACAAAGGACTAAAGAGATGGTCCAAGAGTCGAGAGCACATGCTTTGCATGCAGGAGGCCTGGGTTTCATCCCCTGTATGGACCCCCAAGATCAGCTAGAAGGGACCCCTGAGAACCAAGTCAGAAGTAGCTGCTATGCATTGCTTCGTGTGACTACCCAAACAATACAGCAGCAACACCCCCCCCCCCACACACACAAAGTTTGAAACTAGAAGAGAATCAATGAGAAAAGATTTCCCCCCTGTAATTTGTGAGTATAGAATACACTTATAAATGAATAATTTTTCAAATAATCTGCTATTATGCTAGGTGTCACCCCAAACTATAAGACAGTTGCCAAATTTCAAGGAACATATTATTAAATAGTAACAGTCTGGGGGAATAAGAAGAGTACAAAATAATTCTATTTTTGAGTCAGAAGATGGTCAGACTAGAGGTAAGCACCAAAGGCTACTGGAATTAACAAAAGGATAGCAGTGAGATATTGCACAAGGTTTTAATGGAAAGGATGGCATTTGGCATTTGAAATAACTAAATAATTCATGGGATCTTGGAAGGAGAAATATCAATAAAGTCAGAGACTTGACAAAGATGTTTAACACTGAGAACTAAATTGTTTCAAATATAGTGGCCTACAGTTTCCCTGCCCTTCTGATACTTGCATAAACTTATACATATGACATATACAAGATTTATAAAAAAAAAACCCTGAAAATGGAAAACAGCACAGAGGATCCCCGTATATTTAAAATGTGACATTTTGTTGTATATATGATATGTGCTTTCAGAAATTAAAAATGAAAATATACAAACGGAGGATAAAATATAATCCAAACACCCACAGCTGTTAGCATTTTGATGTATTTCCTTGGAGACTTTGTCTGGATATCTAATTCAAAACAGCAATTATAGCCAACAATAATGCATTATCACCTAGCCGAAAGACTAGTTCTCATCACAAAAATAATTATTTTCATCCCATCACTGATGGGTTAGAATCAGTCATGTTCTATTTAATATTGAATATTTCAATCATTTACTAATCAACTTTTAAAAGAATTCATTTTGCCCCTTTTTGTTTTTCCTCTGAATACCATGTAAGTTAACATTTTGGAATCTATCACTTTTCTTATGTGTTTGCATGATCGATTTTTCGTTAAAGCTAACCATCCCTTGTTTTATCTTGTTTGTTGTCATCTTTTTTCTTGGTAACTATCCTTGGGGTGACTTCCTCTTCAATGACTTATATTTTGCTTTTTCATTGTTGTACAGACTTTGTATCAAGAACTTTACAGATGCTGAGAAGCTCACAAGTCAACCTGTGGCCATTTCAGGCTGCTGCTTCTGCAGGCAGATAGGAGCCTGCACAAGCCCAAGTCAGGGATGGGTAACTCATTACATGGAGCAAGGGAAACAGAGTATCAGCAGGTTTATGCAGGTTCCGTGAACTGCACTTTCCATAAAGGAAGTTAAATGGTGTCAGCATATTCAGTGGGTTGAGTTCAAGGAGAACTCAGTTCCTAAGCCCAGATGGCTTCCAGAGGTCAGTAACTATGCCTGCCCTTTGTGCTGAAGAATAAAACATCATTGTGGCAGTGTATATTATATGCATGGGGAACTCAGAAACATAATCTATGCTCCAAAGGCATTCCTGCTAAAACATCCTTGATAATAGGGGAAAATGAAGGACAGTCCAAGGCTTATTATGCAACAGATGTAGAAATACAAATGACTCATGGGAACTAGTCTCCAGCCTCTAAAGGTACAGGAGGGAGAGAAAAAGGTTCTGACAGGGAAATACCTTTCAAGGTATTCAGCACTCATCCTTCTCTCCTGACATCGTCCTAATGGTATTTCTACCAGTCAAGAAAACGTCAGCATGAAAGAAGTAAGTGAAGGGTAGCTAATGGTTAAATTGATTTCTAAAAAAAAAAAAAAAAGGTGACCCATTTAAAAAAGGTTAAGTAATGAATTTTCATTGACAAAACTGTTGCTTAGAGAATTCTTTGAACAGAAAGCTATACTATGACTAAAAATCTAATGACTTTGACAAACCTTTTGCACTGGGTGGCAGGCACGTCCAGCGGTGCTGGGGCTCAGTCCTGCTCTGAACATCACTCCTTCACTCCTGGCAATGCATGGGGCCCGTATGCCATGCTGGGATCAAACCGGGATCAGCCATGTGCATGACAAATACCTTACCTGATATGCGGTCTCTCTAGCCCCTAAACATTTTTTATAGTAGATTAGTCCTCCGAAGCAAACTGTCAGTTCAGGTCTGGCTCAGCCCATCCAGTAAAGGCATTTAACTATGCTTCAGTTCTCTCTGTGGTAACATGGGAATGCAGCTAGATTTTTACCTTGTTCTCTAAAAGCTGGCGAAAGCTTTGACTGAGTTAAGAAATATATCACAGGTCTTTCAGGACCTGTACACATTACAAGCACAGCAAATATTTTGATACATAGCACAACTCAATAAATGTTGGCCATTACTCCTTTTATTATCACCACCTAAAAAAGGTCATTAAGTAGATCTATTCTCTTCTATGGTCTCCATCTCTCTCATTTTAACCAAATGTCTTCTTTCCTAGACTTGGAAGGTAGAAGCTAAATGAAAGTAGTATTATCAAAACAGCATTCCAAGAAGAAATGGGTGCTTTTTTAATGGGTAATCTGACTTCACTTTTTAGTAGAAGAAAAGAAAGGAAAGTCACATATGTTATTAAATTTGAAGGATTGCTAGCAATTTGGGGCCCATGGAAATGAATGCTTCTGTTATTCATGGATTTATTAGGGGTTTTTTTCAGTTCTTTTTAGACAATCCAGCTGTTCACCTGGATTAACACAGATCTATGGAGGGTAAAATAAAATCACAGATCAGACTGTTCTTACTCTATCATCTCTCTCTTTCTGTCTCTCTCTCCATTCTGAATACTCACATTTTTAATCCTATATCTCTACACACAATCTAGATAGATATATAGACAGATAGATAGATATAAATATAGATATAATAGGTGCAATAACAAATCAATGGCAAGAGCAATAGCAAAGTTCCATGTGGATAGCATTCTCTGCCCTCTTTTGCACACTGTAACTTCTATTCTCAACGAATTGTTATTGAGAATATAATCCTAATATGTTAATGACACAAAGTGCTTAATGACATATTTAATAGTTTTCTGTTAGATGCAATCATGGCACTTGGTTACCAAGAGTACAAATAACTCATGCTAAACCCAATTCCCTATAGACATATTCACAACTCCTCACTCGGCTCATCTTTGCAGAAATTGTAAAACTAAATGTTTGCTCAGTGTGTCTATAAGTATTTTAACTACTCATCCAGGCAAGAAAACTGTCAGTAAACTTGGTTTCTTCATTTTTCCTCATTCTGAATCAATGCTTTGCCCTGCCTCATATTTAAACATACCTACAATGCACTGATTTCAATACAGTTAAGACACACTTAAGGCTTCAAATATCAGGCCAGCTATATCTCTTGCTGATATTCAAATGTGGTAGAATACTGCAAAAAGGAAACAGAGGGTTCACTACTGGAACGTTTGAATGTATGTGAGACTGTCACTGTGACTGCGTGTTTTTTGGAGAGAATAAGATAGCTTGATTGAAAAATGAAATGTTTCTTTAACAGATGAAGCTCTGGGCATCTACCATTGATCAGGCACCGTGCTAGACATGAGGGACATAAACTGAACTACAAATAGAACCCACAACTCAAGAAATCAACAGTGTGTTACATTTCAGTCAGTAAGAAGGATAAACCAACACTTTTCAGAGGCTCTCATGAGAACTATGATTGGAATGTGAAACAGGTCCCTGGGAGGCAGAGCGGAAAGCAACCTAGTGTGTACAGACAGTCTTCTTGAAAGGGAGTTAGTAGAAATAATGAGCACATAAAGTGATTCTAGATGAGACCATGGTGGAGGCTTCTGGTAGAGAAAATGGAGGCAAGAAAATGCCAAATGAGAGAATAAAAATAACAAAAAATGTATTTATACATAATGAGGAGTCATCAAAAGGCTTTGACTTAGTATGACAATATATTTACATATTTAGGTAGGCTTGTCTAGAAAGGAGTGAAGATAGGGTCATAGGAAGAGTATGAATCGGAAGACTAAGAAAATCATGTCTAAAAGGTATGATGATATCCGAAGAAAGGAAGAGAGTAGCTGTGGGTCCGTGACTTTATTATACCTCATATTGGGATCCAGGAGCCATTATTCTGGGGCACAAGGGAAAAGGATGCGAGAGAGAGAACATAGAACAAGAGAACAGAGAGTGAGTGTGAGAGCAAGTGAGAGAGAGAGAGAGAGAGAGAGAGAGAGAGAGAGAGAGAGAGAGAGAGAAACAGAAGAGGAGGGAATGGACTGTATCCCTTCTCTTCCAACTTCCACATTGAAGCTCTAACATTGACTGTGACTGTAGCTGGAGCTAAAGTCTTTAAGGAAACAATTCAATTAAATAAGGCCATAAAGTGGCAAACCTAATCCAACAGCACTGAGAATGTATAGTAAGAGGAAAAGATGACCAGCTCTCTCACTGTATCTTCCTCCTTACCCACTCTGTGTACACAAATAAGAAAGAATGTGTGAGGGCTCGGTCAAAGGCAAGAGACCTTTTATCCAGGAAGAGAGGTTACAACGTAGACCAACCCTGATGAATGCCTTGGTCTTAGATATCTAAACTGCAGAAACGTAAGAGAACAAATTATGTTCCCAAACTATGAGAAGATAAATGATGTAATTTAAGGTACCCAATCTATGGCATTTCTTTTTGAGAGCCCATGCTGACAAAAATGGTTTAGTTGAGATATGAAACTGAAAACACATGCAGAGTTCATTAAAAAAAAATCAATGAGGTAAACAAAGTTTGAATGAGCAGAAAATGAAACTCCTTCTACTCACAGACAGAACTTTCAACTACTACTGAATCTCTCATGCTGAGTTTCAATTCTGGAAACTGTGGCACAGCCACGCCTGTTTTTTGTAAGCTCTATGTTCCAGTGTGGTGTAACAGCTACGCCCCCAGCCTCCTCTGCCATCAACTGGAACAGGCTTTTTCATACTTTCACACTAAAACTGACAAACAAGAAGAGTGGGAGGATGAGGAGATGTCAGCATGAGCAGGATGGAAATAATGACTACAGACAGATTCAACAAATTCTGGGATATGATGTTAGTATTCCAAGTAGATCTTTGTCAAAAAAAATAAACTTTTATTTAGCAACCCAACTTACAATTCTGGAAAAACTGTGTGAACATATGAGAATCATCTATGTAACCAAGAAAACGCAGCACAGAAAATAGGGCCTCATGTCTTTACATGGTGGTTCTTTTAAAATATGGTACCACAAACTTTGGTTTGATTCACATGTATTAAAAAATAGGGTCAGTTTAACTACCAAGCTATGGAGGTTTCATTTACACTCTCAAGACTCACTCACTGTGATAGAAAAATGAACAGAAGCTCCATGAGCATTTTTTTCAGAACCAGTAAATAATGGCGCATAGGTTTGGAGAAAGAATCTAAGTGGAATCAATGAATAACAAACATTGTTCCTTATCTCTGTACTATGCCCCATCAAGTTGAAGACATGGAAAATTATAGGCGTTAGCTAGTCTTTGTGAAGGAATTGGCAAATATATTATTCATCTGCCTTTTCATCTGTTAAAAAGTAGTGTTCATTTTGATCGGCGTTTGTGTGTGTGTGTGTGTGTGTGTGTGTGTGTGTGTGTATTTGCCTGTGTTTGTATAAAAGAGGACAAACAGTTTGTGTGGCATTTTCCCTACCTCTGTCTTCAATATAATGAATTCCACTTGCTCTTTTAACTCCAGATGTTATCATGTTTTAGTTATACTGATTAAAGTTTGTGAAGAATTGCAAATGGTAACCCAGCCTTCCCTCATAATAGGAAAGCCAATATATTTAAAGGCATAACAGTGAAACAGAATACCAGGCTAAAATTATAAAAGTGTTGGAAATGTCATCATTTGCGTTAGGCTGTGGGCTTCTGGTCAGAAGAAATAGAACGAATGGGCCTTTATTACTGCTCTAGTGAGCACGAAACACAACAAGAATTTCCAGTTGTTAGGTCCATTGTATCTTATTTGGATCTTATTTATTTGTTTGGTTTGTTTTGGGTTGGAGACACACCCAGCTATCCTCAGGGCTTACTCCTGTCTATGTTTAGGACTCACTCCTGGAGGTGCTCCAGGGACCATATGGAGTGCCTGAGATTAAAACAGTGTCAGTTGCATGCAATGTAAGTACCATATAACTGCACCATTGTTCTAACTCCACATGGTTAAGTTGACAGTATTTCTCCCACTGGGAGAAGGGATCTATAGAGAATAAGAACTGGAGTTTTCTTACTGAAATTGAAAAGAAATAAAAATAAAAGTTGCCAACTCTATCAGTAGTAGAAATAGAGATGACAGTTTCATGTTATTTTCAGATAGATTTGACATTTCAAATACTACAAAATATTTCTTGCCATCTCAAGATTCTCTCCTATTGGTCTGTGATACACATCTTTTGGGGAAAAATGCATAGAACAAACTATCCAAGTAATTGAAAGTGGAATAATTTTCTCCCTAAGCTTCCCACATGACACAATAATTTTTTTCTTAGTGAAAGCAATTGTGGAACAGCAAGTTGGATGCCTTTGGCTCTAGTGAGCTTCTCTGTAGCTTTCTGGGTCCACAATCCTTGTTTCTGTCATATAAAAATGGAGATGTCCTGGGAATATCACAGGATTAGATGACACAAGGTAGAATGAAAGTGTTCTAGGGGCTGGAGAAATAGGACAGCATGTAAGGCACCTGCATTGCACAAGGCAGAACTGGGTTCAAATCCCAACACTACAGCTGGTTATCCAAGCAATATAAGAACCATTCCAGAGCACAGAAGTTAGGGTAATCCCTGGGCACAGCCAGGTGTTGCCCGAAAAAACAACTGAAAAAAAGTGTCTCAAACACTTTTGTATTATTAATCTATTGTGAGTTTGTAGAAATAAGGATCCAAGACATTTTGCATTCCAAAATAAGAGGCAAATATTCTTTTCCATTTTGGGATCTTGTGAAAAGGGTAAAGTACTAACTCTGGTAGTATTAAAGGCAACATAGTCTCTTATTTATAAGATCTACTGCTGACAATCATTAAGATATATATATATATATTATTACTGACAATTGTTAGGAGTGATTGTATGTGTCTGTAAAAGAACACACTATCTTGACAAGGGCATGTCAAATTACAGAGACTCTTATTTCTAATAAGATAAAAATATAAATTAACAATGATGGTAAACATGGTTGCCACCCAATTCATTCAGGAAAAAAAATGAATTAAAGTACGGTCCTGATCTATAAGCTTATCACAAAGTGGAAAGACAAAAGTCAAGTCACTGTGTCACTGTCCTCCCGTTGTTCACTGATTTGCTCAAGTGGGCCCAGTAACATTGTGAGACTTGTTACTGTGTTTGGCATATCGAATACGCCACAGAGAGCTTGCCAGGCTTTGCTGTGTGGGCAAGATACTCCGGTAGCTTGCCAGGCTCTCCAAGAGGGGAGAAGGAATCAAAAAGTCAAGCAAACTTGAAAAAATATATAAACATAGGGATGGAAATTAAACTCCTCAGTGTTTATGGAGAGTTTCTTAGTAAATGAACTAAGATAATTCATTGATGGGATATAGGGAGATTAAGGCAGAGAGTGAGGCAGGGAAGATACAGCAATAGGGAATGGATTAAAGGGAAAAAAGGAGGAGTAGTTGAGACAAGGGTAAGATATGCAGGCTTTTCTGTTTGTTTTTATTGCATTACAAAAACCTTCAAACTTTACAGAAAGACTGAAGGCTTAATTTATAAGTCTACATCTTTTATGCATTTTCATACTTTCCTATAAAAATGCAAACAGCCACATCTTTCTAAAGCTACTGCTAGGGCTCAAGACTTGATTTATGGTGCCAACTCCTCCACACACAGGCAACAAGAAAAAAGACGAATACCACATGCCCAAGACATCCCAAAAGTATTCTTTTTATTAAATGCAACCATAAAATGATCGCGTTTAACAAAGACTCATTGAAGTCTCATCGTTCAAACACAGTGCAAACTTAAATAGATTCCAGCATCATTCAAGCTCAGCTTCAGGGCGATCACAACTGTAACTAACTCCTACGCTTTCATCTTTTGACAATGAAATTAAAATATTGCTTCATGCTACAGTAGGAAAGAACACTCTAAAATAAATAATCCCAAAGTTGAAATAAAACCGAAAATAACAGCAGTGCCTTTCGGAAACAGTGGGCAGCAATGTTAATGAATGGAAGCTTTGATACCAATAGAACAAACACATTGATTTTGAAGGAATATATAAAGAAGATTAAATTATACTATAGATAGCAGACACTACATAATCAATGTCAAAACTAAGCAATTCAGATTAAAAAGAAGCAATTATTTCTCACAGAATTTTTAAACAGGTGAAGTATGGAAAAAGTTGGCATTCTCCCGAGAATCACAATTACAGACAAATTAAGGCAATAAAACTTGCACTTTATGGTGAGATACAGAGGAACATTTTTAGAACATAAATCTGGCCTTGCCTCTAGTCTGGATGAACAGGAGTCCCTGAGTCCAAGGTTTGTCAATTGTATATCTTAGTGAATGGGTAGCTTGGCAAGTCAAGGTAGGATCAAGTTTTTCAGTATACTATTAGCTATGTCAAACCACTGGTGATGACATGTGAACCTCGAACATTTGTTGGGAGGAGGTGGGCCACACCCAGCGATGCTCAGGGATTACTATTGGCAGAGATCAGTGGATCATATGAGATGCCGGGGATTGAACCTGGGTCGACCACGTGCAAGGCAAGCACTCTACTAGCTGCTGGAGAATCTCTCCAACCCCCAACCTTGCCATTTCTGTAAACACGGTCATTTGATTTCTCCTGTAGTGTTAGCATAGAAGGCTCAACCAAAGCTCTGCATAGATACCTATTTTTAAGTTTATTCTCCCTTCATTACCCAAAAGAAAGTGGTCACAGCGGTCCCATATTTTCCTAATTACAAAAAGCTTTCAATTTAGGTCATGCAACTCTTTGTTTTTTATCTTTGGCAAACCAGTGTTAACCTAGCAATATTTGGAATCATCTGCTATTTTTAGAGCTCATTAGGTGATCATCTGTTGCATTACCTGAAATTTTTATTTTTAGTTATTTCTCTTATAGATTTTGATTCTTCTAGATACCGTAGCTGCCAATCATCCAATCTCTTCTACATCAACAAAAGAAAACCAAAACCATTAGAAAAATACTATTTCAAGAACATAATATATTATTTACTAAGACACCTACTTTTTTGGGAGGTGATATATTTACAGTTTATAATATATACTGGTATTTGATGTGCAGGGTTTTATTTCTTTGGTCATTCTTGGTTCTAAAAAACGATAAAATCTCAACAGTAAATGGGGGACAGTAACAGAAATCATATTTAAAAGGCACCTACTTCCTTCAAACGTAAATGGCAACAATATGTGCAAGTAGCCATGTGTACAAGCTTGGACAAGCTGAACTGTACTTCATAGGTAAAAGTGAATGTGAATGCTTTTACTAACAGTGCAACCAAACAGAAGAAATTCTTCTGTGGGAGAGAAACAACCAAAATACTGCAGTACCTTCTAGACTATCTGCTTAATAAAAACAACCAAACAAAAACTCCTCAAACTCTAGCTCTACCTATAGGACTCGTTTTACAGAGCTGTTTCACCTAAAAGTAGATAAATATTTGTCTTCATGCCAGGGAGATGTGGGTCTTTCAACTCAGGGAGAATAACGGTGAGGATTCTTAATTCACCTAAGAGAATGTCAACAGCATCATCTGCTCATCTGGTGTCCAAAGGACACATATTGGTTCATCTTCTTGCCCAGATTCTCCTTTTACTTTGGGGCTTTTCCCTCATATTTGGTCCTTCGTGTGCACCCTTAAACTTGCCAAACACACCTGGAGAGACCACTGAAGACACTGCTGAAAAAAATAGCTTAATACTGAATTCTCATCTATTCAGAAAGGTTCTTAAAAAAAAATCCTCTCCTGTGAATTCGACTAACAGGGTTCAAATTATTCTCCTCAGACTGGCAATTTAGAAGTTATTTTAAAATTAAGACCTTTTGTTAATAAATACTGTTTGCTTCCAGGTTAAGAAGTGGAATTATACCCTTTATACTAAATTGCCATCTATCTGGCGTTTGGGCCGCTGTTACTAATTGAATTGAAACAGAAGGGTCCAAGTTTCACTTGTCATTCAGAACCATAAAGAAACTTCCAAAAGAAAACATATCTGTTGCTATTTTTATTCTTTATAGGTCAAAAATGTGCTCCTGAAACATTGTTTTACAAGTGGGATGAGTGGACATTATAGCTAATTACAAGTCTGTGTAAAAAAAAAACATAAACTGAAGAAATGGGGAATGTCTTAAAGAATACTCAAATAGCAATCCCATGTAAAATGTCAAATTTTGGAAGAACAATTCAATTATCAGAATCTCTACCATGATTCAAGTGGCTCTGGGTAAGACAAAATGTGAATATTTCTGTGAAATAAAATTTTGTGTGAGAAAACTGACATGTAGAAAAGATGGAAAATAATTAAAAAGTAGCAAAGCATAAATCCCGAGTATTTCGATTAATTAAACAATGGAAGCAAAGCCATAAAAACTTGTTACTGGGATATAGACTTATTTTCTTTCTTTTCTCCAAATTTTAAGTCCATGAAAAAAATTATTTTTGTTCTTGATCATTACTTCATCTCTGGAACCTAGTACAGTGGGCTGGAGTGATAGCCCAGTGGGTAGGGCACTTGCCTTGCATGCTGCCAACCCTGCCGACCCAAGTTCGATTCTTCCGCTCCTCTCAGAGAGCCCGGCAAGCTACTGGGAATATCTTGCCTGCACGGCAAAGCCTGGCAAGTTACCCGTGATACATTCGATATGCCAAACACCGTAACAATAAGTCTTACAATGGAGATGTTACTGGGCCCACTTGGGCAAATCAATGAACAATGGGAGAACAGTTGACAGTTGTCCTAGTACAGTGCAGATTAAACACTTTAAAAAGATGGCCACTCAATACCTCTATTGAAAACCACAACACCCTATAGGAAAGAGAGAGCAAAAGGGAATGCCCTAACACAGTTAGGGAGGGGTGGAATGGGATGGGGGCAGAGGGCTACTGGGTTCATTGGTGGTGGAGAATGGGCAGTGGTGGAGGGATGGGTACTTGATCATTGCATAAGTGAAACCCAAGCACGAAAGTTTGTAAGTCTACAACTGTATCTCATGGTGTTTCACAAAAAAAACCTTTAAAAAGATGGTTATTCGCAAAATATAGGATTAAATATCATTGCAGTGTACTTATTTTTTTCTGACACAATAACTGAATCTGAATTCTTTCAGCATAAGTGGCTCAAGATGGCTGAGCAAACAGAGTGAGAAAGCTGCCTTTCTTGAAATATAATTAATGGCAACCAGGTATAATTTTCTATTGTACTTATAGGGGGGAAAAAACTTTTAGCACCAGGAAATGGTAAATGATTAATAAAGGTCAAGTTGTATTGAAAGGTGGCATCACGTAAAGATATGTTACTCGATAGAAACAAATCACAAAAGCTTACTAAAATTTCTCAGCAATCATTTATGAAGAAAATATTTAATATAAGAAGCTAAGTGACTTTTCGAAAGTAGTATGTTAGAAGCACTGCCATATAAGTGACATGACCGTGACATGTTAGAAGCATGAAATCTGGGATTTGAGTCCAGCTCCCAAATGTCAGCATGATGCTTCTTCCACTATGTAACTCTACTGGGCACTGCATGCTCTTCGAGGGGGAAGACCAATAGAACAGACTACAACTAGTGGGAGATGTTGAACCCAATTTTTAAAAAGTAGTAAAGTGATATTTTGAAATTTTGACATATATGTTTCTCTAAGAAAAAAATTGTGTTCAATGAAAAATAAATAAAGTCCTTCAGATTTACACTTCATGAAAGAATGCAAGAAAAACTTGATTGGTAAGTAAATGGATAAAGAAAGAAAGGAGTCTGCTTTCTGTCTGTTTGGTTTTTGGTTGGTTGCTTGTTTTTTAGGCCACACCCAGTTGTGCTCAGGGCTGACTCCTAGCTCTGAACTCAGGGGTCACTGCTGGTGGGCTCAGGGAACAATCCGGAGTTCCATAGATCAACCCTGTGTCAGCTGCATGCAAGTAAGTGACCTTACCCCTATACTCTCACTCTGGCCTAGAAATCAAGTCTGGGTAAGAGAAGACTTAATTAGTGGGACTTCAGGTACACAACAAGGTAGCAACAAATGTTTGATGGCTACATAATGGGAGAACTGACCCCACAATTGGAGTTTGGGTCAGGGGAGTTTGGGAGGATTTTGGGGTTTTGGGGGAAGGCGGGACAATGGTGATGGGTGTGGTGTCGGAATTATGTGCATGTAAAACCACTATTAATAGAGTTGTAAACCACCGAATTGCAATTTTTAAAATCTATTGTAAGTGAGGAGCTTAAACACACCCGACAGCCTGGTGTTGGATGATGTATTAATATCCACCAAGTTAACGCCACTCCCATACTCCTTTGACATCTTTGTGTTTCATGGAGGCTGCAGGGGTCTATGTGATGTAAAAGTCTGATTAGCCTTCCCTGAAGGTAGGAAGGAAGCTGGTTTCTATTCATGCCTGTCATTATAAAAGCAGAGGGCCCAGTGTTAGCAGGACTTCCATCATTAAGATCCACTACCTGAAAATCTTCAAAATATTCCATTTTCATCCTTTGATTACCATGTAAATTAGCAGAGAATTCTTCAAATGCAAAAGAGTCTGTTCTTTCAAAATCATAACTGAAGAGGCAGCTTAGAAATCCTTACCGTTTTGTGCGAGCCTTGGTGGGGATAAAGAGAAAAACAAATGTCTTATCGGAACATAAAGAAGGAGAAAAATATACCCTAAATTCCCTGTGCTTCTGGATAAGATCTAAAGCATGCACAGAGACACACTGAAGCCCTACAGACCCTGAGTCTGAGCAAAAGGACAGCCCAGGAGCACTTATGCCAATTCTTCTGCTTTTTTTCTTTTGGGGCATACCCGGCAATGCTCAGGGGTTACTCCTGGCTCATGCTCTCAGAAATCCCTACTGGTGGTGCTCAGAAGACCATATAGGATGCTGGGAATAGAACCCGGGTCAGCTGCGTGCAAGACAAACGCCCTATTCGCTGTGCTATTGCTCCAGCCCCTCTCTCTGCATTTTTTAACCAGCAAAATTTTGTGGCTCATACTTGAGGAAATAAATTACTTGTTTTCACCTAGGTATGATTATAAGACCCCAGAGATACCTAGAGTGTCTATAGAGGCTTTCAGTTTGTCATGGAGGTCATTGGGGTGGCAACACTGCCTAATGTCTATATATAGATATATCGTCTAGGGAATGCTGTGCAGAATCCCATAATGCACAGGACAGCCCCATATAAAAAGAATTAATTGGCCCAAAATGTCAATAGTGCCAAGGTTATGAAACCTTGGAGCAGAGCAAAAAAAAAAAAAAAAAAAAAAAAAAAGGAAACAAATCTTTCTACAGGCCATTTTCAGATTTTTTTGATACATCTAATTTAGACAAGGCCTAACTGGCAAACTTCTTGAGTGACCTTGTTACAAGGTACACCATTTGTCAGCATCAAATTCACAATCTGTTCTTATTTAAAATCTACCATTACTTATTTCTCCCCCAAAGGCTTCTACAATTTAATAGTCAGGGCATGTTATGGTTCTGAAATAGATGTCCCTATCATCCCACTTTAGATGGGAAAAGACACATTCTGCACTGTTTATAAGTCATAAAGAATTCTAAATATCTCCCACTTAACACATTCAGGAAAAATTATGGTATAATTTCTGTGCTGGGTGGCAGTCTTTCATACCATTATGCGTCTTGTGAACCAACCATAGGTAATGCACTATCTTTCTTTAATCAAATCCGCACTGTAATTTCTATAAAAATTCAATTAAACACAAAATGCAATTACTTATTTTTTTATCACAGTATAATTTACTTTCTCCAAACAGCAGCATGAAAATACGAAGAAAAGATTTTATCTTTCAGTATACTTAAATCAAGCCTGCATGCTTTCAAAGAAATTCAAAGGAGACATTGCCAATATATGCAATCTATTATCTACATAGAATTCCTTACCCACATCAACTTTATGGATGTGTAATATAATTTAATAGCAGAAGCTTAGTCTTTTTAAAATATCTACTTCTTCTCAGATTCAGTATTACATCTATCTGAAAATTTTTCAGACTCTTACGGTGAGAATATAATTAAGCAACAATTTGCTCATAAACCTCATCAAATCAGTTTTATGAATGACCCACTTAGGTGTCAAATAAACCCTAAAAAGTAATTTCCTCCAAGTCTCCCAAATCCATTCTTCTTTACTTCTTCACACCTATCTCCACACATTATTGTCACCAAAGAATATTATTAACTATTCGCACAGTCTGCATTTGTGTTAGTTTCAGAGACTAATTCAGTATTCGCTCAGGTACAACCTCCAGTATTTTCAATCAGATTCATCCTCCCATGTCCGCTGGGGACTTGCGGATTTGTGCCGGCGTCAGAATTACTCAGAGATCATGGTTAAGAGGAAGCAGAGGAATCCAGAATTCGTATTTTTAACCAGTTGATGCTGATAGTTTTTTCCCCAGATCATAATACTATAATCTCTAGGTGTTACAGAGGCCCATTTATTTGTCTGTTTTATTTTCTCTGAGTGGATTTCTTTTTCATTCAACCATTTCTCATCTGAATGAGAGCATTTTCCTCCCTGTCTGCTCCTCCTTCAATCTGCCACTCCCATATTTTCTTTTGTTTTCTTATTCCTCCTCCCCGTGCTGCTACCTGCTCTATCCCTCCCTGTCCTATCTCTCTAACATCTCCCTCTTTCTGTCTGACTGTAGTCTTGGCTTTTGCTTTTGCCATTCCCAAACCCTTCTTTACCTCTGGTCTATTTCAAAACCAGAATCAAAGCTGATTTTGATTTACCCATACAAGTATAAATTCACCCTCCATAGTAAATTACCCAATACTTCTCACCAGTAAGACACTCTTTTACACACCTGGGTACATAACTTAGTAAATTTTAGCCTCTGTGTATACTTATGATGTATGTCACCTTTTACACTGTTTATTAAATGCAACATTCCTTATTCATAAAAATGCCTGCTAAAATAACTGGCTCCTGGTCAGTGCATAATAAATGTGGCTAGAACAACAATATTTGGATCAGAGGCTGCAAACCAGCTTCATCATTCAATGACATATATCGTTAAAAAGAGATCTGATTGACTCTACAACTAATGCCACCAGTCAAGTCTGGTACCAAACACAATGCTGTTTTAATTTCATCAATGACTGCTGATTGTTGATGTTATCTTATTAGTAATGGAAGAAGTACATGAAGAGTCATTATATGAATATATATGCTTATATAATCTGTATGGACATATTTATGAGCATTAAATAAGCTTGTTCAGTGACGGGATTGTTACCTATCTCTAGCAAGGTATTTTGGAAAAACTTCCAGGAAACTTCACATTCCCAAAATGACTACCATGGACAGTGAGATCAAACTATTTATTTCATCAATACTATTTTATTTCATTAGTAGCCAAATTTTCTGTAATTCATAAACAATAGAGATTTTAAATCACAATGTCATATTTTGGGGTCACTCGATTTGTAATATAAGCGGATTTGGAATGAAGACATTCTGGTCACAGATGCTGGAAGCGTCATGAAAAATAGAAAACAAGGAGAAGTTCTGAAAACATAGTCAATATTTTCTTAGTCTATCAGTTTCTCTGCTTCTGTTCCTCTTTCTCTCTCTCTTTCTCTTTTTTCCTCTCTCTCCTCTTCCTCCACCCCTCTCTGTCCAATGGAAGGTCAATTCTCTGAAGGGTATAGGGAAATTTCACACTTAGTCAGTAGATGTTACAATGTGTGGCTTTTCCCAAGTGATTCCACACAATTGAGGTAACAGAGAAACACTCTAACCAGTGCTAAAGAATCTCTGGAGAGCTGCCAAAATATTTCTATTTCAAAGTTGCTGGTCATATTTAAAGACCCAATATCTTGGTTGGCTACATAAACTCGGGTGGATAACTAACTCCAATATTTCTACAACCTATGTGTAAAACGGGAGATAGAAATTACTTAAGTGCAACTGGAGTGGTCCAAACGATATATTTTATGCAGTTTTTATTACTGTCTGATGCATATTACATATCCATGTAAGATATTATATAATGCTAGTTTCCACCAGTTCAAATGCAACTTGGCTACAAAATTTTGACAAAGTGATCATTCTAAGATTAAATCACCCATCATTCCCAGATAAACCATCAGTTACAATATCCAGTAATCTCAGATATAAATTAAAGGGATAATTTTCTTCCACATAAATACTTAAGTAAACAGATTGTCCTTATCCATATAAGAACTCAGCTATTTAAATATCTCCTGGATGTTGTTATTAGAGGAGACTGGTGGAAACTGGGCAGGAATAAAATCTAAATTTTGGGGCTGGGGAGATGGTATAGTGGTGAAGGTAATTAATATAGATGGTCTACTTGTTGGCACATGTAAGACCTCATGTTGACTGCATGACACTAATTTGATCCCTGGTACCACGTGGTCTGCTGAGCTTCACCCAGGGTAGACCTAGAGACCCCTGGGCACTTCTGCGCTGGCCCTGGTAGTCTACCCTGGCATTAGTGCTGGGACATTCCTATATCCTGGAACTCTCACACTGAACCACAGGCCCAATAGCAAAGAACCACTGCCAGTACTTCTAGACATCCTGATCATGACCTAGAATTCCAGCGTCCCCCAGCCCCACAAACACATACGCACTCACAAAAGAGCAAAGTATCGCCATTTGTAAATCATTAATTACTAGAAATAAGATAAACCTCAGGTAAAAGAGAGAAAGAAAATAGCTTACAAAGCTGTTGCATTCACTCTCTTATGAACAGACTCCAACTGAAGTAGAAATATTGCAATTTTTTTATTAATTGAAAATTGAGAATTTTTATTGAAAAAATTCAATTTATCAACTGAAAACCCAGAAAGCAATATTTTTTTTCTTAAAAATTAGACAAATCCCCAACTTATAAAACTTGTGAAAGACTTAATTATATGCATTGCTACTGTTCTGTATAATTAAGTATTTTTCTTAATTGGAAGTTGTACATTTGACACTTTTATCATTCTACACCATACCCTTGCTCCAAACAATATAATGCCTATCTCTGTATGAGTTTTGGTATATTCTTCCGTTTTGGGCTTTGTTTTGTTTTTTAGATATTTTATATAAAACTATATGTCTTTCTCTGCCTCACTCATTTCATTTAACAAAATGCCCTCATAATGTTCTTCCAATCTGTCACAGAGGGCAGAATTTTATTCTCTTTCTGGTTGAATAATATTTCACTGTGTGTGTTTGTATCTGGTTGTACATACCTTGATGTGTATAAGATGTACCATTCAGATATCAGTTCATCAGTATTGACATTGTCTCCTTAGATTAGCTATTTAAAATAGTGTCAAAATAAACACCGGGTTAAGGTGGGTAAAGATATACATATTTACTAGGATTTTATTTCCTCTGGATACATGCACAGGAATAGAACGGTGGAATTATGTGATAGTTGCAGTTTTCATATTTTGAGGACCCTCCATGTTATTTACCATACTTGTACCAATTGTTTGTTACTGTGATAAATTGTCTTAGAAAAGAGATAGTATCTATCTTCCATTGGAGCACAAGTCGCATTCATTCAATTTCCAGAATAATAAATGTAATATCTTTCTCAAGAGTAAAAGTAAAGTTTGTTTACTGTCAATCAGAAAATATCTAGTTTCTCTAAAGTTGGGTCACCCAATTTTCTGCTTATGTGTATCTTGTATACCTTTCACTGTATTACTCAGTAAGAATTAAACCCCCCAAATTAGTTCAAACACTGATACTATGGATATTGCTCTTGCTATCATTAATAAAGTCCCTTGTCTCTTAAAAAAATTAGACAAATTCCATAACTTGTTTATAGCACAGCGGTAGGGCGTTTGTCTTGCACGCAGCCAACATGGCCAACCCGACTTCGATTCTTCCGCCCCTCTCGGAGAGCCCGGCAAGCTACGGAGAGTATTTGATATGCCAGACACAGTAACAACAAAGTCTCCAATGGAGACGTTACTGGGCCTGCTCGAGCAAATCGATGAACAATGGGAGGGCCTTTTTAAAATCTACACAGGCTGGCAGGTCTGGTCCTGGCTGAATCCCCAGCACTGCACCCCTATCAGGAGAAATCCCTGAATAAAGAGTAAGAAATAAGCCAACTATGTGACCCACACTCTCCCCAAAATCTAATAAAATCCTCAGGGCTGTGCAGAAAGACAGGGGTTAAGGAGTATGTCTCATAGGAGCTACCATAGCTTGATATCCAGTTTACGTGGCAACAACCCACCCCTCCTCAACCCTCAAACATCAGCAGGTGTGAAGCTGGCGATCCACAACACTCACTGCAGGACCAAAGAAGCATCACGTACTCAGACCAAACATCAACCTAGTGGCAGCCTAATGGCCAAGAAGTTCTGGAAGTGACCTCTGGCTAAAGATACTCTTTTCCCTAATGGTGACTCCTTTCCTGCTTCCCTTCCCCTTCCCTTCCCTTTCTTTCCCTAGCCCTCTTCCTTTCCTTTTCCTCCTTTATTTTTTATTTTTATTTTTACTCAGGGGCACACCCAACTGTGTTCAGGGCTTACTCCTGGCTCTGTGCTCAGGGGTCACTCCTGGCAGTTTTCAGGGGACCACATCTCTGGTCAAAGCCGGGTCAGCTTTTTCAAGATACTAATTTTATATAAGAAAATTATATAAAATATTTATTTTTTGTTTTCAAGATTTATGTACAACTATATACATTATCAGTATACACTGAAGATTCTTTTATCACCCAAAGTAAAGATTTTGGTATAGGTTCAAAATTCCATACATATTTTGGGAAAAAAATCTAAAATTAAGATTTTTGTCCTGTGAAAAAACAGTGTTGAGAAAATAAATAGACAAGCTTTAGACTAAGAAAAAATATTTCCAAAAGAGATAGAATGAAACAAAACTCTTGCCCTAAATATCAAGGGGATCTTTAAGGTCAATAATAGGTGAACAGTCAGATTTTAAAAATAGGCTAATGCACACCATACCAAGTAGACATACAGATGGCAGATCAGCCTATGAAAGGATGCTACACAGGTGCCATTAAGGAAAAGCAAGTGAAAACAATAAGACCCCATGATACACCTATTAGAATGGCGGAATCCAGAAAAGCAATAACGGAAAATGCTGGCAAGGATGTGGAGCAACAAGAATTCACATTCATCGTCACATTCATCACTGGCATAAATGCAAAAATGGGGCAGTTGATTTCCAAGACAGTCTGACAGCTTCTTTTTTAAAAAATCAATATACTTTCTCCATATGATAGAGCAATCACAGTGATATTAAGCATTCACCCAAAGAAATAAAAACTTGATATCCACCAAAAAACTACACAAAGATATTTAGAAGAGCTCTATTCATCATTTTCCAAACTCATATGTATCCTAGTTATTCCTCATAGTGAGTAGATAAACACAGGTATAATCAGACAGGCCGCTAAAAAGATCTATCAAGACATGAAAAGTCACTGAGTAATCAAATATATATTATTAAGTAAAAGAAGCCAGTTGAGAAAACCATGCTTTATCTGTTCTGATAGTATGCTTAATAATATTCTGAAAAAAAGAAGAACAATGGAAGCCTTAAAAATATATCGGGTTTTGGGGCGGGAGCAATAGCATAGTGAGTAGGGCATAAGCCTTGCACGCTGCCCACCCAGGTTTGATTCCCAGCAATCTCCGGAGTACCGCCAGGGGTAATTCCTGAGTTCATGAGCCAGGAGTAACCACTGTGCATTGCCGGGTGTGACCCAAAGAGCAAAAAAAAGAAACAAGAAAAAAAAGAAAAAGAAAAAATATATATTGGGTTTCCAGGGGTTATATGGTAATGAGGGTGAGCAGGCAGAGCCCTGAGTCTGTATAGTACTAGAATGGAGCGTACATGTTATTATGCGTTTCTCCAAACCCTTAGAGCCGTACTGCCAGGAATAAACAGCGACACCAATTCTGAAGTCTGAGAGGTGCTGATGCAAGCTCATCACTTGTATGTAGGAAGCACGCTACGAAAGGATTTGATGATAGGGTGAAATATGCACATGCGATGTCAGGGAATGCGTCCTTTTCATTTTTCTGTGAAACTCAAACTGGTCTAAGAATAAGGTCTGTATTTTAGAGAATATTAGCCCAAATAGTATCTACATATACAATAAAGTTTAAATGGAGGACTAAACTCTAAGGCCAAAATATATTATGTTATTACATCAGACTTTTGACCCAAACTCAATCATTTAAAAACAAAACAAAAAAAAAAATAGCAGTGCAACACTGAGTTCTCTGGAAAGATTCAGTGAAATATGTTGAAGGAATCTAATTTTCATATTTATATTTTAATTATTTCATATTTTCTTACAACTTAAACTATGAAAATAATATTTGTGTCAGAGTGATGATGTAGAAGATGGAACACTTGCCTTGCATATAGGCAAACTGGGTTCAAGCCAGAGCACCCCACAGGGCTCCATGATCACAGAGCCAGGAGTAAGCCCTGAGTACCACGGGAGTGTGAATCGCTTTCCCCCAGGGATCCCCTTCCCCTCACAAAAAAGAAAAATTTAGATTTCTACAGATTCTTCTGTTTGACTCACAAAAGCAGATATGGCCTTCCCCCCACACAGCCCTTTTAAGTCACAGTGTTACTATTATAATGTGCTCAACCTCTAAGAACAATACAAGTTGTCCCACCATTAGGAGTCTGATAGCATCCTATTTGTGTGCAGAGAAAAACTAAGTCCAGTGCAATAAAAGAAAGGTCACAAAAGAACAACATCTTTTTTTACCACCGGTTGTCATGGGAGGAACCATGTCCCTATTCCCACAAAAATATATTGAAGTCATACCCACCTCAGGACTTCAGAACGTGGCCTTATTTGAAAACAGTTGTAAGCAGTTAAAAATAAATAAATAAAAATACCGTCCTCCCATTATTCATCGATTTGCTCGAGCGGGCCCAGTGACAACTCCATTTTGAGACTTGTTGTTATTGTGTTTGGCATAAGGAATACATCATGGGTAGCTTGCCAGGCTTTGTCGTGTAGTATCTCTGTAGCTTGCCGGGCTCTCCGAGAGGGGGAGGAATTGAACCCGGCTCAGCTGGGCTGACTGCGAGCAAGGCAAATGCCCTACCGCTCTGCTATCGCTCCAGCCCTTAAAAAAAAGTTAAAATGAGATCATTGGTGACAACCCCAATCCAATATTTTCAGTGCCCTGAGAAAAGAAGGTATTAGATGACAAAGACAACGCACAGAGGGAAAACAATGTGAAGACACCAGGGAGAGAGCATCTGAAGGCTGAAAATTGGAGTGAATGAGAAATATGTCTAGGGACACCAAAGAGGGTTTGTTAGAGATCTTGGCTAAGAAAAGGCAACGGAAGATGCTCCTGTAAGTCTCTGAGAAAGCATGGTCCTGTAATATATATTAATTTGAATTTCTAATAGCCTGAACTGTGAGATTAAAAATCCTGCAAATGTTGTAAGCCACTGGTTCTGAGTGAGTGCTTTGTTAGGGCATTCCCAAACAACAAAAAGACACCATTTTTTCTCCTAGTGGTAAAATTCTAATAGCAACACTTTTTAAAGCCTCCTTTTCTGCTTACTCTCTTTACAAAATCTGTCGGGATTCATTTCCTCTGGTTTGATTACATTTACATACAATTTTAATTAAAGAACTACTAATAAAAGTTTCAAGTACAGGAAAAAATACACTTAATGAAGAGATTCTCTGATGATGATTTGACAAGTCTGTTTTATTAGAAAACTTCATTGATATATTCATTTATTTTTCAGCTCAATATCACAGATAAAACTACTGGAGACACTTAGACTTCATACCAATCAATTCAGTAATGGCAAATTCTTTATCATAGGTGGTAAGTTCACCAATGGTCATCCCCCAGCCGCATCAGTAAATCCTCCCACATATCAATTATTCAAAGATTAGAGAATCTAATTTCTGTCTCCTTGCATTTTCAATGTAAAATTAGTACAGCTATCATGGTACAATATTTTCTAATATGTTTTCAATGCGAATAATTTTCTTGAGTTCTCTCCCTTGAAAACAAAATGGATTTTTGGAGGATATTCAAAATTACATACTGCAAATGGCAAAGGAAATTTAATATGGTATATTGTTTGAGGTCTGCATTGTCACTGCTTGAAACATCTTCAGATATATAAAGGCTGGATGTTAGAAAGAACATAAGTGAAATATAGAGTAGCTAACCAATTGCTTTGCCAAACTCATTACTGTTTTTTTAAACGTGCTTTCAATATACTTCTTACTCTCTTGATGACAACCCAGAGGTTAGATATTTCTGTTATTCTTTTGGGCATGTGGACTGGGTTTTGACATATAGACATATACTACTCTGACAAACCTCAAAGGTTTTACTGCACTTTCCTAAATTCTCTTTGTGTTGACATTTGAGTATAATCTATTAACCAAAGCCCTTGCAATATCCACAGTGGAAGATGGGGAAATAGGTAAATATCACTGTGATTCTTTTACTGACACATTGCTAACTCATTTTCCCTTTTCAACAGCAAATCATTCCTACAGATAAAACTCAGCCTTGTAAACATGATTACCAAACAGAAAAATATTAAGGTGCTAGTTTTTTTAAAAAATTTTTTAAGGTCAGTTCAATCACTACCAACATTAAGAGAATATTGCTTGAACTTGTATCATATAAACTATCAGATCAGTGGCCATTGTTAATAACGATGAGCTTATATAACAAGAAAACTGTGATTCATTTAAGGTCTACTCTTGCAAAATGGTATTATCTGATGCACTGCAAACATTCCCTTACTTAACCATCTTAAAACCTGTCTGGTAAACTGTCCAATAACATATATTTTATTCCACTTTTATCTGCAAAGTATAGTATTTCTAAGTAATAAAGGACACATAAGGAATATCAAAACTTAACGTTAAACTCTCCAACTATTGTCTGGATCTACTTCTCATATGACACTATTTCTTGATAATTTCCATTTTACTTAACAAGAACTGCATCTCTCCTGCAAACCAAGTCCCTCTTAAAATTAGAAACTCTAAGATCATCAATCCTTAACCAAGGACTATAAATTTGTGAACTTAGGTTGTACAGTTTCTTTTGGAAACAGTATATACACTAGAAAATAGTAATAGAATAAAGAATAAAGAATAGAATAAAGAATAAAGAAGTCAGATGTCTGGGGTTTGAATCTGTCTTACTTGTGAATATGTTTTACCTGTTAACAGCAAATTTATCATTTGAAAAAGAACTGTCTAAATCAAGGATATATGAAGTAATACATATGAAGTGCTCAGAATAATACTTGGTTGGGAAATAAATGGGATAGGATCACAGGCAAAGTTCAACAGGCTAAGTACATGCTTAGCATATAAGAGATGGTAGTTCAATTCCAGGTATGATATGGTTCCCTGGAGTACACGTGAGTGTCACCTGCAAGCAAGAGGCAGGAGTAGACCTTGGTACTGCCAGTAATGGCTAAGAAATGTATAAAAATAAATTTCTAAAGGTGGACTCTAAAAATGTATATTATATATATGTATGAGATAGGATGATTTATTATCTAGATGTTTTTCTCATTAATGAAAATAAAGTAAATATTTTTTCTCTAAAACAATTTAACAAAATGCTTTTCAAAAGCATAAAAGATTTGGGGGATTGCACCTTTGAAGTGATATTACATAAAAATGTCACATTTTCACACAACTTTCAATACATTTCCCATTATTTCATTTTTGTATAAATGGTGTCAAATGAAAGACTAACACATAAGGAAAACTGAAATAAACTTAATATGTTCAATTAAAAGTATTAACAGAAATATCTAATCTCCAAATTATGATGGAATTTTCCCTTTGGTGTGTGACCTCAACACGATCAACTTTGTGGGCTATTTTCATTATATTCCTATAAAATATATTTTTTGTTCATTTAGAGGATGTTGTTTTTCTAGTTTTTTTTGTCTTTCAAGATGGATTGTTTCCCATCCATGTTCACTCTTCATTCTCAAAAATAATTTTGTACTATATCCATAGTAGTCAATATACACATGTATTTTAGTGAAGAACATAAATTATTGCACTGTACTGTAAAATCCTCATTGCTAGCTACATGTAATCCAAAACAGCGATAAAAGTATACGTTAATAAATGGAACAAAAGACGTGCTTTATTCAATTTTATCAGGAAGGGCTTCAAATAACATCTAAAATAAAGATAAATAAAATATAGTTAATCTTATTATCACCAGAGAAAAACAATCACTGTATGTTAGTTGGAGAAATGACAGTTAAGAAAACATTCTTATCAGCACCAGGAGGATTACTCCATAGCTTAGAGGCAGCTGAGCATTCTAGGGGAAAGGGCAGCTCAGATAGAGAAGGGAGCACCAAATAAAGCGTGTTTGGAGGATCCTCCCAGAAGGGGAGATGCATGTTGAAAATAGACTATGGACTGAACATATTTGTCACTCAATGCCTCTTTTGCAGACCACAACACCCAAAAGGAGAGAGAGAACAAAAACACTCTGCCACAGAGGCAGGGTGGGATGGGGGGGATGGGGGTGGGAGGGATATTATTCATGGTGGTGGAAAATGGGCACTGGTGGAGGGATGGGTATTTGATCATTGTATAATCGAAACCCAAGCACAAGAAATTGTAAATCTACAACTGTACCTCATGGTGTTTCACTAATAAAATTTTTTTAAAAAATTGTATAATAAATAAATAAATAAATCGATGAAGAACAGGGAAAAAAAGAAAACATTCTTGTTTACAAATTGATCTTCCATACTACCCAATAATTCCACTTATTGACATCTACTCCAAGAGCCCCAAAACTCTATTCAGAAAACACATTTGCACACCTATGCTCATTACAGCACTATTCACAATAGCCTACATCAGAAAACTACCCAAATTTTTAAGAACAGATGCATGGATAAACACAATGGAATACTACTTAGCTATAGAAAAGACAAAATCACACAGTTTGCTGGATCTGGAAATTTTCATGATGAGTGAGGTTAGAAGGAGTATGACATATACAGTATGAGTTTTTTCATATAAAGAAACATAATAAAGAGACTAACAAATGCCCAAAGCCAATAAAAACTGAGAATTTGTCTTTAGTTAAACCAAAACCATGTAGGGGAGAAAGAAGAGAAATAGGACCACAGCGGGGGTGGCAGGGGTGGCCCTGGGACATTGGTGAAGAGAAGCTGACACTCTGGTGGAGGGTACAGTGTTGAGACATTTTATGCCTAAAACCCTGCCATTATTATAAATTTGGGTTTTATATTTATATTATGAATATTTATAGTATTATAAATCCTATCACTATTATAAATACAAACACAAACACTGTCCTTCCGTTGTTCATTGATTTGCTCGAGCGGGCCCAGTAACGTCTCCATTGTGAGACTTCTTGTTACTGTGTTTGGCATACTGAATACTCTCGGTAGCTTGCCAGGCTTTCCAAGAGGGACGGAGGAATCGAACCTGGCTCAGCCAGGCTGGCTGCGTGCAAGGCAAACACCCTACCACTGTGCTATCACTCCAGCCCTATTATAAATAAGAGGTATAAAATACAATTTTTAAAAAAAATCATTGCCCACTAATTACCAGATGTCTTTCACAAACACACACCTCACAGCTTAAGGTACAGAACCTGCATTTCAGGGTTGGAGATATAGGACAGTGGGTAAGGTGCTAGCCTGGCATTTGGCGGTCCATCCATGACTTGACACCCAAGCACCACGTATGGTCCCCAGTACTGGGACAAAACCACAAAGTAAAACACAAGATAAACCTAAAAAACCTTGTAATTCAACATTTTAGTAGAAAATCATACTTTACCAAATACTCTAATATAAAATAAAAATTTTGGATTTATTTTGCTACTGTGTTTTACCCAAGGTCTGTTCAAGCGTTTTACTTTTTCATAAGTTTAGCTTCAACATTCCCTCTTTGAATAAGGAGAACATGACAGGAAGGGGGAGATGTAATCCTAAAAATTATTCTGAGAAGAATGCTTTGTTCAATAATTTCCCTTAGGAATATTTCTACAACGGCAACTCAGTATAATTTCAAAGTGTATCTATATTGCCTGCTGATATGGCTATTTTACCCCAATAATTAAAATTACAATTTGTTTCTGTTATAACTACATTTATCATTAAATTGAATGTAATATTAAAATATAAAGTTCATACATAATTTTTTCTACATATACTAAGAAATATAAGACTTAAAACACAAATATAGCATGTATTCTATATCTACTTAAATCATTATTCTTATTATTATCTCTCTGAAGTACTTTGCATTGCACTTAGTGTTTGTTTCATATATTATTTAGTCAAATGTGAAAAATATTTAAATTAAAATATAATCTATGATTTCTTCTGCTTCATAATAGAGTTACAGGGATAGCATGCATGATCATAAATCTTGAAATATGTATCAACTCAATACCCTTGAATAGTCTAAATCAAAGGATTGAGAACCATAATCTTTTAAAATCTCTAAATCCAATCAAAACACTTTACTACTCTCTCTCTCCCTCTCTCTCTTTCTACTTCTTTCAAGTATGAGAAAAGAAACAAGCTCTAAAATCATACAATAAGTGCACTTACATGTACTGGTAAAGGACACAGGATTTAAGGTATTTGCTTTACCCACAGGTGACCCAGTTTCATCCTTCTCACCATGTATAATCCCAAGACATCATCAGCCTCAGACGAACTTGCAAAGGGATCTCTCTGAATGCTGAACTTCCTTCTTCGATGCTGCATGTCTAGACTTCTGGCCTAACACTGATTCACTCTGCTTGCCCTTGTGTGGTGATTCCTGGCACTCACGCACCAGCATACTGACATTCTACATGATCACAAATAGAAATATATGAATGAAAGAAAACTCAAAAATTATAAAAATAGAAAAATTATATGAATGAAAGAAAATTCAAATATCTACTGGGAGCAAACTGGAAATGTAAATAAACTAAAATGTTCATATCAAAAATGTAAAATGCAGGGGCTGAGAGTGATAGCACAGTGGGTAGGGCGTTTGCCTTGCACACAGTCAACCTGGTTCGAGTCCCAGCATCCCATACGATGCCCCAAGCACTGCCAGGAGTAATACCTGAGTGCGTGAACCAGAAGTAACCCCTGTGCACACCCCTTTTTGGGTGTGACCCAAAAAGCCAAAAAAATTTTAAAATACAAATAAACCCCAAAATATCAAACCAGGTTGAACACAATTCAAATAAAAGTTTCTTTAGGATCTTACTGCATTGGAAAAATACTCAAAAAATTATCAAGCATATCTAAAAATTATCATGAAATATTATCAACATGCATAATAACTGAACACCTTCAGATCATTCAGATTTACTGTTAACTAAAAAAAACATCATAATATTTAATAAATAAAATAATTAACTTAGAGAACCACTTGACTTAATAACCTTCAACAGATAAATCATTTCAAAATTGTAGCAAATTTTAAGGAAATTCTGAAGAAGCTAAACAATCACTAGCTACTTTTGCAAACTACTGTCAAATGAGCAATTCCATCTGGTCAGAAGAAATCTTCTTTTAAGTAAATGAAGAACATGTTTGAAAAGACCACTTCTTACAGAACATGTTAAGAAAACACATGTTCTTTAATCCTATTAAGCTTCCTCAATTAGGTTCAGCAGATCATTGTATTAAAGATTGTATTTATACATTGTATTTATACATTGAGATGCAGCTGAAAAAAGGGGGTTCCTTTAAAAGAAGAAATAATTTATTTTTAATTAATAGGTAATCATATATTTTATAGGTATGAGAATAAGTGTCGCTTTCTGATTAAATAATCCCCAAATGAAGGAACTGGAGAGACAGCATAGTGTTAGATTCCCAACCCTGCCAGGAGTGATCCTTAGGGAAGAGCAAGGAGTAAGAAGAAGTAAGCCCTGAGCATTGCCTAGCAAAGTCACTGACATGTGTTGCATTAATTTGCCAAAAAAGCAAAGAAATCCCCCAATGAACTGTAAACTTGTTCATACCAACTTCACCACTATAGTAAATAGATACTTAATATCTAACTTAAGTCCCCTTACATTTGTACATCCAAGTACTTTTACATCAATGCTGGACCAATTCCTCCTGCTTAGGAATTAATAGCATTAATTACAGATTCTCTGTTATTATTTTTGAGGAGGAGGAAAGCTGGAGAAATACCTTCATGGAAAATAGTCTAACACAATGCATATTTTATTGTAAGGAATGGTACTAACATTAAAATTTTTGTCTACAATACAAATATCTTTTCTTTTTAATTATATAAAAGGGTTCTGTTTTGATTTGAGGCTATTAAAATTTATAAGATAGAATTTGGTATTCCTCTATAGTTTCAGACGCCAGAACACATAAATAGAATTCAAATTTTAAACAAAAAGAACTAAACTCCTGTGGACAATCAGGTTGAACATGTCCAGGTCAGAGGGGAGAGTGACAGTTTATTGTCATATACACATGTCTTGGAGAACAAGATCAAAGTCACTGACATGTATTGAATTAATTTGCCAAAGAACTGTCAAATGACAATGGTTCAAGGTCAATATCCTTCATAAAATGAATACAAGTGGCTTTTTGAAGGACAAATAATCTAATAAATGGATGTGTTTTCATTGAGAGAAAACAGATATACTTGTCATTTTTCAATATGAAAATAGAACAGTGAATTTATTTATTTGAATGGACTTTTTACTCTCCAATTCAATATGTTCATTGAGCCTACTTGGCTTATTTTAATATATGTGCAAACACAGTAACAACAATTCTCAAAAAAAATGGAGACGTTACTGGGCCCGCTCAAGCAAATCGATGAACAACGAGAGGACAGCGTTTGACAGTGTTTTTGTGCAATCTATACTTCATATAATATTTTTTATCCTACCATGTGTCATTGATAACCTTAGCTTAAAACATTCTAATTCAATCAATTAAGTTCTCAGGGTAAAAACAATCTGAGGTTCATTTAATTCTAAATATCTTATATAGTAAAGACAGTGTATTGGGAAGCATTGGGTAATTTTATTATTTCAACAGTGATTGAAGGACTGCTTTAAGTCTTCAAAAACTCAGTGTTCTTTCATAAGAACTTACATGAAAAGATAAAAGTTTTTGAATGACATATGAGTATTTTACTGTATTTTGAAACTTGAGAGTGAACTAAAGCATATTATTAGAGCTGATGAGTTGAATTTTTCAAGAGCTGACACCTGATACTTCTTCATTAATCTTTCCAGTGAGCATTTTATACGGAGAAGTTCATCTTACAACATAAACAAGAACAGTAAATGCATTATTAGTAAAAATCTCTGGTTCCATTTCATGTACATATATATATATATATATTTTTCAATATCCTTTAAATTTTCTTTAAAAACAATTTTATGTTGCTTGATATAACATGGAAATTAATATAATAGCTAACCTCAGACTTTAATAAAAGTATATGCATCTTTGAGAGTCCTCATAAAGAAATGAAGATTTTGGCAAAGTCTAAATAAGAAAGTCGAAATGAATTGTTGTAGGATGAATTGACCCTGGATAATAATCAAATCTGAAAATTTAAAATATATCTTAATAAACCTGGAGAAAAGTTTTCGTTGGCCAGCAGACAACAAGTTTTGCCCTTCTTTCTTTACTATCATACATACTTTTCCTCAGAGACACAAATCAAAGAACACCAAAATTTCTTTAAAAAATCCTAGAGTTAAACTTGAAATTTGTAAAAACTTTAGATATTTAGTCTTACTAACTCACCATCTTTCAATTGCTCCTACACTAATATTTTCTTTTGTTCTTACTAATAATATAATTGTGGTCTTTAATAAGAAAAATAATGTTCTTTAATAGTGTTACTACTATTTCTTGCACATGATCTAGGACTACCTATTCTAGATTGCCAGAACACTCAGCTGTTTTCTGAACACATGATAAATAACAACAAAAAAACAAAAATATACAAAGCACACATCTCTTTCTCACTGAGAATATTTCCAGCACATTTACAAACAAGCTGCAGTGATAGCACAGCGGGAAGGTGTTCACCTTGCACGCGGCAGATCCAGGTTTGATTCCTCCATCCCTATAGGAGAGCCCAGCAAGCTACGGAGAGTGTCCCGCCCCGTACCACAAAGCCTGGAAAGCTATCTGTGAAGTATTCAATATGCCAAAAACTGTAACAAGAAGTCTCACAATGGAGACATTACTGGGCCCACTCGAGCAAATCAATGAACAACGGGGGGACAGTGCTACAGTGCTATTTCCAAACACTCTTTGTCTACTTGAAAATAGTGCTAAATGTCCAATAATTAGGACTCTAAAGTACATATAGCTGCAACTAGTGTTCTACAGTAACTTATGAATATTCTGCTAGGGAAATATCAAGAGCACTGGGATTATTTCATACAAACAAAACAAAAAATAGCCATATTAAGATTTATTGCCTGACCTCATAAAGTTAAAGCAATTGAAGTAGCTTAAATGGCATTCTATGAAATTTTGCATGATTGCAATATACTATAAAATAATTATTTAATGGATATATTTAAAATGTCAAATGTGAAAGATAACCAGGAACAAAAAATAAGTCAGTAATTTCCCTACCGGTGTAAGCATTTTTATTTCATCAGTTTCAAAAACAACATATTTTATTTTTCCTTGTAATAATCCAATAGAGATCAACCGGGAATACAAATGTAGCTTCATATAATCTTAGGTTTCAATAGCAAATTAATAAATCATTACAAAATATTAGCATCTCTATAGAAGCGTAATATCTGTACTAAATGATGGTCAACATTTATACTTTTATCCACATATTGAGCCCTACTTCTGCAAATGTGAATCTATATGAACATAGTATTATAACTGTACTTGTCAAGGAACTTAATACTGTAGCACTGTAGCACTGTCCTCCCGTTGTTCATCGATTTGCTCGAGCAAGCCCAGTAACGTCTCCATTGTGAGACTTCTTGTGACATACTTTAATTTTATTTTAATATTTGATTTATATTATTTCAGTCACACTACTGGGTAAAACCATTTAAAATCAATTTTCTAGTGACCTCTTATTTACAACTCTGTAGGGGGCACATACAGGCATATATATATATATATATAAACATGACGTCGAACGTTGAAGAAATAGCTAAGAGGACAAAGAACCTCCAGCTCCAGCCACATCTCTTTGATTCCACTGTTCTTCCTGCATTAACATATGCCTCAGAGACCTGGGCCCTACGCAAACAAGATGAGAACGCTATTCAGGTCTCCCAAAGAAGAATAGAAAGAGCTATGCTTGGAATATCACGGTTCACTCAAATGAGAGAAAGAATCCGGAGTTCTGACATCCGTCGACGATCAAGAATCAGGGACGCTGTCTCGTTTGCCAAGGTGTCAAAAATCAGATGGGCTGGTCACGTAATGAGATTTAAAGACGACCGCTGGACTAGAGCTGTTACTGACTGGATCCCACGGGATGTCAAAAGACCGCGTGGCCGCCCATCTACCAGATGGTCAGACCTCTTCATCAAGATCATGAATGATCGGTTTGAGGCTCTTCATGTTCCCAGAGCGAATAGATGCCATTGGGCTACACTAGCACGCGACAGGGACAAATGGAGACGTTACTGGCGCCCGCTCGAGCAAATCGACGACTAACGGGAAGTTAAGTGATTAAGTGATATAACATGACAGAAATGTGTGAAATAGATACCTGAATATATAAAAATTTCATATATATGAATTAAAACATATACATATATTTATTACATTCAGTAATTAATTATAGGAGGGGAATTTAAGAGTAATCTGCTAATACTTCAATAATTTAGTCAGTCTCTGTAGATCATGAAAATATGATTTTTTATTTTTAACTGTTAAAAATTCAAACTTGCTCTAATAAATATGTGAAATATTTATTTATTCATTTCTTTGATTTGCGGGGCACAGTTACAGTGTTCAAGGATTGCTCTTGAGTCTGTGCTCTGGATCATTCATCACAGTGACCAGGGTACTGTCTGCTGAGCCAGGAATCAGACTCAACTGCATGCAAGCCAAGTGCCCTACCTGCTGTCCTACGCTCCAGCACTGGAAAAATACTTAAAATCTAAATCCATATGCCATGTTTGTTAAATAGAATTACTCATGGTTGTATATTTACTAAATATTGCATCACTTTATTTTTTCTATTATATTTTAGTTTAACATCAAAATACATACAGGTAAGTGAGAAAGAATCCCTAAAGAGGCTATATCCTGATTTGTATTCTATTCTTTATTGCTTTGTCTGTTTCAATCAGTCTCTGTTTTCCTTACAGTACATTTGCATAGCATTATAAGTTTTTAATGATATAAAAGTGCTTTTCTGTAACTGAAAAAAAATGGTTGATTACATGGCTTAATTCAATACTCTTTCTGAAAAACAGCTTCATTCTACTCACATTATAAAAAATCATATTTTAAACAGTCATTGCTAAATCTAGATCAACTAGCTCAACTGGATATATGAAAGGATTGATGCTTTGATTATAGGGTAAAGATGTGACCTTTGGGGGTGGGAGCCATAGCATAAAGGTGAGATGTCTCATTAGCATGTGGATTCAGGGGTCACACCCTGAACTGCTTATGGTCCCTAAGCACAGTCATGAGTGAGCCCTGCCACAGAGGCAGGCATAGCCTTGCAGGTGTAGCTCCCAAACAAATAAAAAAGTGGTATTGTGTATAAAAATAATTCTCCTGAATAATATTCCACACATCTATTTCCCAGCTAGAACAGTCCTCATGATTTCCAAACTATCATTATTGTAAGTGTCAAAATTTCCTTTATAGAACTAATTATTCTTTTCAGTTTTTCTGTTATCTTCTTAATATAACTTAAGCAATACAATTTCTATTTTCATCAATCTTTTTGTTTAATTATGCAGCTGGCTTGATTACAAGATTAAAGATAATACAGACTTTTTTAAGTCTTCATATTGTTAGTAAGAGAAAAAAATGATGGTGGTAAACTGTAAAAATTTAATTTGGGTCATTTCATTCCTCTGGAGGGTAACTATGGTAACTGCATGGAAAATGTAGCAGTCATGAACTTCACCAGTGATAATATATAACCAGGCTTTCCTCCCAAATACCTAATTAATAACAGATTATAAAACTTTGCTCTGATAGTTGAATTATATTAAATATAATTCAACTTTCCCCTTCTCATTCACTAAGCTCTGGGCGCTAATAGGAAAGTAATTCATAAGCTGAAATGTGTTGTTTTCATTCCTTTAATTACATATGTATATGACAAAAAGAAATGTAGTGGGTAGTAACCTTTGAAACACCAAAAATAAACTTGAGAAATTCACAGATATTTTGAGAAATATAGTACACCAATAAAACCTGAAAAACTTCTTCATTTATATCTGCCTATTGATCTTTCTAAATTCAGAGCCATATTAGGTAAAATTCTGCCTGAAATGTTGGCAAGCATCTTCTGCCACCTGCAAAGACTCAATATAGAGCCAGGAGATAGCTAAAAGGGCTGGACTGTATATTTGGCAGGAAAGAGGTTTGGGTTCAGTGGTGGCTGAGTACCACTGGGCAGTCAGGCACAGCACAAATTCTGCTGGGAATGACTCCAAATGCACATCAACAAACCCTGAAAACAGTCGAAAAGAAAATTCTTATTTTAAAGCATACAAAAGAATTTGATGCACGCTACTATTGCTTCTAATTCATTATATTTTCAAGTCAATTACTAAATTCAGTTTGTCTTGCAAACTCTTATTCACCTAACATCACTCTGGGAATAAAGCAGACATCGCTTCTTAACTCCATTACTGATCCAGATAAAGAGAAAATTCCAGAATTTTTTTTAAAGATTGTTAATGTGCTTGTTGGCTTGGCATCAGAGAATAAAAGTAGCAGAAAAGAGAATTTTTAGAAGTATTCCACAGAATCATAACAGGTAGGTGGTAGAAATCCTAGACTATTTTCACAATGGGAAACTGAAATGATATTTTCTATTTCTTTTACTCTTTTTACAATCAGCTACAGCTATTTTTTGCAGTAATTCTACTTTATCCTTATGTAAAAGTTGGTGTTTTCCTTTATGATGAGCCAGTGGAATGTGAAAGCTTTCTCATCCTTGAAAGCCGGGGCACTCAGAGTGCATCCACGTGCAGTGGACACAGATCAATATGGACAACAGTCTCGAGTGTCCAGGCTTATCAGGCAAGCTGATAACAAAGGCAGTGGTGATTTGAAGTCTCAGTGGACAGACCTCACCTTTTTTCTAACGACTATTAGTATTATGCAAGTCCTTTAACTTTTAATTTGATCAGAATAAAGGAAATGAGGCAATTACAATCTCTGTAGGAGGGGCTGGAGTGATAGTGCAGTGGGTAGGGTGTTCGCCTTGCACATGGACAACCTGGGATCATTCCCTGGCACCCCAGATGATCCTGAGCCTACCAGGAGTGATCCTGAGCACAAAGAAAGGAGTAAGTGAGAGCACCACTGAGGTGCCAAAACAAAACAAATATCTCTGTAGATTTGATATCCCAGAAGAGAATGTGTGGAAATTATATTTCAGGCACTATTCACTGCTATATTGTGTATGTCACTTAATTTGATTTCTAGGACTGTAATTTTAATATTTAATATATATCAGAGGAGATACAACAAAATAACTAAAAATGTTGTGATTACACAATAAATTTTATAATTAAAAGGTATGAATAAAACAAAGTGTTGTGGCTATTTCAAAACCAGTATGTCTGTGAGAGATATGTCAGATAAACTCAAATTTCCTTATAATATAAACTTCAAAGCTAGATTAACTACTACTCTTTCAAGTTTTATTTTCATATCATTTTGCCCAGAAACTGGAATCAGAGAATCTATCTGAAAAGATCCTATGGCTCACCTTAATGCAAATAAAATCATAAACACAAGCTTTTCCTCAAGGTTCAAGAATGAATCTCTCTAAGGTAGCATATGTAAATGAATTCATTCTTATTCCTGAAAAGGAACCCTGCTGTGTTTATGTGTCTCTTTCACCATACTCCCAGAGACCTCAACTTGTAAACAAACCTCCAATAAATTCTTAAGTATAATTATTGCAACCAAAACACACAAACATCAATATTATTCTTTTTAATTGCACTGGTTTAAAAATAATGTCTCTTCATTTCCTAAGAACCAGAGCACTGTGGCTTTCTCTTCATATTACAAGAGTGAACACTATGGGGGCTGGAATGATAGCACAGCGGGTAGGGCATTTGCCTTACACTTGGCCAACCCGGGTTCGATTCCCAGCATCCCATGTGGACCCCCAGCACCAGGAGTGATTCCTGAGTACAGAGCTAAGAGTTACCCCTGTACATTGCTGGGTGCGACCAAAAAAGAAAAAAAATTAACACTCTATAATGATGAGTTAAAATCATATTAGGAAAACATGCTAGAGATCACATGGCCACTAAATAGTACATTATTAATGCTTTTGGCAAGCAAGCAATAACGAAGCTTCTCATATTTAATATGGAGACCTCACTGGTTACTGTACCACAGTTTATGCATTTCAGTTTCCTTCTGACCTCACAAAACGAAACAAGGAACCTTATACTAAGAGAACAGGGCTGTTTCAGAGTTTCTCTTTGATCATGAAAAAGAAGCAGTCAGGCAGGTGAACAGAAATCTTGAAGTCTTGATTATTAAGAAAATAAAACCAAAAGAACAATCTGGAACTTGAAGAAGGAAAAGAAAAGTACCACGGCTGGAAATCAGATCCAGCTCTCCCAGATTTATCTTGCTTAATTCTGTTTTGAATGAAAGGTCCTTTAATACCTGCTTGGTTTCTAACTTGGGGAATGAAAAGTCAGTTTTTTACAAAAGAGAAGGATCAAGAATTGTTAGCAGAGAATCTGGTCTGTGATGATGATGCAGTTATTGTCCCAAGACTAGGAAAGAATCTGACTCTCACTTTGCTGCTCATCGTCTGGACAATGAGCTTGTTATTGCTCTGCTCTACAGATGGCCTTATCAAGTGTGAAATCTTCCATGCTTTAAACAAATCCCAAAACTCAAGAACTCAGCTAAAACTCTGCTCTTCAAATATTTAAATATTATTTGCATTTTTTATTAAAGATGACAAGCACTTTTTATTAGAGACAAAAGCATTATAAATTGCTTTGATAATATTGGTAATTTCTGTTAAAGTGTTTCTTTTTCAATGTAGCATGGGCTCTCATAAACTGAATGAATTGCATAGAGTTTTGAAAGGCCACAAATAGCGTCCAGAATGAATCTCACAAGAGATTCATATAATTCACATAACTGTGTATTCATTACTGTATTTTGAGAGTGAAAAGGAGGAAGATAAACTGTAAGAGGAGAATGAAGAAATGAAAAAGGAGGAGGAAAGAACAGGGACAGAGAAGGAGGAAGTAGAAAAGGAAGAGGGGAAGGAGAGAAAGAAGGAAGCAGCAAGGAAGAGAGGAGGAGAAGCAGGAATAGTCAAGAAGGTAGTGAAAAAGGAGGACAGAAAAGGAGAAGGAGAATAGGAAAAGGAATAGATTGAGGAGGAGGAAGAGAAGAGGTAGGAATAAGAGGAGGAGGAGGGAAAGAGAAGGAAAGAAAGGGGGTTGAGAAGGAGATGGCTAAGGATGAGAGAGAGAGAGACAGAGACAGAGACAGAGAGACAGAGGGAGAGGGAGAGGGGAGAGCAAATTAGAGATTTGCCCTGCACAATGTGACAGATTTTGATCCCCATCACCTCATTATAGACCTCTGAGTACCACGAAGTGATCCCTGAGCAGAGAACCAGGAGTAAGTCCTGAGCACAGCTGGGAGTCCACCCCACCAAGAGAGAGAGAGAGAGAGAGAGAGAGAGAGAGAGAGAGAGAAAATAATTCAAATTGAAAAGGACAAATCAAAATAATCTCTGTTCATAGATGACACGGGAATTTGTAGGACAAACATTTCATTAAACAAACCCTCTTAGAAACAAAAACCAAATTAATCCAACTAGCAGGACAACTAAAGAGGCAGTCACATTTCTGCAATCTAAAAACTGAACAATTTGGAGATAAAACTAAGAATACATCTGTCTTCCAATAACCACAAAACAAATAAAGTACTTAAGAAAGAAAGCCAGCCCCAAAGGTGGAATAAAATGAAAACTTCATAATTGGGATTAGCTCAGTGCTACAGCAGATGCTTAAAAATCCGTCAGGAACTAGATTCAATCCATGCCCCCTCACCCCCCTCCACACACACATCAAAAGTGAAACAATAGATGAAACTATAAAATAGTACTGGAAAATATTACAGAGAGACAAAGAAATAAACTATCTCATATCCATGGTATGGCAGTATTGCGAAGGGGTTCATACTATTCAAAGCCACCTTCAAAAGCAACACAGATTCTATCAAAAATCCAGTGGCACATTTTGCATAAGAAACCATACTAAAATTAAAAAGCCTGGCAAGCTACCCTTAACGTATTCGATATGCCAAAAACAGTAACAACAAGTCTCACAATAGAGATAATATTGGTGCCCGCTTGAGCAGGTCGATGAACAATGAAAGGATGGTGCTACGCTGCTGCTAAAATTGACACAGAACAAAGAAATCCAGACAGCTGATGAAATTTTGAACAAATATGAAGGCACATATTTCCTAACTTCAAAAGGTATTACAAGTTATAGAAACAGAAAACTGGACAGTGCTAAAACACAAAAACAACTAAACAGAAAAACCCTGAGCCCAGAAATAAAACATGCATAAGTGAATCTAATAACCAAATAATTATTAGGTCAAATGATCTATCACAGGCTACCAGATGGTGAAGGGATAGTCTTTTCAGGAAAAGTTTCTAGAAAAATTGATTATCCAAAGGCAAACAATAAAAGTAAACTTATACTGAATGCACAAATTAATGGACAATGCAGCAAAAATTAAATGTAAATCAAAATTATGAAAATATAGAAGTGTTTCATTATACAATTTATGATTTGAGTCATGAAAAAATCAAGCACAAAAGCAAAAAAAAAGAGGACCGCATCAAACCATAAATCCAAAGACAATAACCAACTGCATGAATAAGCAACCCAACCCAGTAGATGAAATATTTGTAGAATATGTCTCAGATGAGGTGAATGTTAAGATTCACGAAACTCTTACATATAAACAGCAAAAAAATCAAGACTTTTATTATAGAAATTACTATTCATGATTCTATTAAGAACTTACCTACACATCACATTTTCTAATGAAGTTATATAACTGACTAAGATATGTATATATATACATATATATATGAAAAAATCTTCAGCATCTTTAGTCCTCAGAGAAATATATATAGGGAATCACAGTAAGTTATTATCTCAGGAGGCTGAAAAGAGAGTCAGGGTAAGACACTTTCCTGGATGCTGCTGACCCAGGCTGAATTCCCAGCATCCTCTATGGTGGGGAGAGCGCAACAAAGGATTCAGGAATGCAGAGCCAGGGCTAAAGGTAGTTGTGACATCAAATCGAGTTTTCATGTCAGGCACACTCATGGGACCATTAGTCAAAAAAAGAAAAAGGAAAGGAAATCATGTTGTTGTGAATGCAGGATAATTGGAACAACATACATTTTTGGTGGGAATGTCAAATTAGGTGGCCACTGTGGAAAGCAGTGTGGAGCATCTCAAAATATATGACTATCATCACCACATGATTCATGAGTTCCACTTCTGGGGTTTTATCTAAAAAAAGAAACCTGAAAATATGATCTTGAAAAGATATGTATTGCAACATATCTGATATATACTGCAGCAATCATAAAGCCCTAAACAGGAAATGTCCGTTGGCCTTTTCTGAATGCTCTGAGGACTACAGTGTGTGGAGAGAAGACAACAGGAATAACACCTTCTGAAATTATTACTTGTGAAGAATATACAGGGAAAATGATCATATCCATAGGAATTTTTTTATTAACACAATTTCAAATTAAGCAGAAGCAAAATATTCATATATATCCACTCCTATAACATATTTATTTATTTATGGTTTGGCTTACATCAACAGGACCCATCAATTTTTTTTAATTGAATCACCGTGAGGTATAGTTGCAAACTTCCATACCTGAGTTTCAGTCATAAAATGATTGAACACCCATCCCTCCACGAATGCACATTTTCTACCAGCAATGTCCCTGGTAACCCTCACCTCCATCCCAATCCTCCCCCTGCCTCTATGGCAGGCAATTTCCCCCATACTCTCTCCTCTCCTACTTTGGGGGATTATGGTTTGCAATATAGATACTGAGACGCTATTACATTTGGTCCTTGATCTACTTTCAGCACACATCTCCCATCCTGAACGATTGACAGGGCCCATTAACTTACTTAACCAAAAAGTAAACAACTTTAGAGAAGCATCAAGATTTATAATTAAGAGCATGGAGTACAGACTCAGCTTTTCTTATTTAAATTCTAGTTTTATCATTTAGTAGCCATGTTAATTGTCCAACTACATAAACTCCTCTTGTGAAATATTTTCAACTGTAAAAAGAAAGTATTAGGAAGTCTTCTTGTCCAAGATAATTAACTTTGCTGTTAGCACATATAAATGTCTGAGGAGGATGTTTGACATAGAAAAAACTTTATAGACCTACAAGCTATTGTCATAAGTGATTTGTGAAAGATAAATCACTTATCTATGAAAGATAAATCTGTGAAAGATAAATCCTTTCATGTACTGATAAAATTAGTATTTAATTATTTCTAACAAGAACTAAAGGTAATAGTTTATAAAAAGGTAAGGACATGGTGTTCAAATGAACATGCAAATCTAAGAAACTAGAGTGGATAAATCAAGTTTCACACAAACCCTAATATTTGCATTGCGTTTAGTTACACCATAAAACACAAAAATAGAAAATCAGGAAGGTAAAAGTCACACTTTTATAAGTTCTGCAGGACCAGGTGGACTATGCTCCACCTACAGTAACTTTCTTGTTTTGTTCTTTTCTCTTTTTTTATACTTTCTAGAGAAAAAAAATAAAATGGAAAGGGAGTATACTCAGGTATGAACTAAATGCTTGGGTAGAAAAACATCTTAAACACAAAATACTTTAAACAAGGAATAAATACATTCTAGCATATGTCTTTACTTAAGCAGTAGTTGAATTTAAGAGTACTAGAAAAAATAAAATATTATCAGATATAAGTGTTAAAATAGATTTTTGGGGACCAAAGCGATAGTCCAGTGAGTAGGCATTTGCCTTCACGCAGCTGATTCAAGTTTGATCCCTGACACCCCCATAATTGCCCTAGCCATCCAGGAGTCACCCCTGAGCTCAGAGCCAGGGATTAGGCCTGATATACTATATGGTATACATCCCCCTCAAAATAAAGATGAATTTTAGAATCAAGGAGCGATAGCACAGCAGTAGGGCATTTGCCTTGCATGCAGCCAACATGGCCGACCCGAGTTCGATTCCTCCGCCCCTCTCGGAGAGCCCGGCAAGCTACCAAGAGTATCTTGCCCGCACGGCAGAGCCTGGCAAGCTCCCCGTGACGTATTCGATATGCCAAACACAGTAACAACAAAGTCTCCAATGGAGACGTTACTGGGCCCTCTTGAGCAAATCGATGAACAACGGGAGAACCATGACCGTGAAAATGAAATATATTTAAAAGTTGAAATTTAACAAGCTTTTCTTAAATCAAATTTCATTTTCCTTTCAATTTTAATAAATATTTAATATAAAAAATTACTAAGTGTGATAAATTTCAAAGTAATGGTTCATATTTTAATTGAAGAAAAAATAGTAAAGGCCACAAGGGTCACTGATGTAAATTTGTCTATTAGTATTATTTAGGTGACTGAACACAAACAAAAACAAAAAAACTAAATACTTTGCCTAAGGGAAATGCACAAACATCTTTGTCTTAAGCTCCTACCTTTTGCATAAGTTGGAGGGCCCTTATGAAATACAATTAGCTTGGAAAGCCTAAAAAGCAAGCTGGCACTACCATACAAAGCAAAGAAATCCTTCCAATTTGAATCAAAGAAAGTGTACCTGGTATACAATGCTATTGTAATCTTTTTTCTGGGTTCTAAATCATCAAATTCACACATCATTCCAAGCAAATCGAATACACTACTCCAATTAGTTAGTACACTTAACAAAAATAGTACCGCAGTTAAGGTTCTGTCAACAGTAAACCTCTACCTAAGATTGTTATCCTGATTTTCTAATTAAATTGCAGATACTATTTTTGCAATTCATTGTAATGAACTGAAAATTCTGATTTATCTTGCTACTCAGTGGTTTGAGCCATGTAGAGCACAGACAATTCTATCACCTGCAACTGATCACTCCCTGTCCTTAGACAGAGCGACTATAGAATTCAACAGCCAATGCCTACTTCCAACATAAAAATCCTGGGTACTTTGAATTTGTTAGGTGAACTATTTGCATACAACATCTCTACAAGGTGATTCTTCAGCTTTGCCTGAGGCCATCAGGGCAAGACAGAGAGCACTGGAGATGTTTGCTTCTGTGTACCTATAGATATGCTCAAGGCTTATTCCTGGTTCTGTGCTCGAGGATCAATGTTGGAGTTGGTCAGTGTCCATATGTGGTGCTTGGGATCGAACTGGGATTGAATTTGTACAAAGCAATTATCTTAGCTCCTGTATTATTTTCCTAATCTGAGTATTGAAGATTTTAAGAATAGAAATACTTCCCTGGAAAGAGCAATAAGAAAACGATGATACCTACCAACACAATGCTACAATAAAATCTAAATGTTATTTAAATTTACCTACCAAATATTCAACAAATGCTAGCTGACCTTAATTACCACATATAATGGCAGAAAGCCACATTAGCGCCCTCTCTCCTGTGTCACATAGCATTATCATTCTATGTTAATTTTATATTAATATTACCAAAGTAAAACTGTTTTGCTTATATGAAAAAAATTTTTATATATGTCAAATATTTATATATATTCTTAGAAAAATAAATAATAAATATTTGATCAGAGAGTGCAACCGAATAGTGCTGGTATCATAGTACATATTCATCAATGAATTATTGACTAACGCCTAAATAAACTATCAGAAAGAAATAATCTGGTGTTGAAGAATTAAACGTAAGGTGTCAAATGGGGTTAGTTAGGGTTGGTTGCCATCCTCAAAGGGTGTTTACATTCTTGCAAACCTTAGATCTCCATCAAGTGTTTCTGTGAAATAAACTATTGCAAATGTAACCCCATGAAGACCCATGTTAGTAACCTTCAATCACTCATACCCCCATACTCCATCACTTATGCTCTAAATAAAGAAGATAAATTACATTTTAGACATTATTTCATAGAAAACCAAACAAAACCCAACTAGTACATTCAAGCTGAATTTTGTATAAAGGAGAAAATACACAACAGAGCCATTAACTCTCTCCACAAAGCCAGACACTAAATCTTTTCACACAAACTTATTTAAGCTAAGAAAATAAGAGACAAGGTTACTTTAAAAAATGAGAAGCAAATTGACTAGAGTGTTAAGATTGCTTTTATAATTCAAGCCTATGTTTGTGTATGTATGTGTATGTAAGTAGATGGAGAGCAAAACTATCACACCTGGACTTTTGTACCCTTAATGTGAGGGTCAGTAAAAATTAAGGATTAATTCTATGTATTGAATTTGTGCAACTAAAATCAGGGTGAACTGGAGGGAGTAGAGCGGGCAGGGTACTTGCCTTCCACAGCTGACTGGGGTTCAATCCCAACACCCCACATTGTTTACTGAGCCTCGCCAGGAATAATCCTTGAGCACAGAGCCAGGGGTGAGCTCAGAGGACAGTTGGCTGTGACCTAATCTTCCTTCCCCTCATAAAAGACAATATTTTAAAAAGTATTTTTATAAAGATTATAATTTTGGAAAGGGGAAATGATGGAATTTTATTTTCTATTTTTTATGCCCTGAACAATTTGAGATATTTCTAAGACATCCTAGGAGAATGTCAAGTAGATGCTCAATTAGGAAATCAGATGTTTGCTGCTGAGATCAAAATTATATATACATTTGAGATTCATCAGTACTTATAGGGTATTTAAAGCTACAGGTACCTGGGGAAAGATACACACAGCCTTTTAAAGACAAACACTTAAAGGTCAACAGAGCAGGAAAAGTGAGCAAAAATGGCCAAGGAAGATGGTAGGTAAGAAAGCAGAGCAAAGAATCATGAAGACCCAGGGACACGGTAGTGGTAGAACAGAAAACGACAGCACCTGGACTTGGTGCTGCTGAGTAGATGCAAGATGGCAGAAAAGTGATTCGATTTAGCACCCCGGTGAACTTAGCAATAGTTGATTTCATGAAGGGCAAGACATACGCAAAAAGACTCCAGGTAGGCGTATTTGGTGATCTAAGTAAGTTCTGTTAAAATACAGCAGTGAGGCTAGGAAGATGGCTCACGTGATGACACAGGCCTTTGATATCCAAAGCCCTGAGTTCAATTCTGAGAAGCAAGTGCCTTAGCATAGTCCCCGACGCCCCTGGCAACAGCTGGAGGTGGCCTCTGGAACAAAGAGAAATGAAATATGCAGTTTTCATTGCACAGAAATGTTTTCATTTTGCCCATATCGCAACATATGTCTGATCTGGTGAGTATTTCAATGCATTGGGTTATAATTTATTGTTATATAGCAGTTAAAATATTTGAATGGTAAGAATCCCTAATGATTAGCAGCAAGTAATATATATGTTCATAAAAATGCTCTAGGGAAAAACGTTGAATACTTGTTGTTCCAAATGGCAGTACGCTTATAAGCAATAAATGTGAACCTCTGGCCGTAACACTGAAAAAATATATATACATTAATATTTAATATATATATTTAAAAAACTAGGAACAAAGTAAATGCTCTTAAAGACTTATTTTCAAATGTCACCAAAACATTAAATTATTGATTGCCACATCTAAAACTAAGGCTTTTATTTATGAAGTACTTTTAACTCAACAATGTAATACGTAAGTTTGCTCTAGCAGTCAATTTTATTTGAAAGAATTCTAAGTTTGAGTAAACCCAATTAAGTGTGCTCTTTGTATCTGCTCCGTCTGCCCTTAGCAAGAATCACAATGCGAGTCTGTTCAACTTGCTGTCAGGGAAACCACACAGGAACCAGAGAATAGAGCTCGTTTCTTCACCCAATCTCTCGCTGTGCCCACATGCAACATAGCATCCTTTTATAGATTCTCCTAATTGGCACCAGACCATTGTCTGGGCTTGTACTTCTTTATTGGTGATGCAGCTCACTTTTACTTGAGCTCTCCAATAGGTCTGCTGATCTATGCCTACAGATTTGAATTTAAAAATTTATCTAAACAGGCAAAATAACTGAAATTGAGATAGCTGATTAGCTTCTTAGGATGAGGGAAGGAAGTCCAAGATTCCTTGAGGGAGTATTTTGAGAAAATGAGCAATGCCATTTACGCTGTCTTTGGAAACAGTTATCCACACACCAACACAACAAAGGGATGTTATTTTCAATTGTTACAGGAACTATTTTCTCAGTACCTGCTAAATACTATGCTCATTTAAAACAACATTAAATCTTAAGCAGATGTTTTCATTTTTATCTTAAAAATCTCTATATTATTTACAATCGATTATAAATAACAGAAGAATCATGCATTCTTGAAATAAATTAATTTGCCTAAGGATCACCTGCACCAGAATCACTGTTTTCATTTTCTAAGGCAAAAAAACTGGTTCTTTGTAAGAACTTTACAATATGCATTTTTAGGTGTCTGATTTTAACTATTTATTCTGCCCGTTCGAATACATCTACCTCACACTGGATTATTATAATCATGAAAATCTTTCATGATTTTCTCTTAAAATGAAAGAAAGATGATGACTTTAAAAACTGGTGGTCTTCCCTAAAGCTCAACATACACATATCCCATATCTAAACATTTTACACTTAAGTATAGATTCAATAGAAAAATTGCACATGTACCAAATGCCATGATTCATGTAAATATTATGAAAATCAACACCATTCATAATAGCACACACTGGAAATTATTTCATTGTGCCCAAATCAGAATGAAATGAAAAATTTAACACACAATGAAAGCGATGCTAGAATGAGAATGTTTAATGTACAACTAACTTTTAACAACAGTTGGAGAAATTTCAAGAATGGATTGTTGAACAAAAGTTATCCAATAATAGAGATTATGGTGAGAACTTTTGTATACAAACCAATTCGATGTGTTTTTGTTTAGTTTTGTTTTGTTTGGGGGCACACCCAGCAGTGTTCAAGGGTTAAGTCCTGACTCTGTGCTCAGGGATCACTGTTGGTGAGGCTCACAAACCCTATTTGATGTCAGAGAATGAAGCCAGGGTTGGCTTTGTGCAAGGAAAGCGTCTTGTCTGCTGTAGCATCACTCCAACTCTAATAAAGTATCTTAACCAATAAACCAGGTTTGAGTAAAATCACTGAGAAACGTTGTGCTATACACCTATATATACACCTTTATACAAAGTACAAAAACAATCACAGTTAAATCTTATCATTAAGTAAAAGACTGGAAATAAGAAACTACTTGTTCCTGGGTTCATCTAGATGTTGGTCATACAAAAGTATTTCAAGTTGTGAAAGTACATAGTTTAACACATACTTTTAAATTATGTATGCCTCTCTGTATTTATATTGTTGTACAATAATCATTCGGAAAAAAACATAAAATTTATGTGAATTTTGACTAAACTGAAATGGAAAGCTCAGGATTTAGACTGAGTTTGTATTCACAAATGCCATCTGACTTAACTCACCCCAACCCAGTGATTTCAGGTTAAACATACGGAGCGCTCTTCTTAGAGAAATGTGACGAAAATAAGTATACTTTCTGAAGTAAGTTTTCAGGGATAGTGTGGGGTTCAACATCCTCTTTCCTTCTACCTAAAGACTGTTCCTAACCTAAAGATAATGTAAGTAGGAATCACAGACAATCAGACATATATGATATATATATATATGGTTATTGAGACCTTGCCTCAAATTGGCAACATGAGAGTAATAATTGGATAATTTTGACTGCTATAAACCCAATGAACAAAACTGTTTGCATCATTCTCTTTCCCAGATTGTACCTGATTTCATGTTTCTTAGGATCTTCCAGACCCTAACGAGTGTCCTTTTCTCGTGGCCTTTGCAAGGAACTGTCAAAACTCGACAGACATCTAGCTATCAGCTCTCTGCACAGAGACCAGAGATACCCACATTCCATTTAGCTCAATAAATTATTTATAACAAATACTGAAGTCTATGGAAAGTGAAAGCTTGATCAGTTTATAATGATTTCCTTTTGTTGAGAATAACTTTGGATAAAGCAAAATTCTTCCTTTCTACCCCCAACCATCAACATATACAAACAAATGCTTATTTCTGTACTTAATGGCTCCTCTGGACTTAGCAGAGACAGAGACAGAGAGAGAGAGAGACAGAGAGAGAAAGAGAGAGAGAGAGAGAGAGAGAGAGAGAGAGAGAGAGAGAGAACATGGAAACAGGATAGGTTAAATCTAATTCCATCTTCCAAAACCTGAAAATGTGAATGGAAGAAAGAGGGAACCCTAGAAATGGATCACAGAAACAATGGAATCAGCACTGTAGCACTGTCCTTCCATTGTTCACCGATTTGCTCAAGCGGGCCCAGTAATGTGTCCATTGTGAGACTTGTTGTTACTGCGTTTGGCATATCTAATATGCCACCGGGAGCTTGCCAGGCTCTGCAAATCAGCAAATATTACAGTCAATTCTCAATCATAGAAGTCAGAAAGGTTTGTATTATCTGCGACCTAGAGAATTTTACTATCCCCTATCATCTATCCATCAATCTATCTATTAGAAACACACACACACATATATGTAATATATGTAATATATGTAATATATTATATATGTAATATATGTAATATATTATATTTGTATTATCTGCGACCTAGAGAATTTTACTATCCCCTATCATCTATCCATCAATCTATCTATTAGAAACACACACACACATATATTATATATGTAATATATGTAATATATTATATATGTACATATGTAATATATACATACATACATATATATGTATATATATATGTATTAGAAGCAAATGTGTGTGGTGAAAAATCACCTAGCGTTTATATTTTTTGCTTCTTGGCCACACCCAGCTGTTCTCAGGGTTTATTCCTGGCTTTGCATTTGAGAATCACTCCTGGCAGGGCTCAGGGAACCATCTGGAGTGTCAAGGATTAAACCCCAGTTGGCCACATTCAAGGCAAGCACCTTACACACTGTACTATGCTCCAGTCTGAGAATCACCTAAGATTTTAAGATCAATTCTAAATATGATCCATTCCAAGCAGATTTTTTAAAAACGACTTTTATTTTTTTTACCCATTCTCACATTTGGGCCAACATTTTAGTCTTAAAATGCTAAAATAATTTTACAGATTGTATACAGAAGTGATGTCTGACTTTTTGTATGAAGCAAACAGTCAGTTTGCTTTATAAACCAGATTTTATATTTCCCTAGAGCAGAAGAGTCAAAGCCATTTCCTGGGTAATATTTAAAGCACCGGTGCAAAGAGAAACAACCCCCTGAGCAAAGTTTGATTATTCACAGAGTAATAACGAGAGGCAAGCACGAAAAAACAGCTGAAATTGGGAATGTCCCGGATAATATAATAGGTTTCCAAGTCTGCATAATAAAATGTTACCAAGTTTTGGAGGTAGGAAAAACATAATGAAAATCTCAATTTAGGAATACATGATATAACAGATCCCGGAGTTGGGTGCTAAAAGACAGCTCAGCTAAAGGCTGATCTAGGATGATGGTTTACTAAGGCAAAGAAGGAATGCCGGATGTGAAGGAAAGTAAAACAAAAATAGTCTACAGAATTTAGGATCAAGGGAATTGGAAAAATCTAAAGTAACTTAGTTCGTGAAATAATTACTTCTTGTTAGAGAGGTGGAAATCTTCGATAAGTTTGGGAAGACAATGGAATAAAATGATAGAATGAAAAGCCAAGAGTGAAGGTCAGTACAAGGTCATCCAACAACACGTTTTGAATATGGATTCGATGTTTCTGTTTTTTCCACTATATTAAATATAGCAGGGGGTTCACAGATACAGTAAGAAAGCAGAAGGATATTTATAGAAGATAAATAACATCAAAGTTAAATTTTATTCTCAATAAGAGAGGTAAGAAAATGTCAAGGCAAGCTATATACTGGGACAAATATTGACATTTTTAAAAATATCTTTCAAAGGATTTGTACCCAGGCTATACATAGAAGTTCCAAATTTCCACATCGGTTAAAAGCTACAAATTTATAAGTGTACAAAAAAGGGCAGAGAGATAGATATACTCAATGGTTTAGGGTGTATGTTTTATACACCAGAGACCAAAGCCAAGTCATAACACAAGACGGTCCCATAGCACAGAACAAGGAGTATTTCCTGAGCTGGTGGCCCCAAAACAAGCAAGCAAAAATAAGTAACCAAATATTGAACAGGGACCTCACCAAAGGGATTATGTAGAGGTATGTATTTTTCCTATCAAAAATCCAAAGAAATCACTAGGGTTTCACTAAGATCTTTATTTTCAGTGAACAATATAACCTCAGACAAACCCCAGAGAGCTTAAAATTCAAAGCTGCTTTTAAATGGGTATCTTTTATTCTTTAGAATCACCATCCCAATGATTTTTGTAATTCAAACAGGTCTCATAAACCACAACTGACTTCAAAGAAGTAACCTTGTATATCACCTTTTTAAAACCATTTAAACCTCAGAGTATATATGGTTATAAACGTTTAAGTGGATATAAGGGATAATAAAGTGAAAGATGTAATAATATGATATAAATAAAAATCTAATTATCTCCAAAACATAAAATTGTATTTAGGCAAACAAAAAAACCCTTAATAGAAATTTATGTTTAACCTTTACTTTCAATTTCTTAAGCATTTCAGTTTCTGTTTTTCCCCTTGTTTTTCCAACAGTAAATAAAATATTACATTTAAAAAAATTTGATATTTATTTAGGGAATTCTACCATTGGTTTTAAAAGACAGTTTGAATATTATTTGTAAAGTTAATCCTAGTAGATTAATCTTACCCTGTGACTTAAAAAATGCAAATGTTTCAAATAATAATGATAATTGACATGCTAGCAGATGACATTTGCTTTGAGAATATTAAAGTTCTCGAAGGAAATAGGAGTCTAAACATTCAAAATTAAACTTTGGATAATTAATTATATTAATCCTGAGTGAATAATAAATCTTCTGAAATAAAAATAAGCTTTAACGGCAGGGAAATCAACATAATCACATTCATTTATGCTGACCAAGTATCTACGCTGTGCTCCGTTACACTGACACGGAGGCTAATATCTGAAACTCCAGTAATAATCGCATGAGCCTCATCAGGTAGCATCTGGGCTCTCTTCCTCATGAAAGATGTTACTCCTTTTCTCACCAGCAGAACTGTTTGGAGCAACGAATATGAGATTTCTAAAACTCAGTGTTTTAGTCTTAGAAAATAGGTCAATACTAGACACATTAACTCTGTGATAGATTCTCAAAATAAGTGAAGATAGATATTTCCTTTTATTCCAATTTTTGATACATAAATCATACTTCAATATTCTCCTAACCTGCAAATGTGAAAACAGTTATTGAAAAATCCTTAAATAGAATATCTGGTCTAGCTTGGAAAATTAATAAACAAAAGAAGCTCTTTTGATTTGAGTTACACAGAATAATGGAGTAGCGGGTTTTTTTCTATTTTTAACTTATTAATCTATATTTAATTGAAATTCCATTGCATTATAACTGCAAGTTTCAGGTGCACTTTATTAAAAACCACCCCGTGTAGGTGATTGGGGGCTGGCAATGCAGATTAATTCTGTTACATCAGCACCAGTCAGATGATGACCTGAAATTCATTGAGATATAAAAATGCAGGTAATGAGTATCAGTCCAGAAGCCGGGATCCCTGAGCAGAAAAGTTCCTACAGAAAGAAAAGGTCATGCATGAAAAGGGTTTGAAAAGAAGACCACAAAATATTAGGCCTTTAACCACATCCTAACTGCAGACTCTTAATTACACAGAAAGTTACGAGTGGGCCAGATGAGAAATAGTCCTATAAAACTAACTTTTTTTAACTGAATCACTGTGAGCTACACTCACAAAGCTTTCATGTTTGAGTTTTAGTCATATAATGATCGAACACCCATCCCTCCACCAGTGTACATTTTCTACCACCAATGTTCCTAGTATCCCTTCCCCGCCTCTCATCCCAACCCACCCCAAAACTAATTTTTCAAAGCACAGCATTTCCCATCTCGGGATTTCCCTTGTGTTTCAACTTCTCAATCTGGGATGTGTCCCCTTTTCTCACCACCCTCTAGAAATATCCACTCTCTCACTACTTTCAAATTCCTGTATAAAGATCTTTGCTTTACCACTTGTCTCCTTCCTGAAATTCTTGCCTGCCAGGTCACTGACCTTGGAACCTGGAAACCTAGTAGAAGGTCAGGAAAGACTTGACTTTTCCTGCAAAGAGCAATTTTGGCTCCATCCTGAGGTCATGCTCCTTGAGAAGTTAGGTGGTGGGGACCAAGAAGAGCAAGTGGACATTGGTGGAGCTTAATTCTTGCCCAGTAGGGCTGGTGGAATGCCAGCATGCACACCTGGCAGATGCTCTTGGCTGACTCCCAGTCTGATTGTTTTTAGGAAAGTGAAGCGACCAATTAGGAAGGCAGCAGCAGTCACTTCAGAGGTTACTTCCTCCTTCACTCTCCACCTCACCTAGGCCACTTCCAATGTTAGAAGAGAGAGCCAAGTGTCGGATGACCAGCAATCCAGGTACTAAATGATATTTACTGCTGAATGTCTAATGACATCTGCCATGTTCTTGTTAACCTTCTGTGGTCTTTTATAATCTTGATCTAAACTACAAATCTGAAGATTCTTGTTTCTAAAATTTAGCATTAGATAGGTTTGAGTTACTAATAACGATGACTGCAAATTATGTTTTTAAATAGACATTTATTGGAGTATCGAAAAAAATTAATGAAATAAATTAAAGCAGAACTAAAACAAGTAATCTGGACCATGATTCACAATCAAAATCATTGGTTCCCTGGGGTTTCAACCCTAAAACCATCAACTCCAAGATAACCCTGATGATTCCATTCTCTTACCTGGTCTGTGCTAGGTGCAAAGCTATCTACCCCCTTTCCCTTGGTATTCTCAAGGAAAAACAGGATGCCTCCTACATAATAGGTGTTAATTTTTTGTAACTGTCGAATGACACAACAAGCAATTTATAAGAGCACTAAGAAACAACAGAGTTATAGAAACTTGGTTATCTAGGCACGGTCAAAATAAGAATCCAACTAAAGAGTCTAGAACATCTTGTTTTAAAAAATCACATAACCAATACAGAGAGATTCAAGGCCCTGGTAGTGCATACTGGGAGCAAAACAGTTTGGAACCTAAAGCAGCCCTGAGGCAGGAAGGCTGCTGAGAGGAAGCATCTGTCAGTGGAGCCTGGAAACACTGAGATGCAGAATTCCAGCACTAGAGGAAGCTGAAAGCCGGGGAGGAGAGAATCCACTGCTCAAACTAAGGCCACATTAATAACACAAAAGAAGACCATCAACAACTCCAAACTCACCCCCTAAATAACCACTCTAGCAATAGATTTTGGGGCAAACTCTATATAAAGTGGAATTTGCTTGCATCTCTTTTGAGGTACTTTATTATCTTATGGCACTTTTTGCCTACGTCATTAAATGGATGTATACTTCATATCATTTTATTTTTTGTTTTACTCTGGAAAAATCTTTGTACTGTGTTGAGTATATACCCTCTTTTCCTCCCTTTATTTCCCAAATCAACTTTTTTATATCACTTTTCTCGATATGTGACTATTTGCCTCACTATTTATATTCTAGATAAAGACTATCCTTCTGAAATTCTTTGCTGGGAGGGAAGGGTACAAGCCTGAAAAAGCTTGCATGGGATTTAGGACTGATTATCCTTTCCTACAAAGAACAATTCCTTGCTCAGCCTGGGTGCGAAGGTTCCCTGATAAGTCCAGTGGCAGGGATCATTTCCAATGCCAGGCAGAACAACTGGGACCCAAGTGAGGTTTGACAACTGCCTCCTGCGGCTGAGAAGCTTAAGGTCTGCACCGTGCTGATGCTCAGAGTAGACTGACATTAGTTCTAGATGCTGCAGGCACTTCCCTGGGTGACCAAGGAGGTTTGAGAGGAACAGGCTGTAGAATCTCTCCTCCCCATTTGACAGAAGCCACCAGGGACCTTTCTGGTGGAAGTCACCTTCCCCCAGGGAAAAGTTACCTTTAAAATATAAGTGACATAGAGTTGTGAATAGATAATATCCAACGATAGCAAATCTTTAGACTCTGACAGCAGAAATTGCTAAGGAGAAACTGGGTGGGAAGTCAAAGGAAAGGGTCATTCGGACACTTTGAGAAAGGCCTTGGTGCCTTGGTGCCTTGGCGAAACTTTATACATCAAAAAGAAAAACAAAAAGAATTTTATACTCTTCTATCCTCTCATAATCTGTGACATCTCTGGGATGAAATTAAAGTTTTTTAAAAAACGTAAAAAAATAAGTATAAGAAAAATCCATTTTTTCTTTCATTTTTTTTCTTACTTGGGGGCGGCTTATCAGGTGCACTCAGTGGCTACTTCCAGAGTGCTGTTGGTGCTGGGGGTCATTTCTGGCAATGCTTGAGGGACTATGCCGTGCCCCAAATTGAACTTAGGCTTCCTTCATACAAACTATGTCTCCAGTCCTCTCACCTCTTCCTTTTCTGATCTGGGCCAGTTCATCACTCCTTAGGAAATCTGTGGGTCCCCTGCTCCCAAGGGATAGCCATATTCATGCCAAACTTGTCTACTTCTCGGACTTGCCTCATCCAGAAATTAATCTGTTGAAAAACTCAGGTATGCAGGTTTTGTGACTGAAATCTCGAGACTTTCGTGAGCTACCTCACCATCCTCTTCTTCATGACCTTGAACCATCTCCAGCACCATGTCAGTTCATTCACCAGACACTCATAAATAAATCTCGAAAGAGACCAACAAGTGTCAGAGATTCTCTGAGACCCCTCAATAGGCTGAATACAGAAGCAGGAGGAGATGGGCAGGGGGAGGGGGAGAACATGGGTGAGCCTAACACCCTTCCAAACAGATTCCATACAGCCAAAAACCTCCACACTCCACAAGTGCCACCATGCTCTCGGCCAGAGTCTGCTACTGGGATGAGCCGCATGCAGAAATTTATCTGCTGAAAAACTCAGGTATGTGGGTTTTGTGACTGAAATGCCCAGGCTTTCGTGGAGTCAAGGATTAGCTATGCTCCTCCCTTTCTACTCACAGAAGCCCTTGCAGACAAGCACATACCCCAAAGCTACTATCCTGTTAAAAATTTAACTGCAGCTGTACCACTTAAAACTTTTGAAGACCTGAAGCAGCCTTGCAGCATCTCAAACTCTACAACATAGAAAAAACAGTGAATCACTGGTTAACCCACACACCAGATTGGATGAGATGCAATTTAGGTGGCAACAAATCTCAATTAACAAAATACTAACACAGAAGATGTAACAACATCTTAGTAATCTCTTATACAAAGGCAAATGGCTCCATGAAAAAAAGCTTCATGAAATTTCTTCTAAGGAAAAATTTTTGGTCATTCTTTTAGCAAATTATTTTATAACAGGCAATATAAAATAAATTATTGAGGGCCTGCTATGGGGGCAGGCTTAAGGGTTGGTTGGTAAAATTGGAAATAATGGTAGTGGGAAGACGTGACCGTAGTGGTATTGTGTGTGTGTCTGTACCTAAAATGATGACTTAATAAAGTTATAAAATTACAAACAAAACAAAATCAAACAAAACAGTGAGGGTGCCCAATTGACACAGCCCACTACAGCCCAGAACTCCTGGACTCAAATGATCCTTTGGCTCAACCTCCTGAGCCGTTAGGACTAGAGGTGCCCACCTTGGTGCCTTTGAAATATCTCACTGAGGTAAGAAAGATCATTTTAAAAATGGAACCCAGGTGCTGGAGCAATAGCAGCAGGTAGGTACTTGACTTGCAAGTGGCCAGCTTGTTTTGATCCCGAACACACCTACACTCCCCCAAGCTCCACCAGGAATTATCCCTGAGAACAGAACCGGGAGTAAGCCCTGAGCACCACTGGATGTGGTCTCAAAACAAAAAACAGGAAAAAAGTGAAATCCAAATCTAATGTCTTAGTTTAGGGCAGCAATGATGTGTGTGTGAAGTGTGATATGTAACGTTGAGATACATACAGGTATGCAAACTTTCGTTTTTGTACAAACAAAAGTTAACCTTCCATCTGGTTGAAGTCAACTTTCTTTATAGAAGATGGACAAACATGAATTTTAATTTATAGCACAACTAAAGGATTTGTGTCAAAAATTTAAAAAACATTTAATATGATGGTCAGCACAATAGTGAATAAACAACTCATCTGATAGCTATTATATCCATTAAAGCACAATTTACAGAATGCAGTTTTCTCCAACTTCTTGATGTCTTTATTATAAGAAACAATATAATTACTTTTCTAGACTATATCTTTTTTTTGCTTTTTGGGTCACACCTGGCGATGCACAGGGGTTACTCCTGGCTCTGCACTCAGGAATTACCCCTGGCGGTGCTCAGGGACCATATGGGATGCTGGGAGTCGAACTCGGGTCAGCGGCATGCAAGGCAAACGCCTTACTCGCTGTGCTATTGCTCCAGCCCCTAGATATTTTTCAAGGCATAGAGAAATTTGTTTCCTCTGTAATTCTTACCTTACTTCTTTTATACTGTAACAGAATTAATAATACCTTATTTTCCTTAGTTTGTAAATACTTATCTTTTTACATAAAAATTCAGTTCCTTCAGCACTTAAATTCTTGTTGTTCCCAACACAATCATCATCAGAAATCCTGATTTTACCTTTGTCATTGTACAAGTAATGCATATTGTAATAATCTAATAATGTAATTGAAGAATTAATTTAAGGTAATACTTAACTCCTTTTTCAATCATCTAGTACTTCCCATTTTTAATGCTAAAAAAGTGTTCCTTTTTTTTCTTCTCATATAAAGGCTCTTATCAAAATATGAAAAACTTCACCTTTACTTAATATATGATACTAATCTAACAGGAATCTTGCTGTGAGCACGTTCTTCACTGAATTGAAAGATACCTGCCCCAATAAAAAGCTCCCTCACCAACACAGAGCTCCCTCCCCAAGAAAAACATTTTCTAAAAAAAAAAGGTATCTATGTGCAAAGTAGAAGCCATCCATCATCTGACAAATGATGGAAATCTCAAAATCCCAAATCTCAATCAAAACCTATAGATACTTGGGCATCATGGACTCCGAGGCCAGCAGGGAGCAGAGGATGCGGAGTGTGCAGAACACAACTCACTAAAGATTTTCAAATAGAGAAGACAGAAAATTAGGGGCAGAATAAATTCACCTGCAAAACTAAACACATTTGTGTGCTTTATCTGTGTAATGTAATTGTTAGGATGACAGTTTTATTCAAGTCCACAGATACACAATTATCAATTATCAAGAGTGAAAAGCCCAGTCCAGTGGTCAGAGATACAGAATAGGAAATCAGACACTTGCCTTGTTTGGAGCTGGGGTGGGCTTTACTATCCTTTGAGTCCCTCCCATACCACTGCGTGGGATCCCATGACCACTGCCAGGGTCACTCATGAGCACAGAGCCAGAATGGGACCAATGTCCTGCCACAGGTGGCCCAAGGCTCTCCCCAACCCAAATCTCAATCAAAACTTATAGATACTTGGGCCAATATTTTGCTCTTACTATACTCTGGAAGTTAATCACTTAATCACTTAACTTCCCGTTAGTCATCGATTTGCTCGAGCGGGCGCCAGTAACGTCTCCATTTGTCCCTGTCGCGTGATAGTGTAGCCCAATGGCATCTGTTCGCTCCGGGAACATGAAGGGCCTCAAACCGATCCTTCATGATCTTGACGAAGAAGTCTGACCATCTGGTAGGTGGGCGGCAACGCGGTCTTTTGACATCCCGTGGAATCCAGTCAGCAACAGCTCTAGTCCAGCGGTCGTCTTTAAATCTCATTACGTGTCCAGCCCATCTGATTTTTGACGCCTTGGCAAATGAGACAGCGTCCCTGATCCTTGATCGACGGATGTCAGAACTCTGGATTCTTTCTCTCATTTGAGTGAAACGTGATATTCCAAGCATAGCTCTTTCTATTCTTCTTTGGGATACCTGAATAGCATTCACATCTTGTTTGCATAGGGCCCAGGTCTCTGAGGCATATGTTAATGCAGGAAGAACAGTGGAATCAAAGAGGTGTGCCTGGAGCCGGAGGTTCTTCGTCCTCTTAGCTATTTCTTCGACGTTCTTGAAGGCGTTCCAAGCCGCTCTCTTCCTCCTGCGCAGCTCGGGTGCCAGGTCATTTCTCATGTTGACTTCTCGACCTAGGTACACATAGCTGTTGCATTCGGAGATGGTCGTTCCATTGAGAGCGAATGGGGCATCAGGAATGACGCTGTTTCTCATAAACATTGTCTTCGTAAGATTCAGCTGTAGTCCTACCTTTCCACACTCATGGTCAAAGTCGGCCAGCATTTGTGCCGCTTGGCTGATGTTTGGTGTTATTAAAACAATGTCATCAGCAAAGCGGTGGTGGTGTAGTTGCCGACTATCTATCTTCACTCCCATTCCTTCCCATTCCAGTCGTCGCATGATGTTCTCGAGGGTGGCACTGAAGAGTTTCGGTGAAATGGTATCACCCTGCCGCACCCCTCTCTTGACATCAACGGAGGATCCTGATGTATTGGGCTTGAATGCCCTGATTCGCTAGGGCTTCCATGACCGCTTCCGTCTCAACAGAATCAAAGGCCTTCTTTAAATCAATGAACATTAAACAGAGCAGCATCTTGAACTCCCGAGAAACCTCAATGAGCTTGGTTATAGTGTGGATATGGTCGATGGTGCTGAATCCTTTGCGGAACCCGGCTTGCTCGCATGGTTGTCCTTCATCTAGTGTTCTGCCAATCCTATTTCGGATGACTCGAGTGAACAACTTGTAGATGACAAACAGTAGGCAGATCGGGCGATAGTTGCCAATGTCATGGATGTCTCCCTTCTTGAACAATAGTACGGTCCTGCTGGTTTTCCATTGGGACGGAACCTTGCATTCAGACAGGTAGTGAGTGAAGAGCCAAGCCAGTGTATTGATGAGTACTGACGGCAGGTTCTTCAGGTGATCAGGTCTGACCTTGTCTGGGCCGGGTGCTGTTTGTTTCTTTACCGACGAAATGGCGTGTCAGATTTCGGAAGGGAGAACGTTGGGAAGGACATATCCATACTGTGGAATTTGGTATGTCGGCAAGTGGACATGGCTATTGAAGAGATTTGAGTAGAAGTCATGGATAATCTTCTCCATTGCCGTTCTGGAGGATGTGATGGATCCATCAGGACATCGGAGGGCAGTCATCTTGGTCTTATAGTTGGCGAAGGACAGGCGGACGTTACAAATACTTTTCCTGGCTTCTGCCGCATCTACCAGTACTTCTGCTCTTCTCTCTTTGAGGTCTTCCTTGATCGCATCTCTGCGCTGCTTTGCGAGCTCGGACGTTAGCTTGCGGTTGCCTGAGGCATGCGCCAAACCACGCTGGCGAATTAGCTCAAGAGTTTTCGAAGATAGGCGATTTTTTGTGGCTATCTCTCTCTTGGCGTTCCTCGCACATTCATGCAGGTGCTGAACCAGTCGATCGTATTCCTCGTCAATGTTGTCAACAATGGCATCTTCCCATGTTGCCGCAATAGTACCAAAGAGTTCCCAGTTGGTGGTCATTCTGGGAGTTCTCTTTTTGAACTTTGCAGCCCTTTCTTCCCGCTCTGTGAAGTAGAATTTTGCACGAAGGAGACGGTGGTCCGATCCCGTTCGAAATTTTGGGACAACAGCGACATCAGTCAGGCAAAACCGTCGAATGAAGTTAGTATTGAAAATATTTGAAGTTCTGGAAGTAGTATTCTGGAAAATATTTGAAGTTCTGGAAGTAGTATTCTGGAAGTTCCTCTCGGAGAGCCCGGCAAGCTACCGAGAGTATTCGATATGCCAGACACAGTAACAACAAAGTCTCCAATGGAGACGTTACTGGGCCCGCTCGAGCAAATCGACGATCAACGGGAGGGCCTTTACCTTTTACCTTTACCTTATTCTGGAAGTTAGTACTCTGGAAGTTAGTATTGAAAATATTTGAAATCTTGTAAAATCGTATTTTCTCTTTGTTGCTAGGAGATTAGTAATTTTCATGATATATTTACTAGTTACTAAAATTACTAGTAATTTTTATGATATATTTACATTTATATGACTTCAACATATTATCATTTATTTAGATATTATTATATTTGGTTCTAAGTACAAAACTTTGACTTAATCATACATTAATTTTTAAAATAATGCAATAGTTGATAAGGTATAATACACTAATACAATGAAATCACTGGTCAATGTGACCATATAATAAATCACAATTTATCATATATAATATGCATAGTAAAATATTGAATTTTTTAATTCACTGTATCTCTAAATAATAGCACTGCACTGTCACTGTAGCACTGTCCTCCCTTTATTCATCGATTTGCTCAAGTGGGCATCACTAACATCTCACAAAAAATTGTGAGACTTGTTGTTAACTGTTTTTGACATATCAAATACATCATGGGTAGCTTGCCAGGCTTTGCAGTGCAGGCGAGAAACTCTTGGTAGCTTGCTGGGCTCTCCGAGAGGGACAGAGGAATTGAACCTGGGTCGGCCACCTGCAAGGCAAATGCCCTACCTGCTGTACTATCACTCCAGTCCAGAGATGAAGGTACCCTGTCTTTCCAATGTCTTTTCCATCTCAAACACATGTAAAACTGAGCTGTCAGTGTCACTGTATTCTAGCATAACTAGAGACCATTATTTGGTCAACCTAGAGCACACCTCACTGGGGCTGGAGCAACAGTATAGAAGGGAGGGCATTTGCCTTGCATGCAGCCCACCCAGATTTGATTCCTGGCACCCCATGTAGCCCCCTGAGCCCTCCAAGAATAATTCCTGAGTGCGGAGTCAGGAGTAACCTGTGAGCGCTGTCAGGAGTAATCTGTGAGCGCCTCCAGGAGTGGCCCACAAAACCAAAAACTAAATAACTTTAAAAAAAAAACACATCTCACTAAGGGGGCTGGAGTGATTGTACAGTGGGCAAGGCATTTGTCTTGCACAAGGCTGACCTGGGTTAGATCCCCAGCATGCAATATGGTCCCTAGAGCTCACTAACAGGAATCTCTGAGCACTGCTGAATGTGCCCCAAGAACAAAAAGAAACCACAAAACCACCATCACTTAATCACTTAACTTCCCATTAGTCCTCGATTTGCTCGAGCAGGTGCCAGTAACGTCTCCATTTGTCCCTGTTGCATGATAGTGTAGCCCAATGGCATCTGTTTGCTCTGGGATCATGAAGAGCCTCAAACTGATCGTTCATGATCTTGACGAAGAAGTCTGACCATCTGGTAGGTGGGCAGCCACGTGGTCTTTTGACATCCCGTGGAATCCAGTCAGTAACAGCTCTAGTCCAGCGATTGTCTTTAAATCTCATTATGTGACCAGCCCATCTGATTTTTGACACCTTGGCAAATGAGACAGCGTCCCTGATTCTTGATCGTCGATAGATGTCGGAACTCCGGATTCTTTCTCTCATTTGAGTGAACCGTGATATTCCAAGCATAGCTCTTTCTATTCTTCTTTGGGAAACCTGAATAGCATTCTCATCCTGTTTGCATAGGGCCCAGGTCTCTGAAGCATATGTTAATGCAGGAAGAACAGTGGAATCAAAGAGATGTGCCCGGAGCCGGAGGTTCTTCGTCCTCTTAGCTATTTCTTTGACGTTCTTGAAGGTGTTCCAAGCCGCTCTCTTCCTCCTGCGCAGCTCGGGTGCCAGATCATTTGTCATGTTGACTTCTCGACCTAGGTACACATAGCTGTTGCATTCGGAGATGGTCGTTCCATTGAGAGCGAATGGGGCATCAGGAATGACGCTGTTTCTCATAAACATTGTCTTCATAAGATTCAGCTGTAGTCCTACCTTTCCACACTCATGGTCAAAGTCGGCCAGCATTTGTGCCGCTTGGCTGATGTTTGGTGTTATTAAAACAATGTCATCAGCAAAGCGGTGGTGGTGTAGTTGCCGACCATCTATCTTCACTCCCATTCCTTCCCATTCCAGTCGTCGCATGATGTTCTCGAGGGTGGCACTGATGAGTTTCGGTGAAATGGTATCACCCTGCCGCACCCCTCTCTTGACATCAACGATCACTTCTTTGTAGAACGGTGAGATCCTGGTAGTGAATCCGCAATACAGCTCACGGAGGATCCTGATGTATTGGGCTTGAATGCCCTGATTCGCTAGGGCTTCCATGACCGCTTCCGTCTCAACAGAATCAAAGGCCTTCTTTAAATCAATGAACGTTAGACAGAGCGGCATCTTGAACTCCCGAGAAACCTCAATGAGTTTTGTTATTGTGTGGATATGGTCGATGGTGCTGAATCCTTTGCAGAACCCGGCTTGCTCGCATGGTTGTCCTTCATCTAGTGTTCTGCCAATCCTATTTCGGATGACTCGAGTGAACAACTTGTAGATGACAAACAGTAGGCAGATCGGGCGGTAGTTGCCAATGTTATGGATGTCTCCCTTCTTGAACAGTAGTACGGTCCTGCTGGTTTTCCATTGGGATGGAACCTTGCATTCAGACAGGTAGCGAGTGAAGAGCCATACACAAAACCACCATACTCTAAATTATAGAAACTATAAATTATAGGAACTACAAAAAGATCAAACACATATATATGTACATATGTACATTTAAATATGTGTGTATCTACAAATATACAAGGTATTTTGCTAGAGAATGAATTTGTTCTATTCAACTCAAATTTTGACAGCCGCATTTTGAATCAACACAGCAAAGTTTATAACTTGGTATCAACAGTAGAACAATTTCTTATCACAGCCACTTAACCAAATATTACAGGAAAATAGAATTGGAATGGCATTTTGAATATTTATAGCTAAGTTTTTTAATTAAATAGATGCTCTTAAAATTATTTTATCTTTAACAAGTTAAAATAATTTTCAAGATGCCTTTTATCTGAGGTAAGACAGTCACTTTAATGCTTGGCCAAGGCTCTAGGATTCCTTTTACTTTTTGTAAAAATTTAGTTATTTCATATATATATTCAATAAAAGCTTTCATATTTCCAAAGATGTATAAGAGAATCCTAATTTATATTTTCAACAGAATTTTACTAGTTTCATGCTGATAATGATTTTATTCAAAACTAAAATTGAGTCAAAATTTTATTTTTCCAAATATGTAATATTTTACATAGCACTTTCTTATGTATGTTAAATTATTAAACTAAAAATTAAAACAATGATAATAAAAATTATACTAGGAACAATCATACTACAGAAACTAATAATTTTTTCAGTCTTAAAAACAATTATTGGCATGTTTGTTCTTAGAAATAATCCTTACAAATCAAGAAATGCACACTACGAAGTCATCTATGCCTCCAAATCAAATACTTCAACTCAAATGGTTTTATTTTTTAATTTACTATTAATGTTGATCTTTATACTTACAATGAAAATTATACTTTATAAAGATAAGCTCAGTTTGTGTATTTGAAGGGTAGGTGTCCTCTCAGGAGGTTTTCAGGGGTCTCTACCAGGGATTCTCAGCTAACAAGGGTTACTGGTTGCCTCCAAAACCTCACCCTGCAGAATTGGGGGACATAGGTGTAGGAGACTGAATAAGAAGGTGCATTTTATAACGCAAACACCTTAATTGCACTCTCCCAGTCCCAAAGATAGACTCATTCTTTAAATTCTTTTTCAATTTCTGTTGCTAAACCAAAACTGTGTTTCATTCCATAAGCTTCTGATTAAGCAAAAGAAAAGGAAGGAATCCAAAATGTATATTAAATAAGGAAGATTCGAGGAACAATGATATCAAGAACTAAATTATCATTTTGCCTTGTCATATGTTAGTTATATGTTCAGATGTTCTGCAAATATGTTTTGGATGGGTATTGAATATGTACTGATCAGAAATGTGTTTCGGTAGCATTGAGAAAGTGATATTTTAGTTTAAAAAAAAGCAAACATTATTTTAAGTCTTAAAAGAATGCTTGTTTGGATGTTTTTTGCAGCCCACAAGTGTGCAATTAATTCTGAGTAAGGGCTAAGTTAGACAGCATTGTCAGAAAGACCATTCTTCTGTGCTTCACATGATTCTCAGCTTGACACGGTTTTCTATTTTCTTCTTTGTTTCCTTAGGATGAAGACATTAGAGGGACGAGGCTGGAGACGCATGAGAGGGCTAAGGTGCCTGCCTGCATGTGGCTGACCCTGGTTCGATCCCTCCCCCTGTTGCCCAAATTATGCACCAATCCTGAGCACACAACCAGGAGGAGCCATTTGGCACTGCAGAGTGTGACCCTAACTCTTTCTGTCTTCATTTTTTTCTTTTTCTTTTCCTTTTTTTTTTTTTGATACCAGATATTCTCTCTACAAGACCACAAGACAAAAAATGGGAGGTCTCTAGTGATGGGAAACCCTGGGTCCTGGACTACAGAAATGAAAATATGTGGAAGTAAAAGAGGAAGCCTCAGTTTACCCTGGCCAGCTGCTGTGAGCAGTCCCGTTTTTGGCTGGCCCTTTCTACATTTTGGCTCCCTGCAAATTCCTGGGCTTCTCTCATTAACAGGGAGTTAAAATTGTTCATCATAAAGTTCTGCCCAGAGCTTATGCTCACAGGGAGACTAAGATAATGGACAGTGCCTGAGGCAGCCCAACACCCTGTTGATTTCCTGCGTTCTCTGTAATACTTTTTGATTGATAAGAAATGCAAAGGACCTTTAAAATGCAAAGGACGAAACTTTTTAAATTCAGTCCTATACCAAATTCCTTCCCAGATGAGGAGCTCCTTTTCTTCTCGCTTCTACTTTCCAATAAACTTTTCTACTTTCCAACTCTGAGACTGAGCATCTTTATTATCCAATATTTTCATTATTAAAAGTATTGAAGAACCCGAGACTCGCGAATGAACACAGAGACCCACCGCTGCTTCTGCCTCAGGAGAAAGGGAGTGGAAGGTGAGGAATGAGGCATGCTGCCAATAAATGAGGGCATTGGTCAAGGGTCTTGGATATTTCAGTGATGCTGAGGCAAGGTGCCTATGCACATCAAAACCCATGTCATCCCTAGCAGAGGGATGGGACCAAAATTAGAATAAGGAAAATTACAAAACAAATATAAAATGAGTTTCCTCAGGAGGCAGGCTAGGGACAAGGAAAGACAGTGGTCACAGGAGCTGGTGGTGCTGGTGGCGGGTTTGGAATTGGAACTCAGAATCCATCAAATTCTGTCATCAACAGCACATAAATCACAGTGAAATCATAAGCAACATTTTCGCCAGAATTTCGTTCTATATAAGGGAAAGAGTAATAAAGCCAGAAATTCAGAATCTCTGGTAAGAGGATTCCAGGGATGACATTTTTCTATTAGCAGCATGCCTCAACATAAAGGGAAAATGAACAGGCCTTTCTAGAGGCGCTTGGTGAGTTAGCTATACCCAATGGACGCTTTAACTCAGCAGCTTCTGTGACAGCTTTCTAAGCCTCATTGGCATGTCTCAAAAGTGCTAATGAATTTGCACAACTTCTTTGACTACATATCTTCTGGAGCTATAATACAAACTCAGAATAAATCTGATTTGAATGATGTTTAAAAGCATTAGCTTTAGGAGAAAAAGAGCAAAAACGCAAATGTTATTTATCCTAATAGCTGGAAAAAATTGAATCTTACAGTGCGCCTTTCACCGGTGGTTTGCATAGGTTTTATATCTAAGGAAGAACTTTGTTCCAGTACTGAAGAATAATATCAAGATGATTTCCAAAGTGTTTTCAATAACACAAAGGAAAGCTGTGTACAAAGCTATGTGCAAAGGAAAATTATATGATATTGAGATGAATTAGTAATATTTTTTCATAAACTAAGAAAAAATTGTAATCCTGTAAAAGAGAAAATTGTAAGATATTATTGTAATTTTATTATGTTAACAATCCTTGCATTTTTGGCCTCCTATGATTATTGCCTGAGTAAAAAAAGCTAATCTCAAATTTAACTTAATTATAAAGGGAGCAGAGAACAAAAAACTGAAAGAAATAATTACTTAATCTTACAAAACATCTTTTTCATTATCTTCTAAAAATTCCCTTGTTCTATATAAATCTTAAAATCTGTTCTTTTTTTTGGGGGGGGTGGCAAGTGTGATTTTGTGTCATATCTGAAGATGCTCAGAGCTTTTCCTGGTAATGTGATCACTCCTAGTACTGTTCAGGGAAATCACTAAAATCCATCCTTCAGCTTCCAATTGCATTTCCTTTGAACATTCTCCTTGAAATTACTTAAAATTATACTCATGGAGAGAGAATAAAAGGGAATGCCCTGCCACAGTGGTGGGGTGGGACGGGCGGGGGGGAAGGAGGGGGTAGGAGGGATGCTGGGAGCATTGGAGGTGGAGAATGGGCACTGGTGGAGGGATGGGTACTCAAACATTGTATAATTGAAACCCAAGCACAAAAATTTGGAAGTCTACAACTGTACCTCATGGTGTTTGACTAATAAAAAATTTTTTAAAAAAAGATGAAATGCCACTGACCAAGCAAGTAGAAGCAAAGATAAACAAACAAAACTATGTGAAACTAAGAAGCTTCTGTACCTCAGAAAAAAACAGTGACCAAGAAACAAATACAGCCTATAAAATGGTAGAGGTTATTCACCAAATACCCATTTGATAAGGGATTAATAGCAAAGATATACAAGGCACTGGTAGAACTTTATGAGAAAAAGACATCCAACTCTATCAAAAAATGGGAGAAGAAATGAACAGAAACTTCCTCAAAGAAATTTGAATGGCCAAAAGGCACATGCAAAAATGCTCTTCATCACTAATCATCAGTGAAATGCAGATCAAAACAACAATGAGATAAGACACATCCAAAAGAATAAGAACAACCAGTGCTGTTGCAGATGCAGGGAGAAAGGAATTCTCCTTCACTCCTGGTGGGAATGATGACTGGTCCAGCCTTTTTGGAAAACAGTACAGGCATTTGTAAAAAAAATAGAAATTGAGTTCCCATTTGACCCAGCAATATAACCTCTGGGAATATATCCTGGGGGCCCAAAAACACACAACAAAAATGACATCTGCACTTGTATGTTCCTAGCAGCACTATTCCCAATAGCCAAAATCTGGAAAGAACCTAAGTGCCCAAGAATAGATGAATGGATATAAGACCTATGGCATATGTATTCAATAGAATATTACAAAGCTGTTAGAAAAATGAAGTCATGAAATTTGCCTATAAATGGATGGACATCAAGAATATCATGCTGAATAAAATGAGTCAGAAGGAAAGGGACAGGTATAAGAATGATTTAATTCATTTGTAATATATGTACATATATATTAGTCTTCTAACTAATATGTATTAGTCTTCTAATATATATGTATCTATATAATATGTATGTATTAGAAGATTAATGGGCAATATCCAAGACTATTATATATAATATGTATATATTAGAAGACTAATATCCAAGGCCAGGGAAAACAAGGGCTAAGAAGACTGGTCCATGGTTGGAATCTATCACAAGTGTGTATGGGTCAGAGAGTAGGTAAGATAAAAAAGGGATCTGTGTGACAATCATAGATGGAAATAATCATGATGGACAAGAACTGAGTACCTGTATTGCAAACCATAATGCCCCAAATGAGAGAGAGACAGAGACAGAAGTAGAAATAAAAAAAGTGCCTGCCATACAGGGAGGCTGGGATAGGGTCTGGGGGGGTGATGTGAGGGAAACTGGAGGCACTGGTGCTGAGAAACAGGTGTTGGTGGAGGGATGGGTGTTGGAACACTGTATGACTTAGACCTAATCATGATCAGCTTTGTAAAGGTCTATCACAGTAATTCAATAAAAATCTTTCAAAAATAAAAAATAATTAAAATGAACCTCACAAACAACAGAGAATAACAGTCTAATAAAGGAAATCTTTAAATTTCCATAATTAGACACTAATGACACAAAATCAAGATCTTTTCTCAGATAAAGAACACAATTTACTTTTATTCAATATTGTTCTAGAAGCCATACTAAGTACAATAAGCAAAGAAATGTACATCTCTAAAATAAACCTGCTTATATTTAGAAATAGCACAAATATATATGTAGAAAATTCCAGGAAAACTATACGATTTATGCTGTCGATTCTAAGGCTATAACTACAACTGATCACTCTTAAATCTAGGATGTAGCCAAAGTATTAAGCACTAAATAAGCACCAAATTATTGATTATGCTTTTGTAAACAATTGATATTTAATTTGTAACCAAGAAAACCACTATAACCATTATACTCATGAAAAAAACAAAGGAAATGCTTATTTGTTAAATGATATGAATTCACCCAAAAATGAATGTTATACTTCTAATCCTCAATACATCGTGCTATTGTTTTTTTTAGAAATTATAAAGTTAAATTGAGATTACCAGGTGGATTTTAGTCTAATGTTACTGGTCTCCTTATAAAAACAAAATAAGAAAATTTGGACACAAAAACAGACTTGCCCAGCGAATGAATGACTCATAGCAGTTTGTCCACTAGCTGAGATTTGGGGAAAATAATATCAGATTCTGGAAGAGGCAAAGAATGACTTTCTTCAAAAAAAGAGTTGTGCATGTAGTCTTGATTTCAGAATTCTATCCTCTGGAACAATGAGACAAAAGAATGGTCTGTTGTTTTAGGCTACTCACTTTAAAACTGTGGTATCAGAAAATTAATTGTCAGGAACTTTTGAGGTCAAAAAAATTGTTGGACAAGAATGACATATCTTCTTGTTCAGATCACATAGCTACTTCAGACAGAGTTCTATAAACAACATCTAGAGTTTCTTCATTATTATTAAATTGGGAGGAGAAGAGGGTCCTTTTGGGGGATTACTCTTGCTCTGTGTTCAGGCATTCATCCGGCCAGTGCTCAGATGGAAACACGGGATGCAAGGGACAGAGCCCAGGTTGGTCACAGGCTAGAAGCCAGCTTCTTCACTGTATAATCTCCCTTGCCCTCATTCTGGTTTTCTTGACACGTTTATAGCTGCCTCTTTTCCTACTGGAAAATAACAGAGTTTAAATTCTTGATTTTAAAGGGTTCATTTAAAAAAATCATTCATTTATGCTATTTTAGAAAGTTTGTTAAAATTGAAAAACATTTCTCTACTTACATTTCAGGTCACACCCAGTGATGCTCAGGCATTACTCCTGGCTCTGCATTCAGGAATTACTCCTGGAGGTGCCTGGAGGACCCTCTGGGATGCCGGGGATTGAACTTGGGTTGATTACATGCAAGGCAAACACCCTCCATGCAATCCTATCTCTCCGGCCCCTTTTTCAGGCTTTTTTCCCCCAATGCAGCTAGGCTCTGATTTCTAAAACTAATTTTTTCAATCTTGAAAATTAAAGTGAGACTTCATATTTCCATTTTGGTATTATTAAATAATCCATTTACACATAAGGTGGTATGATACTTTAACATTTTTGCTAAAATTTTAAAATAAAATTAAAAGGAAAAATGAAAGTATCATGAAACATAAAAATTCTATAATAACTTTGGTAATCTTTGTATTACATAGCATGCTCTATCACTGTCACTGTATCACTGTCATCCCATTGTTCTTCGATTTACTCTAGCAGGCGCCAGTAACATCTCCATTCGTTCCAAACCTGAGATTGTAGCAGCCTCTCCTTACTCATCTTTTCCAACATATTGAAGGCTCTTTCAGGGTCAGGGGAATGAGACCCATTATTATTACTGTTTTTGACATATCGAATATGCCATGGCTACCTTGCCAGGCTATGCCGTGCAGGCGGGATACTCTCAGTAGCTTGCCAGGCTCTCCGAGATATATATATATATATATATATATATATATATATATATATATATAATCATATATGTATATGGTGGCTGTAGCGATAGCACATTGGGTAGGGTGTTTGCCTTGTACGCGGCCAACCCGGGTTCTATTCCTCTGTCCCTCTCGGAGAGCCCGGCAAGCTACCAAGAGTATCCTGCCCGCAGACAGAGCCTGGCAAGCTCCTCGTGGCATACTCAATATGCCAAAAAAAAGTTACAGGAAGGAAGTCTCACAGTGGAGACGTTACTGGTGCCTGCTTGAGCAAATCAATGAACAACAGGAGGACAGTGCTACAGTGCTATTGTATATGGTGTGGTAATTATGGAAAATGGGTAGGGAGTATCTTATGATGTGTCCAGGAGTATGTTGACTCATATGTGTGGCTCAGCCCGAGCGTGTGGAAAGTGGCCTGGAGTGTGGCGGTGGTTGGGTAGTGGAGGTCAGTGGTAGGGGCTGGGTCCTTTGGGACAGGAAGGGCTCTCATCCGACCCCCCTGGGGCGTCCCAAGTGAAAACAGGGGCATTCTAAAAAACCAATTTTACATATACTCACTAACAGCAGGAAACACACCTGCATTTACACATCTATAAGGAAATTATTTCTTTCAACTGATTTGAGGACAGAAAAAGAACATTTTCAACAATTTCATATGTATACAATATAGCACATGTCCAACAAAAAATTGATACTCAATAAAATATATATAAATCAAGCATTTACTGACAATCATAAAGTTATTCCAGAACAATTTCTCATGAACTCCCATATTTGGTGATTTGAGCCCATGTGGGCCTAAATCCAAATGAAACAAGTGAGGTGATCCACAGTCTATCTTGAAAAAAGAAAGAGAAAGAAAACAAAGAAAGAGGATAAATAATATGATATACTTAAGGATGACAAGTATAAAAATGAAAAATAAGGCAGGGACCAAGTACTGGAAAATACTCTATGGTGTTGCTATTTTAATTAGGGTATCTAGGGAAGCGAGAGAATTTAAAATTGACATTTGAAATTTGGACGAAGCCTGATAGAAATCATGTTAGAAGTCTGCTATAAGTTTAAGACCTAGCTGCATCTTTTCAGAACCAATAATAAGGTAACTATGCTTCCTGGCGCTTGGCTAGAGTCGTCCTAGTTTGTTACCACTTATTCTACTGCAAATATTAATAGACTCCCCCCCCCAAGCTTTTACTGATCTACTAGCTTAAATAATAGTTAAATCTCTATATAGTACTTACCAATATTTGATAAGTGAATGATTTTTTGTTTGAAAAAGTAGAGGCAGAAAGACTGTACATCAGGTAGGGTTCTTTCCTTGCACATAGCTGACCTGGGTTCAATCCTCAGCACCATACATGACTCCCCACCTCCACTACCCCAAGTCTTGTCCTGGGTGATTGTTGACTACAGCACCAGGAGTAAGCCTTGAGCACTGCCAGGTGCGGCCACAAAACCAAAACCATTTTTTAATAAAAAAAAAAGAGGGAGAAATAAGGGCACTGCTCTCATCTTATCATTTGTTATCAAACTGGTTAATGTACGTATGCTACAGTATTGACCTTAATCCCACAACTTCAACACCAAGGCTGACGCTGCGAGAATCTTTCAATATCCTTTGGTGAAAAGCTCCAAAGATGTGATTAGCATCAACAATAACTATTTTCTCTCACAATGTAAGTTTTATTTCGTATCTTACTTGTCTTTCGTTTCACCGCTGAGACCAACATCTTTATAAAAGACCAGATGGTGTAGAGAGATTATGGCAATGAAAGGTAGCTCATGCTGAGGGCCTCGAGGAAGAACAAATCACGACTTTCCCGAAAGACCGATTTAATTTATGTGCTTCCTATGTCCTTATCAGATAGGGCACTTTCTCTACGAAGCCTCGGCCTCCTTCAATTGCGCACAAGTGGATTCATGTTTGGACTCTAGAGAAGGCATGGGCTAGGAAAACGTTTCCTTCTATAAACTAGCTGAATCCCACCCTTTAAGAAAATGGAGGATTTGCCAAAAATGATCAGCTGTCCCCAAACTCCAAGTTAAATATCAAAGAACGTATCTCCGACAACACTTTGGCGTTCTCTGTTCAAAATGGACACAGAAGCCCTCTGTGTTTGTCAGAGTGACCCATTCCACTTGTGTAAGTGGGTCGTCAGAAAAAGCCAATACTTCAATTCAGATGTTTAATTACTCCTCCATCCCCCACAGTCCATTTAGGAAGAAATACTAACTAGTTTGTGCATAAAGCCAGTGCTGTCAACTTTGCCTATGGCCCTCTGCAAAGTGGAAAACAGTGAAATTCTACATACCGTGCGAGTGTATAAATAACTTCTATGCTCATTTAGCCACTTCAGCACATCCAAGAAAATGACATTATGAATGAGCTACATTACCTAACAGTAAAAGACTAAATGCAGGCTTCCACACAACTTAATATGCATCTAATGTACAACTTAAGCAATATCTTCCACACTAAGTGACAGGCCATTTATCTCCATACATCAGTATGTGTCGTGAATGTGACAAAGCTTTATTGTTGAAGGAATTAGAAATTTCCAGCCATAACTACATTTTCCTAACTCCATTATTAGCAAGCTTCATGTAGAAATCAAATTAATTGCCACATTCAAACTTACCCTTTTAGTTTTAAGTTCTTACAACTGTTTATTGATATCAAGCAAAATAAGAGGTCACTGTCTATTTTTCCTTTTTTGGGTCACACCCAATGAGGCTCAGGGGTTACTCCTGGCTTTGCACTCAGGAATCATTCCTGGCTTGGGGAACCATATGTATGCTGGGGAACAAACCATGGTCGACCATGTGCAAGGAAAACGCCCTACCCTCTGTACTATCACTCCAGCCCCGAAGGGGTCACTGTCTTAAGGGCAATATTGTCTGTACATGTGCATATGGATATATTTTGTCATTGCTAAAACTCCTATGTTTCTATTATGTCAACAGTCTATGTTAGTTACAGACATTTGCCTCAGTTTAATATTTATCACTTATAATGTTTTTTTTTTGGCCATACTAGTGTCAACAGTTTCTGAAAACTAAGCACTGTTTATTGTTCAGTTGGCAGTTATAAAATAAGCACTTCTAACATTTCTGTTATTTATTTGTAAAAGAATATCCTGCAATTCCAGTAACCCAAAGGATTTCTAAGGAAACTGCCACAATTTATTTCAAAAGCTCTTCATCCTTTACAACCATTTCCTGTTATGTTGGACAGCTATTTTTAACCCCACAATGCACATATTTGATCTTCAGCTTAATGAAGTAATATAATTCACTTAGGTGGATAATTTGTGGGAGTAATAAAGTATCTTTTGTGTGGAAAGATCTAAGTCATATTGATCAAAATTGATTTAAATTAAGCAACAACTTCAATTACACACAAAAAAATCTTCATTTTGACCACAGCAAGCTGAATTTTCCACAGGCTTTTTCTTTTCTATTTTTTTTTTACTCTGCTTATAAAGGTCATTTAAACCTTTTTTTTTCTGTTTTGTTTGTTTGTTCTTCACCCAGGGACCCTCGTCTGTGAGTTCATAGTTCTCTGTCACCAGTGAATTTCTCACGAGTTTGTTTCATTAAATCAGCACCCGTGCCTTGGCCCTGAAATAATTGTCCTTTTTGACTGGTTTTCTATTATCATTGTAATTTGATAATCACAATTAACAAAGGGTGGCAACAACTTAGATGTTGAACAGAAAATTTTTAAATACTCTTTATATACTACAGAACAACTCATAATAAATTACATGTTGCATAGTGTTTAAAAGCCTGGATTTGACTTCATAAGAAAAACTACATAATGCCATATAGATAGTACCAAAAATGTATTACAAGGGGGTATGGTGCTGCCAGCAGGTCAGTCTGTATCTGTGAGGCGAGTGCATCAGCAGCCTTATGGTGCCTTCAGTCTTCCAGATACCTCAAAATTGCTGCTGTGCCTTTGGCCAGACTCAAAAACTTGGGGCAAAGTTTACCAAGAAAGCAACGGTCAAAAGTTAGGTACATGGGAGACACACTCACAAGCCATCTCTGGCTCAGCTATATACTTGGAGGCATGGCCTCCCTGGTTCCTGACTGAACTGCTTAATGGTCATGATCCCAGAGATTCAGAAAGAAATCTCGAAACCCAATGGCTTTTGGCAAAAATGTGTCCAGTCCCTGCAGTAGGTTACTGGCGCTGGACCACCCCAAGTGGGAATAGGTTTCGTGCCTTGGCCTATTCCCCTTGGCAGCCCGGTGGCCGCCATCCTCCTGATGGCGGACAGTCAGGTTTGGGCCCACAGTGAAGAGACACGTGGGGCCTCATGGGACAGGGGTGGAGCCGGCCCTTTCCTCCCCGTCCCAACGAGACCTCGAGCTGCCGCTCACAAACGGCCTCTCTGGCTCCTGATCAAGCTGTTTAATGGCCATGATCCCAGAGACTCAGAAACAAATCTCGAAACCCAGCAGCTTTTGGCAGAAATGCATCTGGACCCCGCAGTAGGTTACTGTTGTCAGACCACCCCAGGGGGAAAGGGTGCTGTTTCTCCAGCTGCTCCCCCTTCACGGCTCAGTGGCTGCCATCCGCCAGAGGCCACTGGACAGTCAGGTTTGGGTCTGCAGTGACAAGACACATGGGGCCTCACAGGATGGGTATGGAGCCGGCCCTTTCCCTCCCACCCCAATGAGACCCCGAGTTGCCACCCACAGAAGGCCTCCCTGGCTCCTAGTCAAGCCATTTAATGGCCATGATTCTAGAGACTCTGAAACAAATCTTGAAACCCAGCGGCTTTTGGCAGAAATGCATCCAGACCCCGTAGTAGGTTACTTTTGCCAGGCCACCCCAGGGGGGAAAGGGTGCTGTCCCTCTGCCTGCTCCTCCTTGGAAGCTCGGTGGCCACCATCTGCCAGAGGCCATTGGCAGTCAGGTTTAGACCCTCAGTGATGAGACATGCGGGGTCTCATGGGATGGGGGTGGAGGAGGCCCTTTCCTCCCCGTCCCAAAAAGACCCTGAGTCGCCACCCACAAATGGCCTTTCTGGCTCCTGATCAAGCTGCGTAACGGCCATGATCCAAGAGACTTAGGAACAAATCTCAGAGCCCAGCAGTTTTGGCAAAAATCTCTCCAGATTTAAGTGTTAAAATTTTGTAATTTCAAAATTGTGCAGCCACTACTGCAGCCAAGCGACATCATATGTTATTCATAACCAGCAATAGAACACAAATTGTCTACTGTTGTCTTTTCAGCAGATCTGAGCTTTGGGGTAAAATCCCAAATAATAATGGTGGCTCTGGTGTCAAAATATTGAGTGTAATCAAAGTAGAGAGAGAGAGTAATGTGAAATCATCTGCCCCACAGATAGGGGGAGGGTGTGGGATAGGGGTATCCTGGGGTTTTTGGTGGTGGACAATGGGCACTGGTGAAGGTATGGGTGTTTCATTGTATGACCGAGACTTAAACTCAAAAGCTTCGTACCTGCTCTCACAGTGATTCAATAAATAAAATTATAAAAAAAAGTAAGGTGGAGTTCATGCCCAATTTAATCAGCTAATCAGTGGCTGAATAAATAGCAGTACTCCTACATAAAAAAATGTATTACAGAGTAGAGAATTGTTGCAATATGACATTCAGATATCATTATCAGAAATATTTGCTTAATTTTTGTTTGGGGGACCACAGCTGGCAGTGCTCAAGGGTTGCCCCTAGCTTTGCACTCAGGGGTCACTCTTAGTGGACCATACGGTTTGTTCAGGATGAAGCCTGGGTAAGTCATGTGCAAGGTGAGCACTCTATGACCAGATCACTGAAAGAACTGCTTTAATGCTCTAGTTATTTGCTTTGCCCCGGAAGCAACATCTGATGTCAATCTGTCATTAAAAAAGTCTGAATAAAAATTTGTGAAATGACCCCTAATGTGTTCAATCTCTAATTGTGAGCATGTAGGATAAGCACCCCACCCTGAAGCTCTTCAATTGTCACACTGCTTTTATGAAAAAAGACTAATATCTTATTATAAACATTCATGTCATTAAAACACTTCTTTCCAATCTCTGCAAGCAAAGCAGAGCCTTGAAAACTGTGCATGTTCAAAAATCACAAGAATTTTATGCTGATTCTTGTCACCCTGTCCTTTATTAGAATGATATACAATATGTGATAAAGTCCGACAATAGTCACGTGAAGCCAAGTGTGGGAACTCATTATCTCTAAAGAAAAATAAGCATTATCATTAAGCTCGCTGGGAGCTCTGTGGAAGATACCAACTAGCTTAGCAGCCACATCCATGCTGGGGCCTTCACCTCAGAAACAAGATCACATCATTCAAGCTCCTATCTGCCTGGCAGGCTGATCATGGAGACTTTTTCAGAGGCTAGAGAAACATCTCCCAACCATGCAAAAATGCACAACGGGAGAAGGCAGCTGGAATAGAGAGGGGATCACTAAGTCAATGATGGTTGGAGGGATCGTTCGGGATGGGAGATGTGTACTGAAAGTAGATAAAGGACCAAACTTGATGGCCTCTCAGTATCTCTATTGCAAACCATAATGCCCGAAAGTAGAGAGAGAGTATGGGGGAAATTGTCTGCATATAGGCAGGGGGAGCAGTAGGAGGGGGGACACTGAGGACATTGATGGTGGAGAATGTGCACCAGTGGAGGGATGGATGTTTGATCACTGTATTACTGAAACTCAAATTGAAAGTTTTGCAATCATATCTCACAGTGATTCAATTAAAAAAATAAATTTGAAAAATTAAGGAAAAAAACATCTCTCACCCACTGGATATAATGAAATTCAAAACGTTATAGACAAACATCACATGTGCCAAAGCCTAAATATAAGGGATGGCAAAACTGAACATATTAAATTATTCTTTCAAGTGTTCAAACTCTTTTCCTACCAAAAAAAATGGAGCACAGAAATGAGAAAATCAGTGAGACATCAAGATGTATCAGCTTTAAACTCAAGCTGGCGGGACTCCCCCTTTCAGAAGACTTAACTTCTCTACTAGCTTAATATGTACCCCTGCTTGTCGTGGCATTTGACCACGTGCCTTGTAACTCTTTCCTTTGCTAATGGATGGATGTCCTTCTGTGAAGCCTGAACCCACCTATCCGCTACAAGCTTTACTGTTTTATAAAATCATGATTGATTTCATGGTTCCATTGTCATGCTTAATTTGTTAACTAATCAAGGATCCTCATGCCTCTGCAAATGACTTGATTGTGAATTATAGCAATTTCCCCAAGGTCTAATCCCACTTTTGTTTGATTTTTTCTTTGGTTTTGTGCCACACCTGGAAATGCTTTGGGGTTACATCTGACTCAGTATTCTGGGTTGTTCTTAATGGTGATCAGGGATCACATGGTGGGGATCCAGCTCAGAGTTCCTACGTGCTGAGCACATAAATTTGTTAAGCCATCCTGCCCACTCAGGATCTTGGCAGTATTATTTCTATCAATTCTGAAACAGTTACATTATGATGTCTATGCATTTTCAGCTAAAGCCCTGCACTGAACAGTTCCACTAAAACCAAACTTCCCGTTGTCAGTGGAATCTGACCTTATCTATATTCCTACCATTATCTTCCTGTAATCTCCATCACTGCCCTAAACACCTAAGCAAAGTACTGATTTATCAACAGATTGTGCTGATGGTAGTTGGGAAGTCAGTATGTCACATCAACATTTCTTGTACAAAGAAATGAAAGTGCAAATTGTTGGGAAAGGACTGTTCTAAAGCTTATTCATCATGTTATTCAAATTTTTGTCCCTTAAGGGAACAAACCAGAAAATCATTTAATGTCCAATACTATTCACTGAATTCTTATTACTTATTGAGGACTTATAAGCCAAACAATTAAATCACACTTAGAACAGAAGGACAGTGCATTTGCCTTGCATGCAACCAATCCAGGTTTGATCCCCAGCATTCCATATGGTCCCCAAAGCACCATTACTAGTGATTCCTTAGCGCTGAGCCAGCTGAAAGCCCCTGAGAATTACTGGTTGTGGTCCAATCAAACCCCCAACACTCACACACACACACATTCACATCCACTCATAAAAACAAAACAAAACACCAATCTTAATCTTCACTTAATCACCTTCACTTCCATTTTCCCTGCAGTTAATCTGAAGGTGAGAAGGATTCAGAAGATTTTCTGGCCAATGAACAATTCTTCCAAGCAGTTAACCTCTAAATAAGATGGCTTAGTTTCTTCATAATACTATGTACCATAACTAGTTCATTTCATTGTGAATGAGGTAGCACCATCTCTCTATAATAAATTTCAATTTAAGGAGATTAGGGACCTTGTCACCAATTTGTGTTTATATATTACTACCTTGACTGGTTACTAGGAGAAAGAAGATTTTCTGTGAACAGTAAACAGTAACTGGATGCAGTCTCAGATTACAAAAGGGTCATTGCTGAAATGCTGGTTAGGAAAATTTTTGTAAGCAATCCTGATATATGCCTCCTCTTCCCTTCGTAGACATGCCTGGTATAAATATCTTTTCTGACAACAACTGAAAGAAAAATACAGCCTTTTGTATTTTTTACGTGAGAGATTCATGTAAAACCTCTCTTTGATGGACAAAAGTGATGATTTTTTTTTTTTTTAGTGAAAGCCCAGCTCATGAATATGTTAGTTGACAATAAACTGTAATAGCACATTTCAATACTGCTGACTAGTTTTAGAGATTATCTTTCAGGGCTGTTTTTCACTTTAAAATTGTTTGTTACGTGTTGCCTCCATCCCCACCCACCTTGTGTCTAACAGAAGGTGATTAGCTGCCTTGCAGTAGGTGATGAGCTGTGGGGGGTTGGAAGGTAGAAGGAGCTGAGGGTGGAAGACAGGACTTAAGTCCCAATAAAGATTTCTATTGGTTTACCCAGTGAATCCACTTTCTCTTCTTTATTTTATTTTCATTGTTTATTTTTCAGAACCATAGGTGACCTCTCCACATAATCACCAGGTGGTTTTGTTTTGAGAATCCATAAAACATGCATGGTTTCACTGAATTCTCAGCATAGGAGCTGTCACAGATCTGTCTGGAGCCCTAATTTCAAAATGCCAGGCAGGAGGCCGGGAAAGAGGGAATATTCCTCATTCAAGTCCATGTATTTCCTCTAATTGGTCTACCACACCACCAGTTAATTGCACCTTTGCAGTTCCTTTATTTTTGCAAGCAAGACATACCCCCCCTTGCTTTTATGATATAAATCCTGTGGTATACTTAGCTTATGTTACTACATTTGTTTTATTTGTTTAATATCTCTAAAAATCTTTTTTCTCCCCTGCCAGCAGCTGGTCCACTGCATTCTCCATGTTTTTTTTTTTATTTTATTGCAAATGCAACAACAGAAGAAGCAGCAGCAATTAATCATGAATCCCTCATTCCAATTCAATGAATTGGAGAATAAGAAGTTGGAGAGAACGGCCAATTTCTCAAGGTTACAGGGTCAGTAAAGGAAAGAACTTGAATTAAAACCATGTCTAATTTCAAAGTCAAGGCTGCATAATTATGGTGTATTCCTATTTAGTCTCCTGATGCAGACTTCCCAGGGAAAGTCATTTTCTAAGAGGACGGGGTTACCCTCTTGCATGGAATTCTCCAAACTTCTCATGACATGTCTGAGAAGACCCTCTCTCTCAGCTCTGCGCTAGCCAGACTGGCAAGAAACACTCTTTATCTACCATTATAGAGGTGGGTGAGGGGGAAATTGTGAGGGCAAACTCAAGGTGACTGAGCATTGAAAAGACTGGAAGAAAAGGAGGTTTCCTGTTCCCATTACAGAAAGGTTTTAGATATACGGATCGGAGAACTTCATATTATTTTGTTGGTTTTGAATGTTCTGTTATCTGTTATGCTCTCAGACCTGGAAGTGATTAAGAAGAAACAAGTCTCCAAAGGGTTGTCTTTGAAGTGGTAGGGAGATTGTGTTCCACAGCACAACCTCAGAGGGAAGGAACCCCACTGGTTAAGGTCTGAATTGTTAGCTACAGGAGGGATAACATAGAAAGGAGAGAGAGCAAAAGCACTGGTACCAACGGGGCTTAGAGGAAGGAGAAAAGGAGGCTGTTTGAACAGCCTGAAGGGTCCAAAGCTGAAGAATAGACTTGCTCAACAAAGGTCAACTCCCAGTGGCTTCCCAAATGCATTATTGACTCGGCCCTACCTGCCACCACCACAGTGTGACAGAAATCTTTCTTTTCGGTTGCTTTACACAATTCTCCGAAGAACAACTGTAATATTTCAACCTCCAGAAATATCCCTCTGAACTTCAGTTTCTCAGAAACACTAATGCATATGCATCATGACTGACATGCATTAAAATTCAATTTGTTTGTTGACCAATAACTTTACATACAGTCCTTTGAATTTAACTAAACTTCAGACAGATTTCTTGCCTTCCAAAGGAAGGTTCCTGATCTCCGTTCTTGGTATTTACTTTAGAAAACAGAAAACGTGCAATTGGAAATCATTGCTCTCCTCTTTTGAGATAGAAATTTGCTTCCAGAATCTTGCCAGTATGTAATTGTCAAGAGTCTGGGAACCACACTTAGAAATTTAATCAAGTTGAATTTGATTAACAATTTGATTTAACCAAGAAAAGTAAGGCTTCAAATTCCAGTCTCTGTCAATGGCATTAACCCAACTTCAAGGAGCACCAGTCAGCAAACATAAAAGTCACATACATGAACCATTTCCCTCAAAAAGCCCTCAGTACTTTCCATTGAAGCTGAATTCAATCCATCTCTCGTATTTTAATATAATCACTATTTGTAATAATATTTATTAAATAAGTTCAGAGGGCTTGGTCCACATGTGGCTGTGCTCAGAGTTTACCCCCAACTCAGTACTCAGTGATGATTCCAGCAGTGCTCAGTGAACATATGGGGTGCTAGAAATTGAACCTGGGCCTAGCGCATGCAGGGCAAGCACTTTACCCACTATACAGTCTCTCTGACCCCTATAGAAATAATCTTGAATAGTCACACTGTTGTACAATTCATAGTTTGTTTTTTGTCCTGTATGAATGCAAGCTGGAATGAAAGATCCTGGAAAAAAACAATGAAATAATCCGTGTCCCTAATGCTAAATTCTTAGTTAAATTGTTAAATTTCTTCATCTTGTATTTACTATTTACTATCTTGTATTTACTATTCCACCTTCTCTAACACACACACACACACACACACACACACACACACACACACACACGCACATGCACATGCAAACACACACACGTGCACAATTTTATACACTAAATGTATGCATCTGATATTTTGTTTTGGGATTACCCTAAGTGGTGCTCAAGGAACTCTCCTGGGGATGCTCAGGGCACTGACTCTACATGATGCTGGAATCAAACCCAAGTCAGCAGATTTCAAGGCAAGGGCACTACTGTCTCCTGGCCCATCTTAAAAACAATTTTAAAAGATAGCCCAGGGGGTAGGTGTTTGCCTTGCACACAGCTGACCCGGCCGACCCAGGTTTGATTCCTCTCCCCCTCTCGGAGAGCCTGGCAAGTTACCAAGAGTATCTCGCTCGCACGGCAAAGCCTGGCAAGCTACCCATGACGTATTCTATATGCCAAACACAGTAGCAACAAGTCTCAAAATGGAAGTGTTACTGGGCCCACTGGAGCGAATCGATAAACAATGGGAGGATAGTGCTACAGTACTATTATTGTTTAGTCAACGTGTTTACAATGGTGTTGGCATCTATAGTCTTAGGTACATAGTTATCTCATCTCATTCACCAAAGAATCAAGATTTTGAAAAACAGATTTATTTGGAATCTCTTACATATGGCATCTAATGGTGTACTGAGTAATTAAGTCACCTAATACCAGCATTCTTTCATGACACATGATTTTTTCTTGTCTGATTTCAGAAAACATATTACATGTAAAAAGATCAAAAGAAATGTGTCCACTGTTTTCCTGCTCAATGATAATTTGACTCTCCACTTCAATAAGGGTAAGCTAAGAATCCCTTCTTATAGCCTAGGATGCCAGTCTGCTCAACCTGAATCAGCACAGTTGAAGCCTACTTGCCCTTCTCAGATAAAAAAAAAAGTAAGTGTTGGGGCTGGAGAGATAGCACAGCGGGTAGGGCATTTGCCTTGCACGCGACTGACCCAGGTTCGATTCCCAGCATCCCATATGGTCCCGTGAGCACTGCCAGGAGTAACTCCTGAGTGCAGAGCCAGCAGTAATCCCTGTGCATTGCCAGGTGTGACCCAAAAAGAAAAAAAAAAAACAAGTGCTTTATTTAAAAAAAATAACATTTGATTGCACACTCATCTTTTGACAGGGTAAACCATCTTCGTGTTTAAAGTCACTGATTTTTTGGTAAGTAAACTACTTTAAATACTTTTAAAAATTCAGTTACAAAAATAAACTTTTTTAAAAGACATATTTTAGATTTGAAAATCACTAGTGGAGGGCACCTAAAATGAAATAGATCAAAAACATGCTCAAAAACAACAGATTTTGTTTTATTCAGAGAGAAGAACTTTCCCAGTCAGTACATCTTCCTTGGGAAATAAAGCTTTCTGATTGTGATTGCCTGGAAAATTTCCATGGCTTCTCTTCTGAAAGTGGCCATTGTTATTTTTAAAGAAATGGAGACGTTAGTAAATTATCCTTTCTAATAGTATCATTTTTTCGCTCTACCTTTGGAAATTCTAGTCTTTAGAAAGTAAAGAAAAAATAGCAGATTAGCTTTATGAAATCAAGAGAGCCAGGGAGAAAATGGTCTTCTATCATATAAACACACGTTCCAGAAGTGAGGGACATACATGCCCACTCCAAATCCACTGTTTCCTGCCCTAATAAGGTTAGTAGGACTATCTATTAGGGGCTTAGATAGCAGGAGGGGATTACATTGTTACAAATGATATTTCTGGTGGGTTCAAACACCAACATAAGAATCAAAGAGGAAATACAGAAGTTAAGGCGCTTGCTTTGTCTATGGTAAAGTCCAGTTTGATCTCTAGTGTTACGAAATGTCGCTTGAACACCAGCAGAAGACACCACTGAGCATAGTTCCAGGAGGAAGCCCTGAGTACCCACTGGGTGTGGCTCGGTGTTAACCCCCCAATAAAACCAAGATAAAAGCAAGATGAAGTAATTAGAATGTCAAGAAATATGAAGGAAATAATATTCAGCTAAAGTTTGAATACTATTTAATGTTTTAAATGTATAACCTCTTTTTCTATTATTTCTTATAACCGTAACAAGGATTACCAAAGCGTAATGATTTCCATTCTCGAAATATTGGTGCTGATAACTCATGGAACCTTTTCTCAACAACCTCACTAGCCACTCAGATGACATGCTTTATCCTGAGACCTCTTTCACTTACTCTTGACCATCAGCATACAAATGAGACACAAAATGAGCTATATGATTTCCAGGCCATCTTGAATTGGTTACCCCTTACAGCATAAAGTGAGTAACAGCTGAGCAATAAGAATTCTTCCAGAACAAGCAAACACGCAATTAAAAACAAAATCCAGGAGAGCCCAAGATGTAAGAGACAGGTTAGCTGATATGAACCATTCTTGCTTTTCTGTTTCCTTCTTCCTGGATGTGTGAGAACTTTGGAATTCTATGAGATATATATGTTTGTATCCATCTAATTTCCACATTTTGGCTAATCACATAATAAATTATTTTCCTCATTTAAATGAAAACGAACACATGCTGAACTATTTCATTTCATTGGCAATAAACATAGAAAACACATAAAAGGGCTTGCAAGCTTTTCCAACATAAAAAATCCAAGAGAAGCAACAGGCCTTGTTAAGCATTGGTCTAAAGCAAGAAATCCAAGAGAAGAGCAAACAGTTGCAGCCAAGGGCAGAAAAATGAATCCATTTCTTAATGTTCATAGGATAGAGAGATAAAAGGTGAACATAGTGATGTCCAAAAGAAACTGTCCCACAAGACTTTACCAGAAAATAATCTACCAACTCACATAGTAGTTTTATAATATGACTTTTGCAATTTCTTCCTAAATTAATTCTAGTATATTATATAGACAGAAGAAAGTCCCATTTTCTTTTATCAAAGAATAAAAAAAGGGAAGCAACTTAAGAGGGAAGCAAGATCATAATGGTTCTTTCTTTTCTATGGTCAAATGAATTTTGATGTCTTTACTGTGCCTCTCATTTCCTTTCCCCTTGTTATGCCAGAGAATTAAAATATAATCTCTCTATAAAAAGGTCTGTCTATTTGTTCAGACCCTTTAAAGTGTCATATTTCTGCCACTTCTTTGTCCGAAAGGTTAATGCTGTGAGCCAAGACCTTCAACAACTTAATTCTTTTGAATTTTGTGTCTCTGTTTAAATGCAAAGGATGATTTATATTTGTGTTTCACAAATTTCAGAGTTGGAAAAAAACCCTTAGAGGCCACCAAATGAAACCTTAGAGAAAATTAAATTTCCATTCTTACATGCATATTACCTGTGTCAGAACTGTTTCATATTTTGAATTCATTTTTCTGGCCTTTAAGAAATATTTTAAATGAAAATTAATATTAACATAAATCATAGGCATGCAGTAATTTTCAAAAACAGAATCTTGTTTTTATTTTATTCTGTTGTGAAAGAAATGTTCATCTGAATGTTATCAATAATCAGTCAACTTGTGTACACGTAATTTCTTTCTTCGCTGACATGCTGTACCTTTTCCATGCCTTCTATCATGAAAGATGTTATAAAATGTTTTGCAAAAAATAAGTATTTGCTAAGTCCCAAAAATCTTCTCTCATAGGGGAAATTCCATTAATCTGACTTGTTCTGTTCTTTAAAAAGCTCAGTTGATTTTATCTTACATGTTGTCACAGAAAATAACATATACCCAGAAAAAGGCTGTGACTCAGCCCAAAAAGTGATTCTTTATGAGCATTTTTCTTTAAGTCTTATCTTAGGTACCCTGGTTTACAAAACTGTTAATGTAGGGTTTCTCGAATTACACATCCCAGCACCGCCCCCTGGAGTGTCTGCTTCCCTGCATGTGGCCCCACTGTCCCTCATTCTCCTGGTCAGCTTCCTACCGAAGACCAGTACTCAGTTTCTGTTACCACTGGGCATTTTCTCCTCCACTGCGTTTTGTTATGTCCTGCATGTGAGAGACCTCATTCTGCATCTGTTCCTCTCTTTCTGACGAACTTCGCTTAATGTGATAGTCTAGATCTACCCACCAGTCTGATTTCATCTTTCCTTAAAGGTACGAGTAGCATTCCACAGGGTTTAGAGAAAGAACCCGGGGGACGAGAGTGACAGGACAGTGGGCAGGACACTTGCCTCGCAAGTGGCAGACCTGAGTTTGATCCCTGGCACCCCATAAGGTCCTCGGAGCCCCACCAGGAGGGACCCCTGAGTGTAGAACCAGGAGTCAGCACTGAGCACCACTGGGTGTGGCCCAGGAACAAAATGTAGAGAAAGAATCCATGACATCTGCTGTCCAATGGCTTACTGTACTACCAGTTGAAATTGCATTTATTTGTATCATTTTTATAAGTACCATTTAGCATGCTTTATTTATACACTTGGAAAGTCATATAGCTTATGGGGGACATTAAAGGTTTTTCCTGAGGGACTTCTTTGAAGTAACTTCTTTATTGATATATTAGCTTTGTGCAAGGAACAGGACCCTAGAAAAACCAGAGCAATGTATCATATATTTACATTATGAGGACCCCGAGTAGAAGAAGTAAATGTCTTTTACAGTGGAGATAAACACAAATGTGTAATTCTTCCTGAGACTAAGCATATACCCTACTGGATAAATTACTCAAAAAATTCTCTCCAAGTTATTATCTAAAAGCATAGGTACTGTAATCTGAATCTGTCATTGTAGTTTTCTTTAATAAGTCAATTTTAGCACACTATAGAGTAGCATAACCAGAAAACTTTAAAACTGAAAAGAACGCAATACAAGACCTTACTATCAACATAAACTGTTAACTTAGTATAACATTCCATAGAATTCTCTCTATTTTGCCTTATGCTGACTATACATTTCCCCCAACTAATGTTTTAATAAACTTTCCCCAAAAGTGTACTTTTATTGCTTTAAATACTTTAAATGACAGCTTCTGAATGTAAAATGTCTGCAAAATTCCATTGGCAAAAGACAAGATAGAAATCACCTCCATTTTCAGGAAATTGTGTGAACAGCATGACAGATATAGCAATAAATGTTTCCTTTTCCTTTAAGCCTAGAGATCCAGGAGCCTACAACTTGAATAGCTATGAAAATTGTCACTTCATCGCACATTTTAATATTGGCATTTAATGCCGCATTATACTAGATTTCAGAAAGGGGAAAAATGGATGAGCAAGAAAATACACACACAATCTTTTTTCTATTTGAAGTTAAAATTGCATTTCACTTAACAGACTAAAAATACAGACTGAAACCTCTCTTCTATATTAATGCATTTTCATGTAAGATCTGTTCTAGTAATCAAGCATATCCAAATGCTAAAATCCTCAGAACATTGCAAGTAAAAATAAATAATAAACTTCAACAGAAACTCACCATCAGAAGCAGAATGTATTCATTGCTTTGTATTCTAGCTTTGCACTGCTGTGGAGTATATTCAATCGAGTACATTCTGAATAGCAATTGCCTAACTTTAAGCTATATTGTCTTACATATTTCAAACTACACAGCTTTTGGTAGAACAGACTGGTAATTTCCAAGTTGTCTCACTGAAAAGTTCAAGGAAAATGAGACTCAGTGCCTTGGCAATATAGCCAAAGGCCTTTTGCTTTTTCGGAGTACTATTCAAATCTTCCTTGGCCCAACCTGATAGTCATTCTTTCTGACAACTTTAACAGGTTCTGTAAGTGGTATGATTTTGTAAGTGGTATGGTACATGCAGTTTTATTCTACTTGCATTTCTGCTCTTACAGCTAATGCAGACACAAGGGACTGGGAAGTATAATATTCTTCCCCTCATAAAAGTATTTTTATTTGGCTTTCCAACTACTACGCAATGTGGCTGAACTGTGGGGGTAGGGGAAAGAAAAGGATAGTTTTTTGGTTGCTGTTTTAGAAGACTATTTGACAAACTGACAAGATTTCTCCAATGACTTTAATTAGATATGTTTGGAGTATATGACAGGAAATTTGAGTTTCGGAAAAGCTCCAAAAATCATTCTTAAAATGAATAACTAGTCTAATTCTGGTAACTTCTCTGAACACACTTTACTAGAACATAGAATATTATAAGAATACATATGTATGTATAATATATATGTGTATCTATACATATATGTGAATGTATATAATAAACCCAATAGTAATTTTGAAGAGAAAATGTAGAAGATATTCTTACTTGGATATCCTTTTACATAACCTTACTCCAGGTTTTTCTATTTTCTACTTGCCTGTATTACGTGAAGTTCTTATTTCAAACATCAGTTCAAAGAGTTTTGAGAAAGAGAAAAAACAAGATATTTATACAAGTGACGTTTACAGAGTGGCAAGCATGTTAACAAGAATCCATTGTTTGAAGCCCCTAATGAAACCTAGAATCCCCCCTCACTTGATTTATATGCAATCTTTATAATTTCTTGCAGCAACGAAAGGGAAACAAACATAGAAAAAACTGTATCATGTGCAATGAGTGACTAGCAAATGGTCATTTTTTTTCACAATGTCAGAAGCCACCGTCTCTAAGAAGACATTTCTTTAGGGATCTGGCAGTTAAGCAGAGAACTGTTGGTTATTCTCAGTTTTCCCTGAGGACCGAAAGAGAGATAATAAGCTTACACATAAAAGTTACATTTGGATTATTGGGAAATAATCTTTTAGAGAACTGGGAGAAGTGTCTGATAGCAAGTGCTTTTACATTCACTTAGGTATGAGGGCCATCAGGTAATTATCACCTTAAAAACTAAATAAATTTCCCTTTTACTGCTATTATTCCTGCACATACTTCTTAGCTAGAGAAAGACTAAGAAAGATTGCCAGTTTGTTTGCAGCCCTGTGCATTCATGGGTAATGCTTTTAGAAGATCTTCAGAAGACAGATTTCTCTTTCAACCTGCAGATATTCTCACTTTTTTTCATGATTTGTGTATTCTACAGAGCTACTCCAAAAGAAAAGATTTTCTATGAGAAAGTCTGAGATAAGGAATTCAGTGAAAAATATGAGTGAATTAGGTGTATAATTATAGTAAATCTAGCATCAGTATATTATCAACATTTAATTCTAGTTTCCTGTCAAGACATATGTGGATAAAGGAATGTACTTAATTTTAATTGCTCACAAATAGGTTATCTTAGGCAAATGTCATAAGTTGAAGAATATTTGTGATACCTAAAATTACTTCTTTTTTAATTAATTTGCTTTCTTCTCTAAAGATATGCTTATCCTTTGGTATTTCAGAACAGTGATTTACAACTTATGTTCCACAAGAATATCACTTGTAGGAATTTATATAGGCACAGCTACTTTAGATATTAGAAAGAACTTTTTTTGTAAATAACTCCCAGAGAACAAACCTGGTGCATATATTATCATATATTTTGTTTTGGGACCACACCCAGTGGTGCTCAGGGATTACTCCTGGCTCTGTGCTCAGGGATCATTCCTGACTGTGTTCAGGAGCTGATATGGTTTACTGGCGAGTGAAACCTGGTAAGTTGCTTGCAAGGCAAGGGCCCTACCTGCTGTACTATCATTCTGGCCCCACTCTCACAATAAGTTCTGCTTGTCCAGCAGATACACTGGAGGAGAAAACCCTATGGCACTATCCAGACCAGTCTTATATATTTACTTTTGGACCAAATTTGTAAAATTCCATACTAATCTTAAAGTTAATACTAACTTCTCAGTTCCACTATCTCTTTAGTATTGAGTACTATAAATATTATAGATTTAATTTTTTAGATTATTTTAATTTTTAAGTAATTTTTCCTTTATTTTTAATTTTGCTTTTTATTTTTTATGCAGGCAAAAGCCATAACTATTGGCACTATTCTAGAGTTGAAATTGAGTAGATAATAAAGTCACTATGAAAATCAGTAAGTTTAAAAATCAATTTTTATGTGAAAATTGTTATATCACAGAGTTTTGCTAAATCCTTGTCAAAGAATTTTCTAAACTCTTTTTGCTAACTTGAGTCTTCTGTGTTATTATTTTTGTTCGTTAAGTTTAGTTGGCAGATGTGTTGGCCGGGAATCGAACCCGGGTCAACTGCTTGGAAGGCAGCTATGCTAGCCACTATACCACCAACGCCACTATACCACCAACGCCGGGCTGGAGCGACAGCACAGCGGGTAGGGCGTTCGCCTTACAAGCGGCCAACATGGCTGACCCGAGTTCGATTCCTCCACCCCTCTCGGAGAGCTCGGTAAGCTACCGAGAGTATTCGATATGCCAGACACAGTAACAACAAAGTCTCCAATGGAGACGTTACTGGGCCCGCTCGAGCAAATCGACGATCAACGGGAGGGCCTTTACCTTTACCTTTACCTTTAAGTTTAGTTGGTTTCTGGCCTCGCATGCTGGGGGAAAAGGCAGCTAAGATAGAGAAGGGACTACCAAGTAAAGGATACTTGGAGGACCCGCTTGGGAGGGGAAATGTGTTCTGAAAGTAGACTATAGACCAAACATGATGGCCACTTAATACTTGCATTGCAGACCACAACACCCTAAAGGAGAGAGAGAGTAAGGGAATGCGCCTGCCACAGAGGTGGGGGGGGATGGAGGGGTGGCAGGAGGGATACTAGGAACATTGGTGGGAAAGAATGGGCACTGGTGCAGGGATGGTTACTTGATTGTTGTATGACTGAAACGTAAGCACGAAAGTTTAAGTTTAAGTAAGCTTAAACGTACATTAAGTCTGTAACTGTATCTCATGGCGATTCATTAAAAAAAATTAAAAATTAAAAATTAAAAAAAATTCAAAAAGTTTAGTTGGCTTCTATGTTGCTTTCCCATCTAATGTGGCATACTCCTACTGAAATATGGAATTTCAGTATTTCAGGCTCCAGAGTCTAAGGTCTGGGACAATGAATTGACGGGAAGGCAGCTGTGGAATGTGGGAGGTACATATGGTTGTGGGCGGTGTACATGGCTTCTGGGGCTTCCAGTAGTACAGGGGACAGGAAAAGGCTCCTGGCCCGACTCCTCGAAGACCCCAGAGTTCTCAACCTGGGCACCTGAAATTTTTCACAGTTTGGCATCTCTGCAGAGTGTGTCAATGAAGCAGTGAAGTTGAACCCTTGGTGTGACTGCAGCATGGGGCGTGGGTACAGCTGCTGGGACTATGACAGAGTGGTACTTGCCCCCACTCCTGAGGGAGCCCCAAAGTTTTCACTCCATGGAGAATTGATGTGTCCATAAATTTTAGCTGCTTGGCTTGCATCTCCTCAGAGATTTAGTGAACTGGTAGAGCAGAGCTGGTAGGTGAGTCAACATAGTGGTGACTGTCTTTAATTAAGTAATTTAAATGCTGAGAAATTACTCTGAGAGAATCACTTCAGCATTTAAAGGTAGACCTCCCCAAGATGTTCAGAACTGTCTGCTGGATAGCGTTGGTTCATCCTTTCTCCTCTGTCCTTTCTCGCTCGCTGCAGGGAGCTTAGGTTTATTCAGTTACATCCATCCCAGTGATTCTGAAGTACTCTCAATCTTCTGTGTTTATCTTTAACCCCACTTATATCCCTAAGGGCAGCCAGTCTCCTGCCCCCGCGCCTGGCTGCCCTCGCCGGAGCCCCTTGGAGGGGAGCGGGTTGAGCTTTCCTCCCCGCCCCGACCAGGGCTCCAGCAGCCAAAGACCTCCAGGACCAGCCACCACCATGCTGAGACCACTCTCCGCACACATGAAGGTACCAGCAGAGGGACAAAGCTATGCGGGTTCCGGGGCCGAGATCTCCAAGCCTACTTGGATTGGAGTTGAGCATCCTCCACCCAGATCCTCCAAATTCCAGTAGGCAGGGGTCACACCCACCACCTGGCCCCCTGGTGCCGTGTAATCCCTTCAGCAGCCAAGATTCAGTGACTATAAAATCTAGCTCCCGGAACCACGCGGCCGCATTCGTGGCTGCACGACATCTTATCAGGACATCTTTTTATGACATCTTATTATCTCATTTCTACTTTGGACAAACTTGCAGGCTATCAAATGTAGCCTGCCCACAGGGCAGAGTCTGGCAAACTCCCCGTGGCGTACCCAATATGCCAAATACTAGTAACAATGATGGGTCTCATTCTCCTAAAGAGCCTTGAATATAATCTCAGGGCTAGGATGAAAGAGACGTTACTGGGGCCTGCTCGAGGCAATCGACGAATAACAGGATGATTTGTGATTTGTTGTGATTTGTGATATCCCTAAATCAGACTCTGTGACTTGGAAGGTCAGATTCTTCTAGGACTCTGGATTTTGTATATGCAAGTGAAATATAGCTTTTCTTTTTTCTTTATGTTCTTTGCATAGTTTATTTTAGAGCAATGTCCTTTTTGTCTAGACACAGGAAAACAGTTTGTGCTATGCTTTTGTAACTTGGGACTTGACTCTGAATATATATACATATATATACATATATATATATTTTCCTTTGGCATCTGTCTTACTTACTTGACTTAAGCCTCAGTTGCCTTTAGTTTCCAAGCTCCTAAACACCCCAAAAGGAGGGTTCCAATAAGGGAACTTAGATGGACCCAGGGCAAACTGTAAGCTAGTCTGGCATCGAAAAGTGACAGGCCAAGTGCCATAAAATTTAGAGTAAGTTCAGGGCATGGTCAGGAACAAATTCTGTCATGACCCAAAGAGAAGTAACTGGGTTTAGGAAAGACTAATCTGGCCCAAGGACTGTAGTCTGGGATCTATAGCGAGATTTCCCCAGGAGAGCCACCCCATATGCTTAATATATCTTTTACTTTGTCCATACAAAATGACTAATATTATTAAGAAGTATTGTTTAAGTGGATATAGACTAAGGAGAAATTTACCCTTAGATGGAATTCCACCTTTTAGTGGATCTCCTAGCAGGACGAGATTTCTTTCTTAGAAGAAGCTCTCTCCACCTTGCATGCCCCCCTCCCCGCATGTGCGCGCACACACACACACACACACACACACACACACACACACACGGAAGGACTTTTCATATGTTGATTGTGCTACCTTGAGTATGTGCAATTGCTATACACCACTGTCTAAGAGCTTTTTTTAAAATTATTATTATTATTGTTTTTGTGCCACAGCTGGCTGTGCTCAGGTCTTACTCCTGACTTTGCTCTCAGAATCACCCCTGCTGAGGGTCAAAAGAACCATTCTGCACGCCAACGACTGAACCTGGATTGGCTGTGCAAGGCATGCACCCTACCCACTGCACTATCTCTCTGGTGTCAAGGTATTATTTTAAACAGTTTTAAAATAGATTATTTCTACCAACAAATTCCCACACTGCTTGATAATCTGAGTTTTGTAATACAAAGCCAGAGCATTGCCAATCTGTGATGTTATTGCCTTATCTGGTTTCTCTGCATATCACATGAGTGAGACCATCCAGTATTTGCCCTTTTCCCTTTGGCTTATTTCACTTAACACTACACCTGCAATTCTCTCCCATTTTAGCAAACTGTAGGATTTATTCTTTTTCTACAGCTATATAGTATGCCATTGTGTCTATGTGCCATAGCTTCTTCATTCATTACCCTGTTGTTGGACATTTGAGATGTTTCCATATCCTGCCTATTATAGTTAGTGCCACATTAAACATAGCTGTGCAACTATTTTTTTCAAAGTATTGTTTGTTTGTTTCAGAGTAGATGTCAATAAGTGAAACTGTGGGTGGGAAGGGCTGTTTTAGCATGTGGATTATTTCAAGCAAGGCCTACTGAGGTCCTGGCAGACTCCTGCAAAATTTACTATTTCAGTAACGGCACAGAAAGATAAACATTGTGGGTATTATCCATAATTAGGGTGGTTTTTTCAAACAAACATTTTACTGCGGATTGTATGTCCTTCCTCATCTAAGTCACTCTTCCCTGGCTGCATGATTTTCCCTTCCTTCTCTTTGAAGTCCCAAAACCCTATGTCATTGCTGGGCTAACTGAGGAGATACATTCCTCTTCATAAGTTTTGCCTTGCTGTCTTTAGAATTACATCTATATAGATCTTATCCACTGAGGAATAATTCAACTGGGATTCTCCTACTTAATCTCTCTTATTATTCTGATAGTAATTTGCTTGCTACTCCTTTCCCTGAGAAGTAGATGGGTAGGGGGAAATTTCATCTTAGGGTGAAGCCAAGACTGATTTCTCTGAGTAAAATTTAATAAAGGGGAAAGGGACACTAAAGGGAATTTCTTAGAATAAATTTTAAAGAGAGATAGAAAATGGACTTAGGGGAGCACATTTATAGAGATTACTCAAGACGACGACTTTTGGAATTGTTTGATTGTGGGCAATAACACTGGCTATTATATATCTTATAGCATTGTTTTTATTGGTAAATTTGGAATATAAAAAGTAGGTCAGCCTTTCCTATTCTAAAGAATGATCACTGGTCAACTCTGATGACACATTGGTACTCCCCTGGAACAGAATTTTACTTGGAGAGCTTAAAGAGAAAAATGAAGAGGTAGTTAGCATTGAAATTTTAAAAATAAATACTCAAGGACTAACATCCCTGAAAAAAGAAGACAGCACAGATATCAATTAATTTATCTCAAGAGAGGTTCATCATTCCACATGAGTCTATAATTCTCCAAGCTCTAGGCCAAGTCCTTTTATTTGCCAGAAAGTCATTTCTGGTTCTCGCTCCCATCGGTAATCTTCCTCCCTTTTGTACCCATATGATTCTTAACTTCTGTACTATTGAATTTAGCATGCAGTGTCACTGTGTTTTTTATCTAAAAGATTTCCTACAAATAGATGGGGATGGACGACAGAACAGAATTCAGACCAAAGTCTAAAAATCATCCAACAGACAGAGTAAGGAGAGCCTCTGGCACTACCTGCTGTAATATGATAAACATGGTGTCAAAGGTCTTTCAAGTGACACCTTTACATATTGTTTCTGGGCACCTTGGTTATAGGGCTAAGTATCAGCATTTAATTGTTTTTTTTTTTCCTTTTAGCAACACCTTAAATTAGCATGAGGGAAGGCTCTGTGTTTCTTATCTACATGAATTTATTTTTTTTCCAGATTAAGGAAAAGTTGGGAGGTTAGATGCTTCATTGTTTGTGGTTAGATCTTAACAGGCTAGTTGAGTTGAGCTCCCTCAGGCATCAAGAGTCCCTGCCAAAAAGACACAAATAAAAACAAAATTAATATTTTTTAAACTCAGTGTTTTCAGAAAGTTTCTGTGGTTCTGATGAACAAAACATCAATGACCAATGCAAGAAGCTGCACCATTTTGTCAATGTTTGGGCGCCACCATTCTCTGAGACAGCTGTGTGACTCCCTTTCAAGCTCAGATGGCTGCAATCTGAATCAAACCCAGACTCTATTGTTGGAAAGAAATCTAAATTTTGAAATTTCCATTTAAGTTGAGAAACAGCTTTCTTCACTCAATCACAAGATGCAATTTATTTTACTGTATGAGATTAATAGCAATAATTGGCTTGGAAATTAAAAAGTCTTGAAACAAAACACCATATACCAAAAGTCTACTTTAAAAAAATGTAATCCTTTTCTAAAGCAATGGAATCAAGCCACATATTTGCAGATCATTCTATTATAATCTCATACAAACTATGCAGACTTCTTCAGCTCAAATCATTTGCCATTTGACAATTTCAGACTTTTCAATCTGAAATCAAGATGGTTGTAATTAGATGGATGCTTGTAAATATATTCCATTAAAGACTTCAGTAGAAAACGGCGCCATTTCATCCAGAATACAGCCCACCTGGCACAGTCTTTAGGCAGTAATGATTTGCTTAGAGGTCCAGTGAGTGACGGTCAGTAAAGTTTCACTTTTTATGAGAAATATTGAATTAGACACTTCCCTTGACATTCCCTCCTATCAGAGATAAAAGTTTTTGTAGGTTCATTAATAGCTTATAGATCGTATCTCCCTTGAGATTTTAAAGCAAAGACATTGTTTTTTGCTTGTATTTTTATCACACGGCCTTTGCATTCTGCTCAGAGTCACTAATTCAATCTAAAGGTTGATGAATATTTAAAAAGAGAAGAGAAGCAAGAGCTGCACTTTCTCCCCTTCTCCCCTTCGTCCTCACTTCACATAGAGTCACTTGGCTCTGAATCCAGTGAACCCCATGGTCTCCACGTACTAAATATATTTATTTACCCAGCAAGCCCCTTCATTTCCCAAACATCCATATCTTGGTAGTCAGGCATGGGGATGAGCTAGGCAAAGAAGCAATATTTGGGAAAATAAGAAAAGGAGAGTAAGGGGAACTTAGATGCACAGTTATAGTGCAACATCTTACTCTGTAAAATAGGGGTGACATTCAGGGTTGGACAGTCATGACTGAAAACACAGAAGACATACGCAAGATACAATGATTAATTCTGATGAACATAATGGATGTAAGTAAAAATGAAATTCTTCAACATTGTGTTGGGGAAGTCAAAATATGCATGCAGACGTTATTGATATCTATTATTTTCAGTGAAAGACAAACACATTGAAAGGGTTGTTAGGGAAGGTATGGACAAGATTCTTGCTGTAATAGTGAGGGCAAATTGCATATACATGCTTCATCTGCTCAAGGGAGTAATTTGAATGCAAGAAAAAAATTGACTTAACGACTTACATTGATACAGTTATACAGTTATACCAATACTGGTATTCAAATAGTCAGCTATACAGGTATCATTTCCCTTTAGAAAATGATATCTGTATAACTTTTCATTGCATTTAATTCATTTGTAAAATTAAAAAGTTAGAGAGAAATATATAATTCCTTAGTTACTACGTACTCTTTCCTAGCAGTCTTTTGTCTTTGGGGACCTAGTTAAGCATGGGGAACTAACCTTGTTTCTATTCATTTGTGAAGTCCCTTTTCATTGTATCATAGTTATTGCTGTTATTTTTTAAAAAATCATTCTGTGTTTATAACTCACTATGAACAGTTATTTTTGTGGTCACCCAAAAAATGTATGGCACGGTACTAGCTTATTTGTAATAAGAGAAACAAGAGTCACTCTTGTTTCAAATATGTGGACAAATATGATTCTAACACCAGAAAAAACAAGGTGAACTGCAAGGTAATTCATTTGTCTTTTGGATTCTATTTGGTTGATTTTTCAAAATCTCAAACTCACCACTTCAGATTAATATTTTTGTTCTATGTATGAAAATCTGAAACTAAATTAAATTTTAGACAAAAGGAAATCACAAAAAGACTGTGAATTGAGCTTGGGCCTAAGAAGTCTGGGAAGGCAAGAGGACTGGGTTAGAGCACATTTCCAATATGAGTGCAAAAGAATCAGACGGCAGTGGAGAACAGTCTGGATGAAGAACTGACAATTGACTAGAAAGTCAAGGAAATGTAGACAAAGCACAGATAAGGCCATCATGTATTCTATATTTCACTGGCCTTTGTCCAAATGCCTTCTCCATGCCATTCCTAGGGCACAAGTACAGATAGCTGGACCCCTGGAACACAGAGAAAAAAATCTAAAACAAAACATCTAGACTTGCTGCCTCTGAAAATTCACCATGAAATACAGAGATTGATAAAAAGCTTTTATAGTATGAAGCATTACTGTGTAATTCTGCCAGAGTATTTTTTTTTCTTTTTTCTTTTCTTTTTTTTTTTTTTTTTTTTGCTTTTTGGGTCATGCCCGGCAATGTCCAGGGGTTACTCCTGGCTCTCCACTCAGGAATTACTCCTGATGGTGCTCAGGGGACCATATGGGATACTGGGAATCAAATCCAGGTTGGCTGCGTGCAAGGCAAATGCTCCCCACGGTGCTATCACTCCAGCCCCTTCAAGAGAACTTTTAGACGTGAATTCTCCAATATAATGATGATCAATAAAATTTGAAGGGAACAGTTATTTGTAGAGATCAAATTATTTTTTTAAAAATAAACTGATATGGACATTACTAAATTAGAATAAATAGCACTGCACTGTAGCACTGTCCTGTTGTTCATTGATTTGCTCTAGCAGGCCCAGTAACATCTCCATTGTGAGACTTGTTGTTACTGTGTTTGGCATATCGAATACATCACAAGGAGCTTCCCAGGCTTTGCCCTCTAGGGGAGATACTCTCGGTAGCTTGCTGGGGCAAGAGGGGTGGAAAAATCGAACCTGGCTCTGCTGGGCCGCCCATGCACAAGGCAAATGCCCTACCGCGGTGCTATGGTAATGATTTCTGTTTGGCAGTAGAAAGTTACAAATTTAATGAGCCGCATCCAGACTTTAAAGATGACCTTTAGCCTTCAATACAGCATTTTTCTTTTGCACATAATTCTAGAGAGGTAAGGGAACTCAGAATCTGAGTATCTAACTTTAAACTTTCCACTATGTATTTTCTAAATTTGAGCACGTAACTTCAAACTCTATTTTCCAACTAGAGACTGTAAGATTCAAGTCAGCTAAGTATTTTACAAAAGACTTACAAGATATTAGTTAGCAAATCCTAAGTTAGCTAAAACACAAGCAAATTCATTCTATACATGTTATAGATCAGTCTTTCAAAGAATAATAGATTCTTGATGATTTTCAAAATGGGTGCTTCTAGAATGCCCTATTGACTACTTAAAATCAAGTTATCTGTACAGTAATGTATATGTATATGAGACAGAAAATGAATGGTGAGGGGCTGGAACAATAATACAGTGGGTAGGGCACTTGCCTTGCAAGCAGCCGTTCAGGTTTGATCCCCAGCATCCCATATGGTTCCCAGTACACTGCCAGGAGTAATTCCTGAGTGCAGAGACAGGAGTAACCCCTGAGCATTGCTGGGTGTGACCCAAAAAGGGAAGGAAGGAAGGAAGGAAGGAAGGAAGGAAGGAAGGAAGGAAGGAAGGAAGGAAGGAAGGAGTGAGATCACTATACTGATCAGAAACCTGTATCCCAACTAATTCATCTTATGTTGATATTTCTATTCGTGGTGCTGAGTATTGAGTGGCAAATTACTTATTTTAGTGACATTTTTATATTTTTCCGGGTTTATACTAGAAGACTGTATGCTCAATCGTTTTTACAAATGAATTTCTTTGAGAAATCGTTTCCAAAACATTCGACCCACTAATGGAGCCTGATAAATTCAACATGTCGATTTGTAAATAACACTTTCATTTGCTTATCTTTTGCTAACAATAATGTAGCACTGTAACACTGTCCTCCCATCGTTCATCGATTTGCTCGAGCAGGCACCAATAACATCTCCATTGTGAGACTTGCTGTTACTGTTTCTGGCCTATTGAATATGCCAAGGGGAGATTGCCAGGCTCTGCCGTGCAGGTGGGATACTCTCGGTAGCTCGCCAGGCTCTCCAAGTGGGACAATCGAGCCCGGGTTGGCTGCGTGCAAGGCAAACACCCTACCCCCTGTGCTGTCCCTCCAGTCCCGCTAAAAATAGTAGATATCAATAACAAAATTGGTGTGCATATTTTATTTGATGTCCCCAAATTAAATCTCTGATAGCTCCAGAGGATACTGTATCTCCAGTTTGGAGATGGGATGCTGGGAGAAATGAATGTTCACACACATTTTGCCAGCATTTTTGTATATAGTTTCAGGACACCTTTTATTTTAAAGTAAAAGGCCCACCGGTTATGAGGAAATCTGATTGAGGCCAATCACTCAATTTTACAGATGAAAGCAATGGTCTTGTTTGCAAGAAACCCACGGAAAGGTCAGGTTTGGTCTTCATGAAGGGTTGTGTGAAGAGAACAGTAGCATGCCAAATAACTGGGTATACTTTCATTGAAACACTAAAAAGTGAATCAATTGCCTCTGGAAATACTGTGATGCATAAAAATAAAGAGTTGCCATTTACTAAGTGTTCACTATGTTGATAGTAAAAAGTTACCACATATTTTTTTTTCAATTACTACTAAAACCAAGTTTTGTAGTAGATATGAATTATCTTTATTCAGGTGAGAAAACAAATAATTAAAAAAAAAACTAAACTTGCATATCTAACAATAGAGAGCCAATAACTGAATAATTTTCCCCAAATCCATCTTCTGTCTCTTCTAAAGTGTTGTCAGAAATAAGTCATATTCCCCGATGGCCCTCCCGTTGATCATCGATTTGCTCGAGTGGGCCCAGTAACGTCTCCATTGGAGACTTTGTTGTTACTGTGTCTGGCCTATCGAATACGTCACGGGGAGCTTGCCAGGCTCTGCCGTGTGGGCGAGATACTCTCGGGAACTTTCCGGGCTCTCCGAGAGGGGCGGAGGAATCGAATTCGGGTCGGCCATGTTGGCTGCATGCAAGGCAAACACCCTACGGCTGTGCTATTGCTCCAGCCCTCAGTATATTACAGAAGTAATAACAATGCTATACAGTTGAATATTTTATGATTGTGGGAAGAAGAATCAGAAAGGTAAGGAAGAAAAGAGAGCATCTTACAGAATTTGATCTCAGTATCACTGAATCTAATATTCACTAAGATATTTTACAATGGAAGCTAATATTTTATGATAATAGCAGAGGTTTTCAAAAATATTTTCTTTCTAAAGCATTCAAGTAAAAAAACAATGAGTTACACTGAGGGAAATTTTTCAGATGACCTTTCTAAACTGATACCAAGGTCTCTAGTCTCTAGTCATGTCAAAGATAAATAATTAGACCACAGCAGTAATTTCAAGTCTGGGCTGCTTCCTGAATGCAGTTCCAAATAAGGGTCTTCAAAACCCTTCCAAATATGCTAATTACCTGAGTAAGTCTGCATGTGTTTTAAGCTATATTGAGTTTCTGAGCAATCTACTTTGGTCAGCAGGGGAAGTCAAACCATGGCTGGATTAGACTTTCAAAGCAAAGGGGGGGCAATTTAAAGTTCAGCCCGATTCAACCCCCTTAACTATTCTCTAAAAATAAATCTGGGAACAACCATATTTTTTGAGATATTTGGATAAAAGTTTTGGATAGATGGCTTCTCCTGTAACATTCGTGGAAACAGTTGATAGTTTTCTGGAAGCCAACACATACTTCAGCTCCTACCCTCTTCATCATCACTATTTCTAAATGAATAACATTTAGATGACTTCTTCTCAGACTGGATTAGTGCATATTTATCATAAAAACTATAGGCTGAAAAGACTGTAGTTTGGCTGACAAACGAAATTGTCTGGCTGACAAATGAAATCCTTTTCAGATGTAACAGAAGTCTATTTAAGCTTGCTGAACCAATAAAATATTTTTCCCTCTCATTAGCACTTCCTACCTATTTATGCCTCTCAGAGAGCCCAGCAAGCTACCAAGAGTATTTCACCCACACAGGCAGAGCCTGGCAAGCTCCCCGTTGCGTATTTGATAAGCCAAATACAGTAAGGACAACAGGCCTCATTCCCCTGACCCTGAAAGAGCCCTCCAATCACTGGGAAAAGACAAGTAAGAAGAGGCTTCTAACATCTCAGGGCTGGGAGGAATAGAGACGTTACTGACACTCGCTTGAGTAATTCAAAGACCAACAGGATGACAGTGATGCAGTGAAACATTAGCACCAACAGTTAAAATTATAAACATCTGGGGGTGGAAGTGATAGTACAGTGGGTGCATGGGTAGGACACTGCTTGCATGTGGACAACCCAGGCTCAATTCCTGGCACTTCAGAGAGTCTCCTGAACCATTCAGGATTAATCCCTGAGCATAGTGCCTGGAGTTAGCCCTGAGCGCAGCTGGGTGTGGCTCAGAAAGGAAAACAAACATCATGCAATCTCAAAGTTGATGCATCAGGCCTGAGACTGCACTCTTAGAGGGATCTACAGACTGCTGAGTCTTAAGAGTATGTAAACTGCTAAATGAAATGAGTCAGAAAAAAGGGACAAACAGAGAATGACTGCACTCACTTGTGGAATATAAAATAACATAATCGGAGACTGACACCCAAAGACAGTAGAGACAAGGGCCAGGAATATTGCTCCATGGTTGGAAGCCTGTTTCATGAGCGGGGAGAGAAAGAAGCTGGAATAGAGAAGGGATCACTAAGTCAATGATGGTTGGAGGAATCGCTCAGGATGTGAGATGTGTGCTAAAAGAAGATAAAGGACCAAATGTGATGGTCTTTCAGTGTCTGTATTGCAAACCATATTGCACAAAGATAGAGAATGAGCACAGGAGAAATTGTCACAGAGGCAGGGGGACTTTTGGCATGGGGGCAGATACTGGGGATACTGGCGGTGGAAGATGTGCATGGTGGTGGGATGAGTGCTCAATCATTTTACGACTGAAACTCAAACATGAAAGCTTTGTAACTGACCTTATGGTGATTCGATAATAAAATAAAATAAACAGTATGTAGACGGGAGGATTAATTTTTTAAGCTATTTTCTTTTTCAGTTTTGATCACCTACCCACTTACGCTTAAGTGGTTATTCCTGACTCTCAAGAATTACTCCTCGTGGTTCTCAGATGACCACATGGGATGCTGGGGATTAAATGGGGTCTGCCAAGTGCAAGTCAAGCAACCTACCTCTTGCACTATCACTCTGACCCTGGATTTGGGTTTCTGAGTCTCTGCTATGAGAACAGCCCAACTGGATTACTTAATTAATATACAATATTTAGTGGTCATACACTAATACATTGCTATAATTTAATACTCTGTGCCAAACACTAATTATTCAAAGTAATCTCCGGGAATAAAAGGAGACACTCAGAACTATATTCTACATGAAATCTGCAAACTCTTTGATGCTGCAATATAATATGATTTATTCTCGTGGTGAACTGAAGAGAAGAGATTTGTCTATTGATCTAAGGAAGGCAGGGGAATGGCTCTGGGTTTCTTTCAAATGCCTACCCATGTCCACCTAGGGGGAATATGAAATAATAAGAACTTCCCTGAAATTTGGGATGAGAGAATTGTGCGGGAAGTGGTCATCTTCTTCCTTCCCATCCCTTTCTCATTCCATCCCTCCCTCATTAGTCCTCTCTCTCTCTCTCTCTCTCTCTCTCTCTCTCTCTCTCTCTCTCTCTCTCTCTTTCTCTCCCATACCCAGCTATGTCCAGGGCCTGGCAAGCTCAAGGAACTGTATGGGATGCTCAGAATGAAACCTGGGTTAGCTGCATGCAAGGCAAGCACCCTCTCCATTGTACTATTACTCCAGCCCCAGGAAGCAATGAGGTTCAAACTCCACCCCATCTGAGGGACCATGGGGTGGAAGGGTGGGGGACACTTATAAAATGCAGGACCATATCTCTTGAATTTCTGCTTCAGTACATCTTAGGCTCTGCCAGAAATGTCCATTTCTACCCTTTTCATGGGTGAAGGTGAAGGTGAAACTGCTGTCGACCGCCTAGTTTTCCAAAGCACTTAAAGATAACCTGCAAAAGACTTCCTGCTCACATATTCTTTTAAAGCTAGCAGTAGGTATATGACTCAGAGGCAGAGCAATGCCTCACTGGAAAGTCCCATGATCAATAGACAGCCTGAAAAAAATTGTTAAACTGCAAATTTAGAGGGGCCATAGAGAAAGTACAGTAGCTACTCACCTTGCATGTGGCTGGCCTGGGCTTAATTCCCAGCACCCTGTAATAGTCCCCAAGCCTGCCAGGAGTGATCCCTAAGTACAGAGTCAAAAGTAAGTCCTGAGCACCACCAGGTTATCCTCCAAAAGATAAACAAAATATAGAAAAGTTAGGGGCAAAGAGAATGATAAACACAAACAAATGAAATCTTAGGGGAAAAGTGGTCCTTCACTCTCCTAGACACATTGAAAGAAAATAATACTACAGCATTACGGATGTTTAATTTTTTCTCTGAAAGAAAAATAGAAGGGCTACAAAAACTTTGGACATCACAAGATTATTAGGTGATTTTACCATCTCTGTTTCAGAGCTGAGTGAATTTAAGTTCAGAGCAGTTAAAGGGAACACGCAAAGCAACAGCACAAAGAAGCAAACAGTCAAACAGATTCAAACAGTGGGCAACTGTATAGAGTAACATTTTAAATATAAGGATCAAATTTACTTCATCAAGAATACTAAAAACTGACATTATTTCAAAGGTGATCTTTTGTTAATTTCATGAGAAGGAAAATAAAAATAAATACACCAATTTGTTGTCATTTGTTAACTGATATGGCATATCAAAATATTACACATCTCACACTGCAAAGAAATTTAGAAGATGAATTCATTACAGGAAAAAAATTGCCTCTACACTCAGCTGTCCATCTCGATGGTGTGGAAATGATGGTTGGTTCAGTGAAACCCAGACTGTGGTGAAGACAGAGGTGTGTAGCAATCACACGTTAGAGAGCTGTGAGAAAATACTTTCGGATTTCCAAGAAAACTGACAGCTTTACTAGAACATATATTTCCTTAAGAGAGAGAATTGTGAAGCTAACCAAGCCCATATTATTTCTGTTTCTTAGAAAAAATAAACATGTTTTCTCTTAAAAAAAAAAAAGGAAAACATGGATTTGATTTAAGTTTATACAATGCCAGAGATAATGTACTTATACAAAGTGTTATTCTATTTATTTTACACAGTCACAGTAAAGAGTACTTTAAAAACGCTGCATTCTTATCCAGTGCTTGTGATAGATCCGGATCTATTATTATTATTTTTTTACATAATCTGACATTAAAAAGTCACCTGTAAGTGACCGGAAGATAGTACAGCAGAGAAGGCACATGCTGTGCAGACAGCTCCGCCAGGCCCAATCCCTGACAGCCCTATGATAGGAGTGACTGCTGAGGAGAAAGCCAGGAGGGAGGGAGGGAGGGAGGGAGGGAGGGAGGGAGGGAAGAAGGAAGGAAGGAAGGAAGGAAGGAAGGAAGGAAGGAAGGAAGGAAGGAAGGAAGGAAGGAAGGGAGGGAGGGAGGGAGGGAGGGAGGGAGGGAGAATTTTTCTATCATGCTGTCATATAACCAAACCTATGAATAAGGAAATTGAAGATTAAATAAGTTTTAGATCTTTTAAAAACAATGGTAAAATCATAAAAGAACTGCAAGTTAATGTTGTGTCAGAAAAAAATATATAATGCAGTACTCAGGGCTTAATCCTGGCTCTGTGTTCAGAGATCGCTTCTGACAGCGCTTGGGGGACCATATGTGGTGTCGGGGATTTAACTCATGATGTCTACATGCAAGACAAGCACCTTACCCACTGTACTATCTTTTTGGCTCTAGAACTATATTTTGTATCTAATTTTAGTCACGTCCATTATACCTCCAAATGTGTATTTGCTTCATTCATTATCTCTAATTTTGTTTCTACAGAATTGAGTCTGAAATCAAGTTTAATATGTAAATAAAATATCAAAGAAGAGAGATTTTGACTGTGGGACAGCAATTATTATAGAAAGGTAAGAATTTGTGCACACTGAAATTGTGGCTGTGTGCATTAGGGGTAATTTATATCTAAAGTTTCTGCTAACAAGAATAAAATATATCTTTAGCTTTTATCAGTATCAAAGTAAACTGCAACTAATATTTATAAATTGTGTATTTTCTAATGGCAGCCTTTTTTGGAGTTACATTAAATATTATCCAATGAAGAACTAATTTCCTTGAGAGAAATGACAGTGAGTTAAAATTTCCTGAGGAAATCATTCACAATTCATTCAGACACAGGAAAAAATGCTGTTAGGGAAATGTTACTCTCTTGCATCATCCAGATCTATGGTTATAGTGATGTATAATTTTATTTTTATTTCTTTTGGGGTGATGGGCATTGGGTCATATCCAACGATGCTGTCGGTTACTCCTGGCTCTGTGCTTAGGAATTACTCCAGGCACTGCCTGGGGGACCATATGGGATACCAGGGATCGAACCCGGGTCAGCGGTGCGCAAGGCAAGTATCCAAGCAGTTTACTCGCTCTCCACCCCCAAACTATAAAGCTATTCACCTCGCTAAATTCATTTAACATAGTCGCTAACATCTTGCCTCATAAGTGTCGACAGATACCAGGAGCACTCAAAATTGGGGATGAAGACAGAGGTCAAGGAGGAAAGGGCTAAACACAGCAGACGAGAGAATATCAGCATTTCTAAAACAAAGATGAGGTGAATTTATGATACTCTAGAGAAGTCCAAAAAACTACAATCATACTTTCTATTAAAAAAAAAAAACAAAAAAACCCCCACCAATAAAACTACCCAATTCTTTGACTTCTGAAATTCAGAGAAGAGGAGCTGAGGAAACGTGTCCTGGCGCAAGCACTAGCAAGGCCATCTGGTGCCGGCACTCCCTCTAAGAGTGCGCTTCCATCAGCCTTTCAAGGACAAACGCCTTTCAAATTTGTCATTTCGGTGCTAGAATCTGCTTTTCTGATTTTCCACGGAAGCTTGTCCTATGCACCGAGTCTCCTAGCTGTGCCCTGGCATCTCGTGGGCATGCTGAGGAAGAGATAGTGTGGCAGGAGCACATCTGGCCCTGGGCCTCTTCCGGACTTCCTGGCAGTGACAGGTTGTGGGTGAAAGCTCACGGCCTGGGAGGACCTGTGCCTGGGAGTTCTTGGGACTCCATTGATACCACCTGCTTTGATGGCTCATTGAAATCAATGGGGGATCTTTCCTCCCTTCCAGACATTGTATAAATGCTCATTCACTGAAGGGAAATGGCTGAGAGGGGACAGACAAAGAACTGTGAAGAAATTAAAGGATCTTTAATGAATTAAAAACAAAAAGCCATTCTGCACTCCAGGGTGCAGATTTATTTAGCTAGATTTGCTTAAAAGCCTTGTCTAGCTTCAACATTCAACAGAGCAGAATGACTTTAAACCGCTTCTTTTTCCTTGTTCATTGGAAAGATATGATTTTATATGATTGTTTTAATGGCAGTTATCTATCAAATGATTGTGATGTAACGCTAACATCACAAGTTTGACAGACGTGTGAATGATACAAATCAGATGTCTCTAGAGTACTTTGAAAAGCACTCTGGTGACATTTTAAACAGCAGACATGAATTATATGGGCAAAATTCATAAGAATGGACATAGTTTAAAAAGAATAATTTTCTAAAGTACATTTGACAGTAATTAATTTTACACGGGACACAAATAACTTCGAAATCCCAAGTAAACGTCTATGAACCATACATAATGTACTTTTTAAAGAAAAATTCTTCCACTAAAGTTTCTAATGCTCTGAATGGTAAATAAATACAATTTAATCGATTTCTTAAAAATTCTTTTAACAAGGTAATTCAATTTCACTTTTCTCAATCAGATATTTACAGTTTCACTTTTTAAAAAAGACTTAAGCAGAGTCCTAAAATTTCCGTTTACTAGAATATTATCAGAATTTACTATAAGAATAAAATTAACCAATGCTTATACCTTCATTTTCCCCTTACTTATTAGTATAAGGTTAAAAACAGGGTGTCACTGAACTTTTATTTACTTATTAGCAGCATCTCATTAGGTCAATTTAGAAATTACTGATTTCTTCCCTTCCTTCTGAATATACATTTGACAAAACACTGCTTTAAAATTCAAAGTATAGTCATAAAAGAAAAAGAACAAAAAAGTAACAGAGTGGGGCACTTGCCTTGCACATATCCAACCTGGGTTTGATCCTCAGCACCCAAAAGAGTACCCTGAATCCCAGCAGGAATAATCCCTCTGGGTGTGCCCTCCCAAACAACAACAACAACAACAACAACAACAACAAAATAGTATACCAAGGTCATTAAGGTAAAGGTAAAGGTAAAGGCCCTCCCGTTGATCGTCGATTTGCTCGAGCGGGCCCAGTAACGTCTCCATTGGAGACTTTGTTGTTACTGTGTCTGGCATATCGAATACTCTCAGTAGCTTGCCGAGCTCTCCGAGAGGGGCAGAGGAATCGAACTTGGGTCGGCCATGTTGGCCGCTTGTAAGGCGAACGCCCTACCTGCTGTGCTATCGCTCCCGCCCAAGGTCATTGTCTAAGGATAAACAAAACTTTCTTAAATAGCAATTTAGATATTTTGAGTTGCATTTTATGGTAAAATGACATGGTTCAAAGATATGAGATAAATTATTATGCAACATTGCAGAAATAATTGTCTTTACATATAAAGGCTATCCTTCCTAAGTCCCTCTGTCACAACTTTATCAGACTGTCTTCATTTCAAAATTGCCTAGATAATATGCTTTTTACTATTGTTGATCTGGAATAGTTATGCAATAAACTAATTTTGTTTGCTTTATTCTTCCGCGGCCACACCCAGTAGCGTTCAGGGTTTATTTCTGATTCTGTGCTCAGGCTGGATTTAGGATACCATATGGGGTGATGGGGAATTGTACCTGCCTCTGCTGCTTATAAAACAAGCACCTGACCCAGTGTACTATGTCTCTGGCTCATTGGGAAAAAATCTTGTGCTTTAAAAATTCAGTCATGATCTCAAAGAATTTGGATGACCTGTCAGTCTTTCATATGGAGAAACAATTTATACTGATTATCTCTGCCTCTCTCGGAGAGCCCGGCAAGCTACCCAGAGTATCTCACCCACAAGGCAAAGCCTGGAAAACTACCCGTGACATATTAGATATGCCAAAAACAGTAACAACAAGTCTCACAATTTGTTGTGAGACATTACTGGGTGCCCACTCGAGCAAATCGATGAACAATGGGAGGACAGTGCTACAGTGCTACTTTCTGGTTAAAGCATAGAAGTTACTATCTTTGTAATAAAATGCTAAGTTAATGGGCATTATATCCAAAATCACAAGATCATTATTAATATCATCACAACTACTATTGTTGCCACCACCACCACCACCACCACCACTGTATTTTTAAAAACCTTATTAAAATCAATTTTTAAAAAATACTATAATTAAAGTATATCTTGGTTTGCAAGTAAACCAGGGCACGTTATTTTGGAGATACCTACATATCACATTTCAACTTGGAGAACACTGTTTCCTACTTAAGGGGTCTCTCCCTTACTTTCTCCCCTTCCCCCAATACCCATCCCCCATCTCTCATTCTCTCATTTCTCTCTCTCTCTCTCTCTCTCTCTCTCTCTCTCTCTCTCTCCATTATTTCCATTTTTGTATTTCCCCAATTACTTCCTATTTCCCTAATTTCTCCTACTTTGTATTTCCCAAACTAAACTATGTTACTTTGCTAAACATAAAAAGAAAGAAAGAAAACCAGAACATACAAATAAGTTGATAAATGTTTTAAATACTTTAGTGAGCAAGTAAGGGACATGCACTATAGAAGAATGAACTCTCTGGTACTGAAGTTCTTTGTGCTGGTGAAGAATACACTTCAACAGTGGGCAAGGGCTGGAGGAAGCAGAAGCTGGCTGAGATGTGAGCAAATCACACCAGTCCTTTCTAACTACACACTTCAATTCCCCAGTTCTACTTCCAAGATCTCAGTATCCCTAAACATAAAGGCAATGGATAAAGCTCCGGAAATAGCACTGCTTGAGGATGTGGTTTGGAACTTTACCTGAGAAGAGGGGCAGCACCTGGATGATGAGTAGAGGATGCTCCCAGGGATGCGATGCTGGAAGGCTTCAGGAATCGAGTGTTACTGGGTATCCACTTTGGGTGACCGGTTCAGAAGAACAATGAAATTATGCATAGACATACTGGGAAAGTATAATCACCAAGAAGGAAATAGCAACAAAGAAGAGAATGGACTCAAAAAGTATTTGTAATTTAAACTCAGTCCATCTTTCAAAACCGTGACAAATTATTGAAAGCATTCATGACCTCCAAGAAGTTTAATGTATGTAAGAACATGCTTTAGACTATTGGGGGGGGAAAGAGAATGAATTCTCTAGTTAAGTACACAAATCAAAACTGAAAAATATCTTGATATAGATATCTGCTCACTCAGAAACTAAACTGATAATGTAATTACAAATTATGCTATTGACACTCATCCTAGAGTTATTATCATAATGAATCATAGTGAACAATGGCTTTGCTAATTGGTGAATTAATTTTAAATGGTAGTTATGCCACTAATTTTTTTATTCCATAAAATATAGTAAAATGCATCATATTCCCCTGTTATCCACCCAAACCCAACACATTCTTGGTCCTTTTAAGAATTTAATATCTTATCAGCAACTTTAAGTCTGAAAGTTGAAGGACTAGGATTCACCTCAATAAACTAATTGTATTATCCATTAGTTTACTAAGCAGTTGCTGAGCACCTGCTCTGAAATAGGTACTATGATAATTTGGGAATTTTAAAAGCAAATAAGACATTTACAAGCTTTTAAAAATAACTTAATAGAAACTGACTGCCGTGTTTAAAATAATTTGTGTACCAAAAATAATACTGCGACTCCATTCATAAATAGTATAAAATCTTACAAACAGGTTAAGAAATCTTGTGCTAAGGGAAATAATTGCTGGCAAAACAAATTAAGTGAAACTTAATATAGATATAATGAGTACTGTCCCTATTCTCCAATTCTCTAGTATCACAAATCTTTATTTATACTTAATTCAAATAACTATATGTTTTATTTTAAATTTTTTATTTACTCAAGACTGACATTGTGGAATCAACTTTAATTTCTCCCTCTCCCATTGCTTCAATAATGTGGAAACTTGTTTGAGACACAGAGTCTTGTTTTGTAGCTAGCCAATCACAGGTGTTTCTTATCTAGTCTTTTGCGGAGAGGTGACAATCTATGGCTCCCAGGGGTTATTCAGGCTCTGCTCGGAAGAGACCCTTGGCGGTGCTCACAGTGGGGTCAGGAATGGAACTGGGCTCAGCCTCATGCAATGCAAAGCACCTTAACTCTTGTTTGGAGAAAATACCTTCTGTGTGTGTGTTTTTAGATGTAAAATAAAAGTTTTCAACTTCTAAAATTATTTCAAGGATCCAAATAAAATATGGTAACATTTGCAAAACAACAATAATATGCTCTGGTACACAATAGAATTATACAAATTGTTTATTAAAATCAATATCTGTGCAGTATTCAAAAATAATTTTAAAATTCCTGCTATGGAGAAAAAAATCTACGTACTTAGAAACGTGACTCTAATATACAATTAGACTTCTCCAGCTTTATAAAACGCTTTTATAAAGTGTCTCTAGAGACACAATTTCTGTGGATGAATTAAATAGATAAAGTGGTCTAGGAAGACAGCATTGGAGTTCGGGTACCTGTGGATTCTAAGTCGGTCCCTGGCACTACAGGACCCAAGAGCATCATCGGGTGCATCCCTGGATGCCCCAAGTACCAATGGGGTGGCCTATGTGCTCCCTGACACTGTAGTACCCTGTGGCATCACATCAACAGGAAGTAGCATTGAAAATCTGGCCTGACGGCTGGAATAGAGAAAGGATCACTAAGAAAAATATGGCTGGAGGAATCGGTCGGGAACGGAGATGTGTGCAGAAAGTAGATAAAGGAATAAACATGATAACCTCTCAGGGTCTGTATTGCAAACCATAATGCCCCAAAGTAGAGAAAGACTATGGGGAGTCATGTCTGCCATGGAGGCAGGGGGAGGGTGGGAAAGGGGACTATACCGAGGATAGTGGTGGTGGGAATGTGCACTGGTGGAGGGATGGGTATTTGATCATTGTGTGATTGTAATCCAAACATCAAAGCTTGTAACTATCTCACGGTGATTCAATAAAATTAAAACAAAAAAAAGAAAATCTGGCCTGAGTGGATGAGAATTGCAGGGAAGGCCTCCTGGGTCTGCAGGGTGCTGCTTGGGAGATATCCCTGCCCCCAAATAAATAAAAGAACAAACCTTTCAGGTCTGATAAGATTGGCAATTTGGGGGTCCAGGGGGGCAGGAGAAGACATAAGCTCTAAGTTTTTCTGAAATAGGTGAAGTCATCCACTCTGAATTACCTGAAGCCTCGTTCTTAAGAGCTCGCAGAAATGCTCAGCAATATCTTTATCCTAGAATATTTTGGGCAGTCTATACAAATGGCTTAGTAAATCGCGATAGATTGAGCAATTTTTCAAAACACCCAGACTGCAGCTGTTAGATCATTATTAATTATTTCAGAAATTGTGTATTGTATATGGAAGAAAACCCCCACAAGCAGTTTTCTGTATTTATAGTCAAAGCCTGGTCATTGGAGATTTATGTTGTTCTGTGAGAAACAATGCTGACCGGGCAGTTGCCTCCAGGGAGAGTGACTTCAGATTCTATTGAAATAAATAAACTGCTATTAATTATGGTACTCAGCCTTGACTCCAGCCCTACTATATTGATTTGCAAGCTAATTTTTTAAAAAATTCATTGATTAAGTTTAAAGTAAAGCTTCCTGAGGGCAAAGTATCTATTTCTTTGGTGATTTTCAAAGAGCAGCAAAGTCTGTTTGGTCCTGGTGCATCCAGAAGCTACCTGTTAGTTTTGATCAGTTGTTGTCAACCCTTTATGGCCTAGGACTTGAGCCAGTCCTCAGACTCACAGTTGAGAATCAACGGCTTATGTATTATCTTTATTTCTTCTGTTATTTACCCGACCTGGTAGAAGAAATACGTAATTCGAATTAGAAAGTTTCTTTGGATAATTCAATGAGCAGTTTGAATAGAAGAGAAACTGATTTCATTGATATATTGATGCATTGAAATTGATATATATTATCAATAGCTGGTCAGGTGCTTTAAACTGGGTGTCATTATGCAAAGCACTCTGCAAAAAGGGACCAGTGTGGGTGTGGTGCTTGCCCTTCCCACGGCTAACCCAAGTTCGATCCCCAGCATTGCCAGCATCCCCAGCAAGCCCACTAGGGTGAGAGTAGAGCCAGCTAAGTTGTAAGCATAGCTGGGTGTGGCCTCCAAATATAAACCAACAAAAAAGCCCCCTAAAAAATGAGCATTTTTCTCCATTCCCTTAATAGGCGTTCTTACAGAAGCAACTAGCAAATACATGTCAAATTGGGAGAAAATTTTTAAGACTTTTTCCTCCTACAATAACTTTGAAATCATCTCACTACAGAGTTCCTTGCTTTTAGACTATTTTTTGATAAAAGGTGGCATGACAGAATCCTACGAGAAAGGTTATATTCTCCTCCCCACATGAAATGATGGTAATAAAAATAATACTGCATCTTATTCCCTTTTATCTTTTCTAGCAAGATTTGGTCTTTGCCTTACTTCTGCAAAAGGATACTTAGTTAGAGAAAAGAATATATCCTTTATCTTTTGAGCAGAAAGAAATTGAACCTCATTATTCCCCTATGGGACCCTTCCTACCACTAAACATTGCAGTCATTTTGGTTTTCTTCAGTGAACTAAACAACCTAAAAATCACTTACATTTTCAAATACTGTCTTGAGAGGTGGGAATTTGTGCGCACTAAGGAAAAAGCCCATTATGCACCTTAACAATATATGTATTTGTAAGAAAATTATTGTATGGGTAGATTCAGAGACTTAAACTGATAAGCCCCAGATACAAAATGTGCTGCAAAGGAATCTCAGCTGTTAATAACAAAAGAAAAATAGTATAGATTAGTGTACTTTTTTTTAACTAGAGCATTCTGCATCCAGCAACTTAGCTTTCACTACAAATTCCTTTAATAATATCATTTTTCCCTCAGAATTTTTCATAGTTCATTTGTTATTTAAAATAGAGCACTACTGGGGCCCAGTGAGAGTACAGCGGGGAGGGTACCTGCCTTGCACAAAGCCTCCCAGATTCCATCCCAAGCATCCCATATTGTCTCCCAAGCCTTGCCAGGAGTGACCCCTGATCGTAGTCTAGTGTGGCCCAAAAACAAAATAAAAAATGGAATGTTTGTGATTAATTTCTTGTTAACTAGAAATTTTGCAATGACTACACTAAAATTATGAATTACATGAAACTAAATTTGTACTCAAGCCTTAGTATTACCAATGCAGAGATATGAATATTTGATTTATATACTCTCTAATAATGAGATTATTTTTACACCAGATAAGTCTGATAAAATACTTCCTTAGTAAATGTCAACAGTTACTGTAAAGGTTATTATTATTACTATGAAGTCAACTCTATATGCTAAAATTCAGTTTATTAGCTCTAATACTATATTTGTTTAAAGTCTTCACAATTGTTTTCGGTTTGGGGGTTATATCCAGTGGTGCTCAAGCCTTACTTCTGGTCCTCTGTTACTCCTGGCAACGCTCACAGGGACCGTATGTAGTACCAGGGATTGAACTCTGATCAGCTGTGTGCCAGGCAAAAGCTTTACCCCCTGCACTATCTACCCTGATACCATACTTTTCTCTCTTTGGTTTGCAAGCTTGCTGTTGGAAATAAGAAAAAATCCTCACCTCGGACCTATTAATTATATTAACTGTTGAAAGCTAAGTTGCCCAACCGTGATCTTATTTGTTTTCTCTATGGAATTTTAGGAGAGGTAAGCAGGACACCAAGAGAATCAACCACAACTTGGTCGCCAGGCACACGCATACACACACACTCCAGGAATTAAGGATTCTGTACTGACAGTCAAATTATGCTAAAGAGAGAAGCAAAGATAAGAGCTCACATTAGGGTTCCCTCTTTTTTTCGAATAAACACCAAGCATTGCTAGGAGGCTACCTACTTCCAGCTCTGGGTTCTAGGGTCAATCCTGGTGGTGCTCAGGGGACCATACGGTGTCAGGATTGAACCTATATGAAACGCATGTGTGCCAGCCCATTGAGATATCTCTCTGTCCCCCCTTTAGAATTTCTATCCCAATTAAATCTGAACTCATTTTAGCTTCAAGGCACTTCATGATGATAGCTCAAATATTACAAGATGATAGAACACCTCTACCTCAAAATCACCAACAGACACTGCAACTAGCTCCAGCCAGACCAAGAGTTCCCAAAGGATTCATGCTCTAAAGAAAAGCCTGCAAGCTAAAGGGGCTTTGAAATTCTGTTTTTTATTAGACTGTCTGATGCGGCCTGTCTCCTAAGAGGTAGTCTGATGTATGCTATTGATTTTTAGGTGCAGAACAGAAAAGGTGTGACCAATACCCTTTTACTATCTCTTCTCTTTGCAATGGGTAGTTGGGGAGGCATGTTCAAGAAAACACCTCGCAGTTTGAAATAAAAAGATAAATTCGCCTCTTGGTAGATATATAACCTATTTTAAACAAAAGAAACCAGAAACACAAGGAACTAAAAATAGCTTTTTCTACTTAATAAAAATTTGGCAATAGATTTATCTATTTGTTTTACTTAATGGACTTCCCAAAGGTCTATGATATTAGCATCATAATAAAAATATCTACTCAAGAATTTATAATAAACACTGTGGTCTAGTGATGGGGTCAATAACAAATATTTAATATGTTTTACTATTGTTGACTGTTTTATGTTGAGTAAAACGCAATTTAACTCAATAAGCACTTTTTGAATACCTATATCAAGCACTGTGCCTTGACACAAGAAAATAAAAATGGGTAAGATCCAGCACCTGTTATAATAAGGGATTTTTTATTTTTATCTCTTTGTATATAGATAATACTTAAAATTACTGCACTTGTCCATTAGTTCCCATTACTTTCAAATTCTTCTTTTCATACTTACCTTTAGTAAGTCCCTAGAACTGCAATATAATAAAATATGCAGAGCAACTGATAAATATCCCAAATTACCATTTATCTCAAAAAATTTTTCAGCTGTGTGGATTTTTATATTTTTAAGCAGTAACACTGGAAAAGACACAGACATTGATTTCTTTTTAATGGTCTTCTAAGGAGACAATTAAGCTTCTTCCCAATTATCCAAGATCTTAGCATGGAAAATGAGTCCTGAGGAACATATATGAGATTGATTCTTTTATTGGTTTAGAGAGGGGGGAAAAAAGAAAAGAGAAAAATGTGCTCTTAAACTCTTCTAACTTTTTTGAAGGGGTTGGAAGGGTGGGATGGTTGGATCACACCAGGTGGTTCTTAAGAGTGATACCCGGTAGTGCTCAAGGGACCATACATGGGGCAGGAGATTTAAACCAGGGATGCTACAATTGCAGCCACATGCTTGCTCCTTATCTCTTGTACACACACACACACACTCTCTCTCTCTCTGCCCTCTCCCCCTCTCTCCCTTTCTCTCTCTTTCTCTCTGCTCACGCTCTCTCTGCCCTCTCCCTCTCTCTCTCTCCCCCTCTGCTCTCCTGCTTTCTCCCTCTCTCTCTCTCTCTCTCTCTCCCTTTCTCCACCCCCCTCTTTCTCTCTGCTCTCTCTCTGGCTCCAATATTCTAACAGTTTTAATAAAAAACTTATTTTCTCCTTTCTCCTTCCCATATATTTACTGCACAATTTACATTTCCGGTTATTGAAGGGTTTCAATTTTGCTGCAGTTCACTATTCTTTTCCCTTAGAACTCACCTGCATGGTGTCCTTGGCTGAAAGCTTGCTTGGTATAACATCTCATTCAAACCACATACACTAGCAAAGAACAGTGATTTCTATCTCCTAGTTTTCACATACAAGGTAGATCAAAGCTTGACTACCAAAACCACATGATGGTTTCCAGTTCTGGGTTCAGTGCTCAACAAGTCAGTTTATTCAAAGGTTGAAAGCAAGGTAGCAAGACTTAATGACTAAAACTGTTTTCTACTTGTGCAAGTACTCAAATTTTTCCACATCCAGATCAAGCTTCACATTCCCCACAACATCTGTGTTCCTTTTCCTGGGCCTCCGTTTAATCCTCTTAGGTGTTCAGATGCCTTAATTCTTCCCAATTCCAAGAGGACACATACTATTTCTTTCATTGGTCTTTCATTGTTTCTTGAATTTACCTTTTGTCCTCCTACTCAGCCTATAACTTCATTGAAAACAAGGTGATGGTTATATTTGATTCAGAATTCTTGAACAACAATAAAAATACAGAGGTTTCACGAAGACATACTAAAGCTGCTTCCCTACAGTGCCATAATTGGAAAGCCACAAGTGAAAATGTTACAGGGTTAACAAGCCAAAGGAGGTGAGCAAAGGATCAAAAGGCAAGAAAACTTCAGTTACCTGTCTGGCAACAATCCTGCTAGGAGAGTCATACAGGTAAAGGTAAGGTAAAGGCCCTCCCGTTGATCGTCGATTTGCTCGAGCGGGCCCAGTAACGTCTCCATTGGAGACTTTGTTGTTACTGTGTCTGGCATATCTAATACTCTCGGTAGCCTGCCGGGCTCTCCGAGAGGGTCGGAGGAATCGAACTCGGGTCGGCCATGTTGGCCGCTTGTAAGGCGAACGCCCTACCCGCTGTGCTATCGCTCCAGCCCAGGAGAGTCATACAGACATTCTATAAATGCGGATTATGATCAACAGCTTTTTGATTACAAGAAACCACATTCATCCAGCTGCCAATCCTATACCTCTAACATCAGACTCCAAAAAGACTGTCAGTGTTTTCCACCTTTGCCCTTTCTACTTGTCTAAATTCTGCATTTCAAGGTGGGAGTCATGTGATTGTTAACAGATGCTATTTTACATAAATCTGAACTGAAGTATCCAGCAAGTATCAGAAAATAAGGAAGTCACTAGTCAGTGAAAATAATAATTGAAAAATAGGTAAAGTGAGATAGTTCAAGGGCCAGACTGCTGACTTTACACAAAGGGCCTGAACGTGCCCAGAGGCATCTGTAAGTCTGAATGCTTGCTACAGGAGAGAACGTGTCAAATTGTGTTACGGTCCTAATGTTCGACAGAACAATACTGAAAAGCAATAGCGGTATAGGCTTCTAACTTTAGACTAGTGTCTGGAATGTTCTAAGTTCTGCCATGCAACCCTTTGTACAAATTGATAATGATTTTTCTCTTTTCTTTTCTTTCTTTTCTTGATAATGATAAAGGTAAAAAATACATTATTTATTTATTTTTGTTTCGTTATTTTGGGGGGCCACACCCGAGATGTTTGGGGTTATTCCTGGATCTGCACTCAGGAATTGCTCCTGGAGGTACTCTAGGAACCATATGGGATGCCAGGGATCAGATCCAGGTTGGCCAAGTAGGCAAGCACTCTACCTGCTGTAGTATCTCTCCAGCCCAACAAATACATTTTTTTAAATAGGAGTTTAAAGATTCCCCCTGCCCTTCCATTCATGAGACTGCTAGAAATGAATTCTCAGGGCACGGGGAATAAAACAGATAAAAGTTTCTCTCTGCTATCATTCTGCAGTCAAGTAGGAAATAACTGCAACTATCATGCATAAAAATATTATAAAAATTGCATTCACTGCAATAGCAGAATATATTTAACTTATATATTTTAGAATAGGAATGAATCTTATAGAATCAATATTAGCACAAAATAAGCTCAATATAATTATTTAGTTATAAGATAGAGCTGGAGTGCATAGTTCATATGCACTCCTTATGAAGCATGAGCTTCTTATGCCCAGGTTCATTAATTCATATTCACACGTTCACTCTCTGGCAAAACATGATCCCTGAGCATCACCAGGATCTACCCCTATGTAAAGAACCAGCAGTATCTTCTGGAATACTGCTTCGTGTATCACAAGTTTGAAATATATATATATATATAATGTATATATATAATGTAGATATAGATGATATTGTTATAAATTATCATTTAGATGTAGACTATAATGACAATATCACAGTAGTAAAGTCATGAATTACTGCCTTCTCTCTATACTTAGAAGTCAACAAGATCTGAGAGTGTATTGTGCATAGCAAGGAAAATCATGTCAGTAGGGGTGCTTCTAGGATTTAGTAACATTCTGCTACTTGCTATACATACCTGTGATCAGTTTCTGAAAGCCCACCAAAGTACTTGTGAGAGTTCTGTCTTTCTGTAGGCAATTTGTACAAAAATAATGAACTAAATACAACCAAAATAGAATTTAGATCTTAAGACCAAGTTAGTCTATCTGACTGGAAAGAGGGATGGGTAAGTTGAGTAAAGAAAAAATTTGCCTGATTAATGTTGGAATAAAGAATTTTACTGGTGAATATAGTATGATATAGTGAGGTGCTGATTTATAATGATGTATACCTGAAACATTTTATTATGTAAAATACCACATTTTTTGCAATGAAAATGTGAAAAAAATGTTCCTTAGCTTCAGTATTCTGCATATGGAGATTCTCTTCTCTCAGCACTATTTATTGAAGAAACTAATCTTTCTTCATTTATTGATCTTTGGCTCCCTTTTCAAAACAATCAACTAGATACATATATATTCAATTCTGTTTCATGATGTCTATATGACTAATTTTATGTCAGCATCTCTTTGAATCAATTACTGCAGTATTGTAGTTAATTCTGAAATTGGAACTCACTAGTTTTATTGACTTTCTTCTCTTTCAAAACTGTGTGTATTTTGAGTGCTTGAGGGGTTCCTTGAAATTCCATAGGAATTTAAGGAGAGTTTGGCATTTAATTTCTTTCAGTAATTTTTGTTGTTTTAGTATAAAAGTCTTTAAGCTCCTTAACAAATTTATTTCTAAGTTGTATTATTTTAGTTGCCTTCCTTTTAAAACAAATTTATCAATTTATTTTTGTTATTGTCCACTGCAAGTATATAGAAATACAATAGATTTTTAACACGTTAATCTTAATCACTACAACTTTTAAAAACTCCTACAGGGCTGGAGCAATAGTACAGTGGGTACGGCATTTGCCTTAAACGCAGACAATTCAGGTTCAATCCCCAGCATCCTATATGGTCCCCTAGCACTGTCAGGAGCAATTCCTGAGTGTAGAGCCAGTAGTAACCCCTGTACATGGCTGGGTGTGACATAAAAAAGCCGAAAAATGAAAATAAAAATAAAAACTCATACATTAGCTCTAGTAACTTACTTGTGAATTATGATATTTTTATATGTATCATACAGATCTTGCTGATAATGCTATACCTTTTAGATACACATGTCTCTGATGAAGATAATTTTATTTATTTCCAAACTGAATTTCTTGTTTTGCTTTTTCTCTGTCTAGTTTCTCAGGGCAGAAATATAGGTGCAATTATTTATAACAGCAGTGAAAGTAGGCATTCTTTTCTTTTCCTGCTCTTAGGTGGGTATTAATTTTTTTATCATTAAAGATAACATTAGCTGTGCTTTCATAAATGCTTGATTTCATGCTGAGGTTTCATTCAGAAAGTTTTTTGGGTGATTTTTTTCATGAAAGGATATAGAATTTTGTTATTTCTTTTCTTCATCTATTAAGATGAATTTTTAATTACATTGATTTTTGTCCTTATGTTGACCACCTTCACATTCAGAAGTCAGCATTTACATGGTTGCTTTCAGTCTGACTTCTCTAGAATTCTGAAAGATTTGGTTCTAACAGTTTATCATTGTGTCTTGCTGTTTTTTTATGGGGATGATGACTAAAGCAGTTTACCATTTTGCCGATTCCTTTATTTTTATTACATCTGTTATAATAAAATTATCTCTTTATGTAGTATATCATGCTTTATAGTTTATGATGCACAACTGTTTTCAGACATAATAGTCACATTACAATCTTGACCTGTGAATTTAGTAATCGTGACTCTGTGCAAAGGACTTCACTTTTTTTCAAATGATTCATTTGTAAAATGCACATACTTAAAACATGGAATCTGCCCCCATAAAGTAAAGAATAAATAATTTAATGAGAAAATGCAGACCAATTATTTCACTCAATATATGGTAGCTATTAGCAATCAATTTCTTACTTCATTGGTTTTTGCATTATTTATTGAAGTACATCTGCACACATTATAAATGTAAGGGGCCTAACCAGACTTAATGGAAAGATATAATGATAAGGAAAACATAATCCTACCCACCCCATAGGGAATTCACTGTGTTGTAGATACCATAATGATCTCATATAATGCTAGATAAAACCACATGCATAATTTGATAGGGTTACTGGCAGTCTTTGATCAGGAATCCAGAAAAGAAAGTGTCCTCAAGAGCAAAGAGATTACTTTCCTGGGGTGTCCCTTTCCTATTTCTCTCTGCATCAAGAATGAGAACTAGAGGAGGCATATTGCCAGTTTAGAGATAAGCATGTCCTACTTGGCACTGCAGCCTTGAAAGAGAAGACTTCTGCATTATGTCATCTATGATTTCATCAAATTTCCATGACAATAAATGAGGAATAGCTCATTGAAACTTGAAACTTTATGACACTTGAATCTCATGGTACAAGGATACACACACACACACACACACACACACACACACACACACACATTTTCGCCTTACACTAAGTTGAAATAACCAAGGTCTATGGATTTAACTGGTACTCATTTAAACAGTGCTTACCAGCAGCGATATATTGCATTTTATTCAAAGTAGTTTTAAAAAAAATAAATAAAGGTGAAAAGCAGCATTTGGTGGGGAAAGCAAAAATTGTCTAACATTGTTCCTGGAACGGAAACATATGTTCAATGTTCTTTCTCATATTTATTCAAAATAATTTATTTGTGTGGAAAAAGCAGCCAAGAATTCAGAAGCTTTTATAAAAGGAGATAATTTTAAAATAGGATATTTAAGAAAAATATAAAATAAGACTTTGGGCTCAGTATTTAACATTACTCAGGAAAGTTAAATTCCCATAAAGCAACACTCACTCTGTAACTATAGCAACCTAGCAGGGTAGCAGAAAAGGGCTCATCTTTATGTAAGAGTTTGATAAACTCTATCTTCTTGGATGTGACAGCATATAGTATCTTTTCTGGTCTGCACTGACACACTAATATGTAGACAACATTAACTATCACCAATGGCTTATTTATCATTCATCAAGGAAGTATATAAGATATAAATATTTAAAATTAAAAGAAGGTATTTAAGAAATTAACCTTGCTAACCACAGGTGCCCACAATGAAAATGCAAGTGCTGTTAACTTTGCCAATAATCTCATTTTAAACTAAATTTAACAACAGCCACCGTGTTTATTTCCCACAATAACTTTATACTAGAATAAGAAAAACTTATCAAAAACGCCCACTGGAAAAATCTTCCAAACTAAAATCCCCTGAGTCTCAAAGCACACAAATTCTAACAAAACTTGGTGAAAATATAAAAATCGAGTTGTGCCGCCAGGAGGCTTGAATAACATACCTGCCGTGAATATTATTAACAATTCCTATGGACAGAGTCAATGTGAAGATTCTATATTTTATTCCATTTAATCATATTTTATGAGATATTGGAAAATGACATGAACAACAATAACAAGAAATTGATTTTTTCGTATCATATACCTATATAAAATAGTTTCCACAGAGTGCTGGGGAAACAGTACAGGGACATGATGCTTGATTCAAAAAGTCAACTCTGGCTCCATCTTTGGCACCACAAAATTGGCATCTCAAGCACAGCCAAGAGTCAGCCCTGAGCACAGAGCCAAGAGTAAGCCTCGATCACTCTCAAGTGTGAACCCAAGACAATAAACAAAAAGTGTCTATACGATAATGCGATAGCACAGCGGGTAGGGCGTTCGCCTTACACGCGGCCAACATGGCCGACCCGAGTTCGATTCCTCTGCCCCTCTCGGAGAGCCCGGCAAGCTACCGAAAGTATTCGATATGCCAGACACAGTAACAACAAAGTCTCCAATGGAGACGTTACTGGGCCCGCTCGAGCAAATCAACGATCAACGGGAGGGCCTTTACCTTTACCTTTACCTATACATATATATTTGTGCATAATTCTGGAGCGATAGCACAGCGGGTAGAGCATTTGCCTTGCACATGGTCGACCTGGGTTCGATTCCTCTGCCCCTCTTGGAGAGCCCAGCAAGCTACTGAGAGTATCTCGCCCGCACGGCAAAGCCTAGCAAACTACCCATGACATATATGATATGACAAAAACAGTAACAACAAGTCTCACAATTTATTGTGAGACGTTACTGATGCCCGCTCAAGCAAATTGATGAATAATGGGAGGACACTGCTACAATGCTCTCTCTCTCTCTCTCTCTCTCTCTCTCTACATATATATGTATATGAATTAAGTTTAGTTCAGGATTAGAATTATAGTGTATTTATATATTTATAGTATATTTATATATACTAGATATATAATATTCTCAAAATGTCCTCTTTTTGGAAAAAAATTATATAAGGAAATTCATCTCACTATGTACAAAGGTCTTTAGTACTATCTAGAATATGGTTCTGATTTTAGTTTTAACAGATACAGTATTTATTTGATCATTTCCTAGCCTAGAAAAAATATTTTGTATTTATTTCCTTTTTAAAATTTCTACTGGGTAGAGTCACAAATATAAACAATTGATTTAATTAGTTTAAAATCACAAATAGAGGTGTTTACCCATTCTCATTTAGAAAAAGAAATTCTTACATTTCACATATAACTAACTGGTTAGTATAGAAGGACCTATATTATTTTGGCAAATCTCCAAATGCTATATGAAAATTAATCACATAAATATGTCAAATTGGAATATAAGCTTCAGATTTTCAAAGACTACTGAATACAATTTTGTTTAGAAAGCTAACAAAATTGTAAATACTCAGAATGGAAAAAAATAGTAATACACATACGCCTTAAAAATAAAGGAATAATTGGTAATTCTATTCTCAAAGTGGAAAAGAAAATCTTAATACAAAAATATCTTTGGAAGACATCCTTATAACAATTTAATGACTTATGTTGTTTATCCATTTCATATTAGTAGTTTATCATGCTCAGAAGTTGGCACATGAGTCATCATAATAGTCTGTAACCTGTGCATTTTTAATTTTGTCATTTCATCCATTAAACTCACACTTAAGGAGAAAGATGATATTTAACTACGAGTATGAGAGTGCTTGTCTATATTTTCCAGGGTCATGAAAGAAATCACACCTTTTAACCTCACATTCTTGCTTATATGTTATTTGTTGGTAAGAAGATTTTCACAACAAATTAAAAAAAAATCTTTATTCTTTCTTTCTAGAAAACAAAACAGTCCTTTTAAAAGAAAAACATAGAAATGACCTTGTGCTATATAATGAGTGTTTTAAACTTTTTTTTTTTTTGCCGTGGTCCTGTGATTTGCAAAGTTATCCATGATTAAGTTTCAGGCATACGATGTTTCAGCACCAACCTTTTCACCAGTATTCGTCCCAATGTCCCAGTTTCCCTCCAACCGACTGGCTGACTCTGTGACAAGCAGTTTTTCTTACTCCCTTTAGGCTCTGTTGCTTCATGCATTACCCCCGCCCCCACCTTCCAGCACCACCTCCTGCTCCTGCATGGCCAGTTCCCTCCAGCGCTGCTGCAGTTTTCCCCTCCTGGCCTGTCCCCCAAACCCTCCTCCTGCCCCTGGAAAGCTCCCACTGTGGAAAGCTCCACAGTCAGTTCTTGAGTTCTCTATTTCTGCTCCCTCTGGGCGTTTGTTATTCCTATACGGTTTCTTTATAGCTGCCTATGAGAGACCTTCTGTCTCTGTCCTTCTTACTTCACTCAGCAGGGGGGAAAAGCACATCTAACCCCCATTAGAAAATGAGGAGAAGATGAACAAAAACTTCCTCAGAGAAGACACGAAAAGGGGCCAAAACGATAGCAAAGTGGGTTGGTCGCCAGCACTCCACATAGTCCCCTGAACCCCACAGGGAGGGATCCTTGAGGGCAAAACCAGCACTGAGCTTGGAACACTTTGACCCAAAAATGAAACCAAAGGAAAAACATGCAAATGGGCAAATACGTACAAAAACATACTGTGAATAACTAATCATCAGCTAAATTCAAATCTAAGCAACAAAGGGGATCAACTCCCACCACAGAGACTGGTACACATTAAACAAAGGAAACCAGTGCTGAGGGATTCAGGAAAAAAAACTCCTACACTGCCGAGGGAATGTCCACTGGTCCAGTCTTATGAAAAATAATATGAACCCTTCTTCATAAACTAGGAATTGAGTGACCCCATATGACCCAGCAATTCCACTTCTTGGAACATACTCCAAGGGAACCAAAAAACTTTTCAGAAAAGACAACTGTAGCCCCCTATTCATTGTAGAACTGTGCACAATAACCAAAATCTGAAAAGAACCGAAATGTCCAAGAACAGATGACCAAGTAAAGAAACTATGGTTCATATACACAATGAAATACTACTTAGCTGTAAGCAAAGAAAAATTATGCAACATGGATGCATAATTTTATTTTACCTTGCTGCTACATAGGGCTGGAGCGATAGCACAGCGGTAGGGTGTTCGCCTTACAAGTGGCCAACATGGCTGACCCGAGTTCGATTCCTCCGCCCCTCTTGGAGAGCCCAGCAAGCTACCGAGAGTATTCGATATGCCAGACACAGTAATAACAAAGTCTCCGATGGAGACGTTACTGGGCCCGCTCGAGCAAATCGACGATCAATGGGAGGGCCTTTACCTAACCTTTTACCTTTACCTGCTACATGGATGGAGCTGTAGAGTATCATGGCGATTGAAATATTTTATATTGCATTACATTTCCTTTTGAGCACCTCACCCCCTGCATTGATACTATGTCTCCTCAATTCTTCAAGATCGGAATGGTGGCATCTCTGAACTAGGAAAAGAATCAAGCTTGTGAGATTGAAGTCAGAGACCATCCAACAGGACAGTTTGCACCCTTTCTAGTTCTATCCTCTGCAATAGTCAAAACTAGCTCAAATTTTTTAGATTAACATTTTGAGCATTTAAAAAATAATAAAAAGTTTGAAAGAAATAGGGGTGCATTATCAAGAAAAAGACTAGAGAGAATGGAATTCAGGATTTCTTCTCAGTAACAGAGGTCTCAGCCAAAGTTCTCATCATTTTAAGAGTGCTAGGGAAATGGGTAGATGTGAAGGGATTAAAGCAGGATAAATGTAGAGTGGGAGGAAGGACTGAAAAATTACCTGAAAACTGGGAGTTTTTAAAATTTATTGCATAAATTTTCCTTCCTTCCTTCCTTCTTTCCTTCCTTCCTTCCTTCCTTCCTTCCTTCCTTCCTTCCTTCCTTCCTTCCTCCCTCCCTCCCACCCCTCTTCCTTTCTACCTCCTCTCCTCCAATTCCTTCTCTTTCTACATGCTCTTCCCCCTGCTTATTTTATCAGAAAAACTTACAGAACAATCATTGAAATCCATTATTAGCTTTAAAAGTATAATGTGCCTCAGATTTTATACCAGATTCTGTTTTGACAACAGCAGATTTCTAATTGCCCTAACAATGTACTCTCAATAATCATGCAAAATCAGTATGGTAACAGGGGTACTCTATTTTAATTCTGTGGCTTAACTCATTTAATTTTCTACATTAATTAACACAAATCACTACTTATACACAATCTTTGATTAAGAAATGGCTTCTTGTGACCTGATGGATTCGATAACTACCTGTTAGAAGAATTTACTTTCCTGTTTTATTATGTGATGATTGTCATAATATGCCAACCTTGTTGTTGGAAAATATCAGCTTAGAATGTATCTAATTGGTATGCCACTGCAAAATCAGGCTGCTGTAGTCTGAAAGTAAAGTCTAATCTTGCAAAGCACAGAGTCTCAGATTTTCCTTTACTCATAACTTGATCACTTTCCAGCCTTTCAGTAAAGCTAGTGAATGAGGAAGCATCCCTGTGTCTGAGCTGCAGAATACCAAGGGTCCCAGCAAACGGGGCTCAGACACTCCACCCTCAGCGCCTAGTTTGGGACAGTCTGGCGCAGCTGGCCAAGCACCGCCGGGAATGGGAGAATGGCCCCCGAACTTCCTGAGCATGTCTTGCTCCCCCTTGGACCTCAAAATGTGGCACTATGAGAATGTGGACATGGGTGAAGAATTATCATGTTGGGAATTTGCTTGGAGACCTTCAAGGATGCCTTTACCAATTCATGGGCAGACAAGGGGAAGTTGGGGATAGATCTCCCCACACTAGCTCTCTAGACCCCTGCAAAGTATTCTGAAGGACCTCTCGCATGGAAAATGTCCTCTGAACTCTTCAGAACCACTTTCCAGCCTTTTAGTAAAGCAAGGGGATGACGAAGCACTCCCTGTGTCTGAACTGCAGCATGCCAAGGACCCCAGCAAACAGGGCTCTGGTCAAATGGTCAAATGGACCCCAGCAAATGGTCCCTTGTTTTAATGTATGCTGGCACATTAACATGCTTAACTGTTTAAAATAATACAGCTGTGTGCTGTATTCAACTATGAACAACTCTGTCAGTAACTGGCATGTAGCAATGCTCAACAGACATTTATGCTTTTGTTTTTTGGGACACACTCAACTGTGCTCAGGGCTTACTCCTGTCTCTGAACTCAAGAATTACACCTGGCAGGCTTGGGGGACCATATGGAATGTTGGAGATAAACCTGGATATGCCACATCCAAGCCAAGCAAAAATCAGACAAGCTGTACTATCTCTCTAGTACCTAAATGATTTTTAAATTTAGACAGATTAGGCATGAACTGCCTTTCATGAGAATAATGAAAGATAAATTTCTGGTAATACTTTCTTTTTGGGGCCGGAACGCTAGCATAGGGGATAGGGTGCTTGCCTTTGCATGCAGCCGAACTGAGTTAGATTCTTCTGCCCTTCTCAGATAGCCCGGCAAGCTACCGAGAGTATTCTGCCCACACATCAAAGCCTGGCAAGCTACCCATGACGTATTCGATATGCCAAAAACAGTAACAACAAGTCTCACAATGGTTACTGGTGCCCACTCAAGAAAAATCAATGAACAATGGGAAAACAGTGCTATTTTCCTTTTTATTATTTTTAAAATTTCAGATTAAAATTAACTAGGTCCATAGGTCTATGGTATAGCTTGATAACTTTTTTAGAGAGAACAATAATTTTAGCAAATAAATACATCTATGTAATTGTCATATGCAGTTGAATTAAATATAATTTACAGACTGGAGGTAAACCCTATCAGAGGCCAGAGACACAGTCCAGGAATCACTCCTGGCAGAGTTTAAGGGACCACATGGGATCTGAAGTTTAGCTCTGTGAAGAATAAGTACCTCACCCACTGTAACAGCCATCTCATCACCTCCTCTCCACCCTCCTTCCTTCCTCTCCCTCCCTCCCTCTCTCCCTTCCTTTTCTTCTTCCTTCCCATACCCAGTAGTTCTCACGGGCTACTCCTGACTCTGTGTTCAGGGTTGAGCCCTGCTGGTACTTAGGGCTATGTGGGGGGCCAGGGATCAAACCAGAACTGGAGATCTACAAGGCAAGCTCTTGGCTCCTGTACCTTGCATCTCATCAGTGAACACTTTCTTTCCTCTCTCGTTTACTTTTTGTTTGTGATCACCCCTGGAAGCGCTCACAGCACCACAAAGGATGTATGTGGGTGTCAAACCCCGGCCAGCCCTGTGTAAGGTCAGTACACACTCCTCACTGCACTACTTCTTCGATCCCGATAATGTTCTCTCTTATCTTACGGACCATGCACCTTTAAAGTAATGTTGCTGGTTTGGTTATTTAGAAAAATTTCCAAGCTGATAATATTACAGTATCAATAATTAGAATCCATTTAAGTATTGGTGAAGTGAGTAATTCTCTAGCCTCAAAAGCAAATTTGTAGTCTGGACCCCAAGCACAAAATTTGTAAGCCTATAACTGTACCTCATGGTGTTTCACTAATAAAAAAATAAATAAATTTTAAAAAAAAGCAAATTTGTAGTCTGGGAGAGAGTTTAAAGGAATGGCATACAGCCTGGCCAGGGCGGAGGCCCAGAATTCAGTCTCCAGCAAGGGACCGCATGAATGGCCTTCCAGCCTCCCAGCACTGGTGTGGACTTGAAAGCCCTCATAACTACGGGGGTGGCCCCAGGGTTTCCAGACACTGGTGGGCCAAGATTTGTGCCTGTCAGACTAGGCAAACATCCCTGGGCCAAGATTTGTGCCTGTCAGACTAGGCAAACATCCCTGGGAGTGGACATTGCTCCCAACACAGTGCTCAGGGCGCCTCTACTACAAAAAGAAAAAAATTGCTACTTTGTGCTTTGCCGACTTTGACATAGGATAGCCTTTTCCCTTTATCAACCACATATTGGATAAGTGACCATGTCGTATCTTGAAGGAGTGAGCTGAAACAAAAGTGAAGAAATTGGCAAGAATGCAATGGTGGCTATTTGAAGAAATGGTTCCAGTTTACCTTGGATTATGGAAAAATGTCTGACAAACTATATCTACCCTAGCAATTTTCTGTTTCATTTTTAAGCATACAGACACACTCACACGCATATGTTAAGATTAAATATATGTGAAATATTAGTCTACATTAATGCAGCTTGTGATTACTGTATTAGAACTTCTGGGTTTTTCTAAAACAATATAGTTGAGGGAATTTTATTCCATTTACATGAAACAAACAGCAAGCCAGATACAGAATTCTGTACTGAAAAATTAATCAAATGATCCACCTCACCAACTCATAATTATGTCTCCATTTCAAAATGAGATGTCTAGCACAATCTTAGAAAGGCAGAATTACTGTATTATGTGTATTAAACACAAATTACTAATAGCTTACTGTATTTATTGCTCTTAAATTTTACTCTAACCAAATTAAGAAAATGGATCTTTAAAATTGCAACAAAACCTGCAAAATTTACACAATTTTAACCTATTTAGTGAAAACAAGTGATCCTCTTTTCACTCCTCAGAGGCTCAGATTTCACAATGTGGATAAAGGATATTTTCTAGCTTCCTTGAGATCAAAATCTTTCAGCTAGGGAAAAAGTCTGTCAGGAAATATCGATCCATTAGGAAAAGTATTAGTGATTTACTGAGAAATCTATTTTCCTATCTTTCAATATAAAATGAAGAAGGCCAAATGAACTATGATAAAGTGATATGGAGAAAAGAGTATCTCTTGCTGCTGCAGAGGCAAAAGGAACAGAAAAGTGACAAATTGAAATCAATACTAATTTTAGTCTAATTTAAGGGCTACTTCATAACTTCCAGACTGACCATAAAGCAGAGGGCATGAGGTCAGCTCTAAAGACCACATTTCTTTGTCCTTTACCCATATTCTACTGGATACAAATGGAATTGTCTGTTTATTACAAAATACACGAAAATATTTCATCATGTAATCAAGAAAAGACTGAATAAACAGCAGTACTCCTACATAAAAAAAAAGAAAAAAGAAAGAAAAGACTGAGAGTTTCACTGAACTTGCTGAAAATTATACTGCTGAGAAGCTCCCCCAATTGTTTGAACATTTCCCCAAAAGAATCAGGAAAGTTTTTTACAAAAACCACTCATTATTTGATACATAACTGGTTTAAATAGTTCAGCTCTGCTGAAATCAAATGGCAAGATTAGAAAAGCTCTTACTCTTTATCTGCTCTTACTGTTTATCTCACTAAACAAAGTCATGTAGTGGGAGAAAATCTTCATTTCCTCATGTGATTTGACCATTTAACTCAAAACAAGAATATATCAGAACAAGATCTAGATAACCTCTCGTTTTTGAAAGTATATATTTGGAAGCTTGAAAATGAACTACGATTACTCAATACATTGTTTCCTCACTCATTCGTCAGTGAATATTTTATTCATACATGTAATGCAGATTTTTGAGTATTATATGCTAATATACAGTCTGGGCACAAGAGTATGCATTACATATCCTTTAGTAGCATAGAATTTCAGGCCAAAGCCATAGTACAGTGGTTGGGGCACTTGCCTTGCCCGTGGCTGATCTGGGTTTGACCAACCTCCAACGCCAAATATGGTCCTCTGAGCATCACTAGGAGAGACCCCTGAGCACTAAACCAGGAAAAAGCTTGTAGCACAGCCAGATGTGGCCCCAAACAAACAAAAATAAACCGCATACAACTTTATGGGGATAAAAATATAAATTTCTATTTAACATTGTGGGAGGTTTTTTTTTTTTGAGTGGGGCACACCTAGCGATCCTCAGGGGTTACTTCTGGCTCTGCATTCAGGAATCACTCCTGTCAGTGCTTGAGGGACCATAAGGGATGCCAGAGATTTAACCGGGGTCAGCCTCATGCAAAGCAAAAGCCCTCCCGCTGTCCTATGGCTCTGGCCCCTGAAGGGGTTTTGTTTTCATGCTGTGATTTCAGGAAGCCACCACTGATGAATGACCTCAGCGCTTCCCTTGGGCTCATGTTTCAGACTGGACATAGAGGTGACACTGGCACATCTTAAGGAGCAGAAGAGTATAGACTGAAATGCCCATGGGCAAAATCATCCAAATGAACAGAAACTCAGAACGTAGCACTCTGTGACCAATCTGGTAGGAGTCATTGGATGTAGATGTCTTCAAAATTGAAATACATTATGAAAAATAATATTTTGGGGAATTTGGGGGCCACTACATGGTACTCAGGGCCGACTGCCAGGAGGCTGTTGGACCATTTGGTGAAAGGAACTGAATCCATGCGCCTGGAATGCAAAGCGTGAGCTTCACCCACTGAACTACCGCTATGGCTCTCCGAATATTTCTTCCTTTAGACTGTTTTTCTTATAGAAATTACTCAATTTTGATGCTATAAATACTAAGAGATATAAAATCCAGCACTTAGCATTCACTTCACCTTCTTAACATCTTGCAATTTAGCATATTTTTCCTGTTCACTAACATAGTTTCATGTAGAATTTATTTTCTGACATTAAAAAGAATTGTGCTTATTGTTAACCAGAAAGATGTTAACAATAACAATAACCTAATCATATAAACATTGTAAGCAGCACTAGATTAATAGATTTAATTGTTTGGGCTTTCCTAGTTACCACCACATGCACTTTTCAAGCACTGAGAAAAGTCTTTGGGCTTGAAATATCTATTGCATCTAAGATACTGCAGCACTGTCCTCCCGTTGTTCTACATATATATATATATATATATATATGCATATATAATGTACATTCTATATTAGACATCATAAATACAATTTATAGTTACTCAAAACTCATGCATGTAAACTCTATAAAGTAACACTATATATTAAAGTATGCTAGTTACCATATGACAGAGTTTCTTCCAAAAGTGTATAATACAACTACAAAGAGCATAGTTAGCTGACCCCCCCACCCCAATGAATATTTTTAGTACCTATTTGGGTCCTTGATTGGTGACTAAGAGCTCTAAAGGCAGGAGGATATTGGGACCTTTCTACCGAAACAGAAACTTTTCTAAGAAGCAATTTTGGCTCCTGAGAGTTGGAGAAGAGAAATGCTCATTGTTATTTGAGGCTTGGCCCCTGCTCATATTCCTTCTCTTCTCTTCAAGCTTTCATAGTACCTTGTACTCACAGATATATCTTAGCTTCTGTTCATGTACATCTTAAAATAAGACATCAATGGGTCTTATTTTTATTGACTTCTTTGACTATTAGCTTATTTGACTATGTAGAAAATAATTTCATTAAGAGTATACATTCACAAATGTAGTGTTTGGGGTTAAAAAGCACTTTTTAGTGAGTAATTTCAGTATGCTCTTGATTTTCCAAAACTTCACATATTAAAATACTGACTTATTCTCTAAATCTGGCAAATTACACTGGAGAGCTCCACAGAAATTGTTCTTTACTTTCAGTCAAGAGAGTTAAAATGGATTGGAAGAACAGTTCCAGACTTTTCCATGTTCATTCATCTGAAACCTTCTACATTTCCACATGTTTTCACAGAAGTGGAAGCATTTAATTAATAGTGTCTGTACATACAGAAATAGTTAAAAATAATACAGACAGTACTTTACTGAATGAATTTATTTTATAGAGCTTAAGGTTCATTAAACATAAAACTATTTACCACCACCATTCATGAAGATTAATGTAAAAATTACTGCTCATATAATGGTGTGGTTCCATGCAGTTATACAACATATAAAATTATTTCAGCACTAAAAAAAATAATTTACCCAAAGAAAGGATGTTTTCAATTACTCAGCCCATTCAAAAATATGTCACTTGGAGCTGGAGTGATAGTACAGAGGGCAAGGCACTTGCCTTACACACAGACAACCCTGAGTCTATCCCTGGCACCCCATATGGTCCCTCAAACCACCAGAGTGATCCCTGAGTACAGAATGAAGATTAATTCCTGGGCACCACTGGTGTGACCCCCCAAAACCAAAAAAAAAATATGTCCTTTGAGAAATGCTGTTGCATGCTATAGAATAAACAGAATGGAAATTTAGCATTAGAAGCTTTACTTGAAAAGATACATTATGTTACTGTGCTTCCAAATAGCAGTAGAATTTTCTGATACACAGAAGTCTACCAACCTTCCCCCAAATATCGTATTATCCTAGTAGATATGAGATGCTATCACAGGTATGATTAATTTATGGCAGTTCTCTGTCTCATAGTTACATCAAATGTAATCATCACTGCTTTTCAAGAAACATAAAAGATCAACAAATCAGGGTCATATCACAAATGATGTTCCATGGAAGCAAGTGACAAGTGATTCACTTGTGTTTTTTCTCTTCACCAAATTTAATGAAAGTTTCTGTACATCTCAGACCACTTAAAAGTGTAATTTATGACACTGAAAGTATGGGTGTGATTATTAAGGCCACAATAAGCCATTTTATGGGTGTCAAGAAAGAAAGTCAACAAAATGGTGATTTACAGGTCAATAAAATGCCGACATCTGCTAATCAGTATCTGCTATATTTGATTGGCAAACATTTCCCATATTGTTTTCCCTACAAGGAAGATGGTGCCAATTCAACTTGACTTTGTGTGTAACTTTTTTCCCCAAGAGCCTATTTTTACCTTCCTTAAAATAAGGGATGCTACTAGAAATAATCTAGTTAGCTATGTTTCTGGGGTAAGGATGAGCAAAATGAGTATGAATAAAGCCAAAGACTACTGTAAGTAGAACTTTCATCTAAAAGCATTGAGAAAATCCATGTGAAACATCGTTGGTCCACAACCACCCCCACACCACGCTCCTACAACTGGGATTCCTGAGGTAAATTTTTCAAAACTTTCTTAGGCGCTTTCCAGTTCTAAGAAGCAATCTCTAATGCTACAAAGTAGTAAAACAAAAAAGACCCCCCCAAAATAGAAAAACATAATAGAAATCTAGTCTTTATGCTTTGCTGATTCCTGTTACAGAACTGGAAATCTGGACATCATAGTTTTCATTTTTGGATTTTGAGTCATACCCTGTGGTGCTCAGGGGATACTCTTGGCTCAGTGTTCAGGGAACACCTGGTATCAGGGATGAACCCAGGACTCCTGCGTGCAATTGGCCTGTTGGAGCAACAATTCAACCAAGCCTTCATTCTTTTTAATGTCCTCCAAAGTTATTTCAATATTAATGTCATATCTTCAGAGATTGAAAAACAATGGTTGACATGATAAATAAAAATATTTCCGTTTATATTCTAACCTATATTTGGGGAAATACTATATGCTTAAAGAATAGACTGTTATAAACTGAATATTTGCTTTCTCTCAAAATTTTGCTAAAATTCTAAGCCTCAAGATGATAACATTTTGGGAGACCCTTGCAAGATAATTAAGTCATGAAGTAATCCCTCCCCCCCATGATGGCATTTCTAAACTCAGAAGAAATGAGACAGCTTCTCTTCTTCTCTGCTTGGCTGTCTGCCCCCTTCTCGCTTCTTTCTCTCTCTCCTATCACCTTCTGCCAGATCTCACTCTCTGCATCACCCAGCGGAGTGCTGTAAGAGATGGATCGCCACAATGCGGAAGGGGATTTTCACAAGACACTCTGGGACACGTTGATCTTAAGTTTCTTTTTTTTTTTTCAATTTCTCTGAGAACCGGAAGTTTGCTCTTTAAGTCACTCATTTATGATATTTATTCCAGTAGCTTAGAAGACACTGGATAAGCCAACAGTACTAGTGAACATACCTCACGGGGAGTATATTTTGTATAAAAATACAACAATTATGATACCAAATGACTAACACCCATGCCAAATGAAAAATTCTTATATTAGAATACAATGTTTGCCATGAGGGAAAAACACAGGGAAGCACACAATGGTAGAAATAACTAAGAAGGTAGGAGGCAAAGGGAAGAATTGTAATATTTCATGGAAAGAGTCAATGGGAGGCCCAAATGATAAAATCTGACAGGAGACTTAAAAGCTCATGCGACTCAAGCAAGTACACTGAGATGTGAAAGGCGTACTCAGGTCTAGGCAATGAGATTGGGCATCCATCACACTCCTGACACCAGTGTGAGAAGAGAGGACGAGGCCTCAGAGAGCACAGGAAAGTAACTGCTTTATAACTATAGCAAGGACTGGCATTTTCAGTTTGAAGGAAGTGGAAGTGTTCTGAGCAAAGAGGAAATATGAGTTCTTTATTTCATCAGAACTTCTTTTTCTGATGAAATAAAAATCCACTTTGCAGACAAGCAAGTTCTTCTTATTAGCTTGAGGAATCAATGTAAATCAATTTCTTCTAGAAAATTTGCTTAGAGGATGAATACTACTTAAGTTTGTTTGATTTAGGAGATACACATCCATAGAATTCTGAGCTTTTACCAGTGTATTACAATTTATCGATAAATTATCTCTTTTCTGATGTGTATGACACAAGATATTTCAACAAAAATAATGAGTACCAATGACTCTTGGTACAACTCCTGACATATCTCTTTAGATATCATCACCTAAATCTCTATACCTATCCATACACCTGTACATATCATGTACCTATATGAACCCATCAAATTCAACTATGTGCAAGGAACTATTCCAGGAACCAAAGGGATATGCATAATTTAAATTTTTTTGCTAAATAATATAAGGTGACATTATATAATTACATGTATATTTAATCATAATAACCATATGTAAATCAGCAATGAAAGAAACTATATGAATAAACACATCTTAGATTCATGAAGCAGAGTAAAAATAGCTCCTAAAAAAGAGAATAAAGAATATAACTCTAAATGGCCAGGCCAAGCTATACCTTTTACTAGGTTAGACTACAAAATTTCTGTACAAGTTAGGTGATTATTTGCAAATATTACTTTAATTTGCTGGTTTTTATATTCTCTGAGTCTTGGCCGTTGATGAGATTACACGGTGCCAGGGGGCCAGTTGGTGGGTGTGACCCCCGCCTACTGGAATTTGGAGGATCTGGGTGGAGGATGCTCGGCCCCAATCCGAGTAGGCTTGGAGATCTCGGCCCCAGAACCTGCGTGGCTTTGTCCCTCTGCCAGTACCTTCATGTGTGGTCACACCCACCAACTGGCCCCCTGGTACCGTGTAATCCCATCAACGGCCAAGACTCAGAGACTATAGAAACCAGCTCCCGAAACTGTGCGGCCGCATTCGCGGCCGTGCGACATCTTATTATGACATCTTATTATCTCATTCCTACTTTGGACAAACTGGCAGGCTACCAAATGTAGCCTGCCCACGTGGCAGAGTCTGGCAAACTCCCCGTGGCGTACCCAATATGCCAAATACCAGTAACAATGATGGGTCTCATTCTCCTAAAGAGCCTTGAATATAATCTCAGGGCTAGGATAAAGGAGACGTTACTGGGGCCTGCTCGAGGCAATCGACGAGTAACAGGATGATTTGTGATTTGTTGTGACTTTAATTTCCATTAAGTTGGAAATCTTATTAGTAAGATTGAAAATATATAATAAATAATAATCCTTCCAGTATTTTAAAGTATATGAATTTTCATGGTAACTCATAAAAATCTTAATCAGTTTCATTTTTTTTAATATAGGCATTTATGTCTTTTATGTGGAAACTCTTACAAGTGTAGGGAAAGAATAAAAGAAGTATCTAATGATAAAGACACATTTTACAAAAGATTTTTGGGGGGCGTCTCCCAAGAGTAGCTCAAGAAGACTGGGACTCTCCGCATTTCAGCTAGAAGTTCTATGTAAAAATCTGAGGATGCTTGGGGCTCTAGGGGCTGCACCTGAGGTTGTTCTGTGACTTGTGGTGCCAAAATTTGAATCAACTACATGCACAGCATAAATCTTCACCCCTTTGCCATTTCTGAAGCTTCTGCAAAGGGTTTTGAAAGTGAACCTGTGCTGTTTGTTTCCAAGAATTAGAACCCAATTTTATGAATTCACAAATAAAACAATGTGCATGGTTCTAAAGTATAAGAAAAAAAAATAAAGAGAGATATCACATTTCTTTGATTTAAAATTTTTTAAGTACTACTGAAAAATCAATGAATGGTTTTAAACTCAAATTTCAAACTTTAAACCCAAAGAGCATGTGCATCTTATCTCAAGAACTGAATGCTTTCAAGTCAGTTAATTATATTCAATCGAATGTGCCACATTCCTAGTAGACATTACACTGACCCATCATGAAAAATAAAGTTTAATACAGTTTTATTAACTTTTTTATAAAATAGTTGGGATGAGACCTTTATGAATGTTTTCAGCATAGCTTGAAGAGTAATTCTCCATTTTACATCTAGTACCTAGTTTGACGAGCAAATAATTCTTTGTTTTGGTTTATTTTGGGGCCACACTTGGTGATGTTCAGGAGTTACTCCTGGATCTGAGCTCAGGAATGATTCTTGAATGACTCAGGGAACCATATGGGATGCCGAGGGTCAAACCTGGGTCAGTTATGTGCAAAGCAAACTCCTGACACATTGTACTATAGCTCTGACTCCAAATCAAGAATGCTTGGAAGGGTTTCCCCCCACCCCAATACATCCCTGACCCAGTCTCCCTCCCACCACAGCCCCCCAATTCCAATAAGTGAAGAAAAAATTTCTTTAAGAAAATCTGAAAATTATTTCTGAACATAGATGATCTAAAAAATACCTGCCAAACAGATGTCTAAGATATCTGAATGCAGACATGGATGGCTAAAGATGATAAGTTCCTACAGTGCATTTATTTGGCAATGAGCTATTCAGCAAAGATACAAATAAAATTAAGGTACAGTCACCAAAATAAATGAAGTTGATTATGCACTCTAGGTTAACTAGTAATCCAAAATTTCACATATTTCTGAATGAACAAACCTACCCGTATTCATCACCTGAAATCAAAGAATCTTATTGTAATTGCAAAATTCTCCTTACTGATTCTGATGTAGCACAGTAGCACTGTCCTCTCATTGTTCATTGATTTGCTCAAGTGGGCACCAGTAACATATCCATTGTGAGACTTGTTGTTACTGTTTTTTTGGCATACCAAATACACCACGGGTAGCTTGCCAGACTCTACTGTGTGGGCGGGATACTCTTGGTAGCTTGCCGGGCTCTCCGAGAGGGATGGAGGAATTGAACCCAGGTCAGCCGCATGCAAGGCAAATGCCCTACTCACTGTGCTATCACTCCAGTGTAAAAAAATGCTTCAGAAGAAAAAAACTGATCCCAGTGGCTTACAGCATTAAATACTTTTAATACAATAAACAAAATAAGGCCTGAAGTGTCTTTATAGAAGTGTCTTTGCACTATAATGTTTATTAAATTCCAGGACTTCCCTCAGTAAGGTCTTATTTATGTCTCTCCCAGTTAAAAATAGCAGGTATGGGTCCTGTATCTATATAAAATAAATCAGTAAGGACATGCTTTATATTTGGAGACATGGGGAATAAAGATGATGAACTCTATTACATACATAAGGTATTTAAAAATAAATTATGATTGAATTTTAAAGCTGTGAAAGCTACAGCAGCTATTAAATGATGTGTAATAGGATAATCAAAAATGAAACAATGAATTAAACAATCAATCAGTGGACAAGGACTTCCCTTTCTATATCTCTATTTCCTCCAGAGTCCAAGTACCAGCAGAAGAGGATGGTTCACTAAAACAAGTCAGACAATGTTAAATTTGCAAATATGTGTTATATCCTCTAATTCAGATTCTCTAAACTGGGAAGCTTCATTACCCCCCACAACACATTACATTTCACTTGAAAAGTATCTAAGAATTCATTCTCCAAAAGAAACTGTCGTAAAAGTTTCTGTATATCATTTGAATCAGCCTCTGGTTGGGGTCCTCAGATATAAAGTAGATTTATTTTTTCATAGCAATAATCTAACCCTAGTTATTAGGAAAATACTTGGAAAAGTGATGCATTTTCTATGGAAAAGGGTACAGAGCACGAATTGGAAATGAATCTTGCTTGCTATAGACAGTGAACTGATCGAATTGCTAAGAGAAGGATCTCAGATACTGGGATAGATAAAAAGATGCTCCTAGATTTTAGTAACTAAAGTAAAGTCAGAGTCTAAACTCACAAGAGGCTCAATAAGACTCCATGAGAAGTCCTCTGGGTCCATCTTGCACCTGTGAACCTGCCCTTTCCGACCCTAGATATGCCCAGGTCAGTGTCCCAGGCTCTCTACCAGTACCACAGTTCTCCACTCCCACAGAAACCATTGGCCCTTACTGCACTCTCCTTTTCCCTCTATCACTGCAATAACTAACTGCATAGCAGTTCGTGAGGTTGCACAAAACCTTAATTTCTCCAGCTTCACAATGCACACACTAATATCCCTAATGGCAAGAAACAAGTTTGGGTGATAATCCCCCTGTTACATACACACCACACTAATTCCATCAGAGCACCTCCATGGGGTTGATCACCAAGGAGTCCTCCAGAGCAGAGGATATACATGAGGGAAGCAGCAACGAAACCCACCAAACTTAAGGAGTGAGGATAGGAACTGAACAGGGACCACCCAGATCTATCAACTCTCATCTCATGACTAGAAATGCCAGGAGACACTGTTGAATGAGCGCAAGGAAACAATAAGACAAAGAGTCAAGAAAGCAGGAGAGCAGAAGTGACAGAATTGAAGAGTATGGCATGTGAAATCAAATACTCAATGGAAGTACTCAGCTTCAGAGTACCAAGCGCTGAAGAAAAGATTGGTAAATTCCATGAAGAATTGCAGAATCTGCAGAGGTACTGGTTGTATAAAACTTCAGAAGGTAGAAACAACTTTTAAAATAAATAAAAGGTGCCCCAGGAACTAGGGATGAGTTGAAAAAGAAAAATATCGGGGGGGGGGGGTGAAGAGATAGTCCAGTGGGTATGATGCTTGTCTTGCACACAGCTAAGCCAGGCTCTATCCCCAGAGCATCCCATAGGGTCCCATGAGAACTCAGTCCTGATTTTAGAGCCAGGAGTCACACGAGCATCTCTGGGTGTGGCCCAAAACCGAAAAAGGAAAACATTTAGACTGATAGAAGTCCCCTGAAGAAGGTGAGATTATAGAAAAGCAACTGGTCAAAAAAATCATCTGAGAATTTGCCAGAATTGAGTAATCCATGCACCCAGAGTCAAGAAGCCCAAGAGTCCAAAAAGACCCAAATAAAAATACACCAAGGCACACAATAATCAGGATGGCAAATGCAGTGACAGAAACAACATGTAAAAAGCGGCAAGATTAGAAAAAAACCTAACATTAAAAGATATTCCATAAAACTGACAGATCAAATTGACCATAGACCAGATGAGAATGGGAGTATAGCAACAAAATATTAATGGAATTAGCATCTCACAAGAATACAGTCAGATATGAAGGAGCGATACAGAATTTCATTGTCATGCAATGACTTAGGAACTAGGTAGCCTTAAAAGAGAAAATAAGAAACAACTATACATTCTGAGCAAGGGCATTCCAAACACACTGAATAAGTGAGATGATTCGATTTTAACGAAGAAGCTGAGAGTAATAAAATAAGGTTATATTGATGTGGTGAGGGCAAGCTGGAATAGGCCAGGATTACTTGAGAGCAGGAGTCATTTCTGAAAAGAACCAAAAGGGTTGAACAATTACGCTATCTTCTATTTCAGTTATTTTCTCAAATGTCATACTACAAACATGAATGATATTTGAAACTTTACAAAAATGATACTTGTTCTTATTAATGTATGCTTCATTCATCATTCACTCCTATTTTCCCCATGTGGCACCATCTTATTTCTCGCTCCAATAGCACATCAGTAGGGCGTCTGCCTTGCACGCCCAGCTGGACAAACCAGCTGACCCAGGTTCGATTCCTCTGCCTCTCTCAGAGAGCCCAGCAAGATACCGAGAGTATCTCGCCTGCATGGCAAAGTCTGGCAAGCTACCCATGACACATTCAATATGCCAAACACACTAACAACAAGTCTCACAATGGAGAAGTTACTGGGCCCACTTGAACCACTCGATGAACAACAGGAGGACAGTGTGCTACAGTGCTTGAATGTATTGAAAGAATTAAAAGCCGGTAAAAAAATGAGAAAAATCTGTTTTCTGTTTCTTACATAGGGTTTTGGTGCAACATTACATGCAAGAAAATTTTTTTAAGAAAATTCAAAACATTTTCAGTTTTCTAAGAGGAAATTTCTGTAACAGTACAATGTTCCAGGACAAAAAGAAAATGCAATTTGGCTCAGACTGTAATTAAAAATAGATCAAACAACAAACCAGCAACACTCATGACAGTCCACTTAGCCTCTATTAAACATAAATTATACAATATTATTGCTAACTTATATTCATTAAATTGCCATCTTTTAGGATTTCAAAGCTTATGCAGAATATTTTCATTTATCATTTCAATATGCCTGGAAGAAGAAAAGACACTACATGGTTCAACGACCTGCAATTATTTCACTCCCTGACTCATTGACAGCACATATCATCCTGGAATTTAGTTGGGAAAAAATGGATCTCAAAAGAGAAAATTAGAGTCAAAAATTCAGATACTGAATAGAAAATTTTTCTTTTTCCCCTTTCGAAAACTCAGTCTCATTTCCCATTGAAACTGGGGCATTCTCTACTAGCCCTTACTTAGCATATGCATCACTAACTCCCTTGCCCACTGGGAAGAGAGCCCTAAGGGTTGGAGCCCAGGATTTGCAAGCAGAAACTCTGGTCTAAGCTTTGAAACCAGAGTTTCCAACTTTGGAAGCACCGGAGAGCCCCTGGCACCACCAGGTAAAGCACCAAAATAAAATTAAGTATTCGTTTAACACTCACCCTACTCTTGCTGTAAATAGAACTATCTCTAACTTTCAAAAGGCTGACCCAAATGACTGGACTTTAACTTAACACTTCTTAAAGTTGAATTTACTCTAATAACGTCAAGACTAATCTGGTTCAAAGTAAGCTTTGAGTGAAAACTGTTTCCACTGGGCTGTCTTGAAGGCAGCTGTGATTGTTTTCAAAGAACAGATCTTCTCGCTCACTGCTAAGTCGAATCTGTTTCCATGACATGGCAGGAAAGATAGAACCCTGGGCATGGGAAGTGCTTTTTGGAAAGAGTTTAACCCTCCAATCCCCACCAAAGGGATGCCAACTAGCTTAGCCTAATCATGTCTTAACTTCTCCTAGTATCTGTTATTTTATAGTATAGTATCCTAAAGTTCAATTCTTCTATCCTCATCTGTAAAAAAAAGAAAAGAAAAGAAAATAGCTATTATGCATTCTTCTTTAATTTCCTTTCCAAGTCCACTACTGAAAGGGGGCATTTTTCACCTTGTAAGTCTTTCAGTGATAAAGACATTTTTAATATCAGTCATGGTGGCAATTTCTCTACAAACAAGCTTTTTTTTACATAGATACTATTTGGGGGATGAAATCCTATTACAAAAATAGCCATGTTGTAATTTTAAAAAGAGATGTTAAGTCAGAACAGGTATTCTAAAATTACTTTTGAGATGATATTTATTCATAATAAACTACTGTATCTTAACTTCTTTTAATATATTATGTATTGTTAGTATAAATACTTGTAATTATTAATACAAAGTGTATTTGGTTTACAAATACAATGGAAGCAAAAAAGGAGAAATATCACAGAAATATTTTTTAACTGCTTAAAAACACACAGATCCGTTTTAACAGCTCTCTGTAGAAAACCTCACTTTTACTCCTGAAAACTTGAAAACTTTTCTTTTCTGTATGCCTTTAGGCTAAGGACGCTTCACTGGCAAAGGCCAAAGACGTTTCTCTCCACAGGTTTTAAAAGCTCTATGGTACTTCCATGGTAAAATTGAATTTGTATAATTTACTCATTTGAAGCAACAGGCTTTGGAATATGTTTTAATGTAATGTGAAACTCAAAAGGAAAAGATCTGAAATTCTGGTCATAGCCCTGAGATTAATACCTCTAAGCAGTGCTTTCAAGTATTTTAAAATAAGAGACACTGGTCGGCCCCAAATCTTTGGGAAAAGCTTAACATTAAAAACATTTAAGGAGCTTTAAAGTCCTCCATTTTCTGTGCCCTTAACCCTCCTACCACTTTGGAGGTGCCTGCTCAGAACACTCAAGTTGCATCAAGCATCACTTGCCTTACATAATTTTGTGCGACTGAAAACTGAATGATCTGATTCGCTCTGTAACTGCGATTTACCCAAAAAGAGAGACAGAGCACGGTGTCCTGGTTAAGAGAGAGGGCTTATAGCTGAGATACTCCTGCAGCCACAGTCCTTACAGGAGGTCCAAGAATTCAGCTGCAAGTTCCTTTGTACTAAGCAGTCTATCTCTGAATTTTACAAAAACGATCTAGTTCAAGATTTGGCAATATAAATGAGGCTAAAATGGTTGATATCTAAGTAGGTAAGTGTCACTATACACCGACATTATAACACCTGGTATGAAAAAAAGGGGTGCAAGAGATCACTAAGTCAATGATGGTTGGAGAGATGGCTCAGGATGGGAGATATGTGCTGAAAATAGATATAAGACCAAACATGATGGCCTCTCATTATCTGTAATCTGTATTGCAAACAATCATACCCATAAGTAGAGAGAGTAAGAGGAAAATTGTGTGCCAGAGAGGCAAGGGGAGGGGTGGGAGGCAGAGATACTGAAAACATTGGTGGAAAATATGCACTGGTGGAGGGATCGGTGTTCAATCACTGTATGCCTAAAACTCAAACATGAAAGCTTTGTAACAGTAAAAAAAGAAAGAAAGAAAAAAAAAGGGGGATGAAAATCAAATAAGTTTTGCTCCCAATTATAGCACCCATGAACACCAATACAGAGGCTCCAGCTCAATCCTGTCTGGGTCCAGGGCTGAGGCACAAACATGCGGCTCTGATAATGTGCTTTGGAAAGCAATCCAGAGAGAACTGAGTCAATGAGAAACACTTTCCGCTTCCAGGTTGCCCAGGTCTCCAGAGTCTTCAACAAATCTCAGTCATGTCCAGTAAGGCACGGAGGGCTAGCATCTCTCCAGAGGAAGCTGACAGGTACGAGGAACATGGTGGTTGTCTGTGCTGGAATTCTGAACCTTTCTTTGGGGCCACAGACTTTATAAAATGACAGTTAATTGTATTCTTATATTCGTATATTGTGAGTTTCCCTAAATGTAACATTGTAATTATATGCAAATATCTGATGTACAATGCAAAAACTCTCCATTGTAGACAGAAGTTAGTATGCTGTCATCCAAACGTCTTATTACAAGAATGATGCAGAGTGGACACTCGGGGTGGTATGAGGGGCTCCAAAGCATGGGAATGATTATCCTTTAAAAGTGATTGTCAAGTGTGCTTGTTACTGAACAGCCTTATGGAAAAAGAAACATCTCTTTTGTATCTCAGTTTCTTCACACACACATTAACTGGAACTGATCTATTACAAAAGATATTTGTAAATATAAGGATATAAACTTTGTATCTAAGACACCAGTTAAGAAATATCAGAATGTGAATCTCATCACATTTGAAGATAAGAAGTCTATATGATAAGCCCAGAGGCATTTAAGTTCAGTTAAAAATAATCATAGCTAAGTACAAGTACTAGTATCAGTCTTAATTCCGAACCTTCCTTGTACCAAAACTGTGTATCGAACCTATGGCGTCATGGTCTGACATAATGCTATTTCAGCGGTCTTAAACATGCTCCTTTTCCCTTTGGGGGGGGGTAGAATTGGGGGCAGTCACACACCAGGTAGTTCTAGAAATTTGTTTTTAGAGATGCTCAAAGAAAATTGCCGTGTCAGGAATTGAATGGGGCTGTCCATGTGCAAAACCTACATCTTAACACTAGGATTCTGCCCAGTCCAGGAGCATATTTCTCTTTTACCAGGGAGTTTCATTAGAAAATCCACTACCTTTCTCTCAGAAACTTTCTTTTGTTCTAGTAAAATTATTCTTTTATTCTTCTGTGTGTTTTCTATATTTTACTTCTGTATAAACATGCCATACGCCATTTGTGTTCTAAAATGAGCTTTCAAAGCCTTAAACAGAGTGAGCCAAATAAATGGACATTGAAGATGAAGAGCAAGTAAATGGATTAAATATTTATCACTATTGAATTCAAATAGCTTTCCTGATATTGCTTCGTGATTTATGCAGAATATAACAAATGCCTGGGCCAGAGAGGCAACTTCTCTTTGTTTTGTTTTGCTTTGAGGCCACACTCCACTGCTGCTAGGCTAAGGGTTTCCTCCTGACTCTGTGCTCAGGAATCATTGCTGATGGCCTCAGAGGACCTAAGAGAGGCCATGGGTGGAACTCAGGTTGGAAAAAATGTAGGGAAAAACACCCTAACCATCATACTATCTACCCAGCCTAAGTCAACTATATGTTTTTAAGATAAATTTTGGATTACATGTATAAATATCATCTGCATGATAATGCAGTCAAACGTGTCTGTATGGTAATATACTGTGAATCAGTTGATTTATCAATGACTGGTGAAGCATGCTTCCTTGTAGATCACGGTTCTTCAACATATTTTTATCCAATTCAAAAATGACAAATTATAATCCTAAATGACAGAATAGTTGACTGGCTCTATCCATAAAACAAAAAGTTGGAAATCATGAGATTTTTACCTTCCAATTTATCTGAATCCCCACTTACATTAATCTACAGTTTAAGAAGTAAATGCATTAATTTATAATTCCATTAATCACTACTCCTTGTGACTGACCTCGTCTCTCACCTAGAGATTTATAATGAAACATGGAGTCTGTCTTAATTCATCTTGTCATCACTTCCACATTGAATCAACTAACAAGTCATATGGAACCCAAAGCCTTAGGATGAATCAAATTTGTTCAGCCTCTGCATTTCTGAGGCTAAGACCAAAGCATAAACCCTTATTGTCTTTCTTGAGTAAATCACAATTGCTGTTTTCTGATCTTCGGTCCAGCATTCCTCAGGTTTTTTCTTTTGCCAGGGCAGTATTTGTTAAAGACAAATGCTCCCTGCTCCGTGAAGCTTTTCCTTACCTGGACTCTACTCTGTTTTTTGCAGCTGTGCGTTTTCAGCTCTGTTGTAACCATGTTTGCTTATTTCCAATTCTTTTTATCAGTGTTGGCCTACCATGCACTGACTTCACAGTCTTCTTTTGACTATAATCTCTCTTTATTACAAAGAATCAATGGTAGCCTAAATCTGTATTTACTCTAATCTAATCTAATTCCCAGGAACTATGATTTTGCTAGGCAACATAGTAAAAACAACTAAGGATGTATAAATAAGTTTTCTGATCAGCTGATCTTGGAGGAGGGGAGAGTATCGTGGATCATCTAAGTGGGTCTAATGAAATCACAAACATCTTTTAAAAATATTATTATTAATTTAGTTTTTAGGTCACACTTTGAAATGTTCGAGAGTTACTCCTGGCAGGGCCTGGGGATGATAATGAGCTGGGGAGCAAAGTAGGTTCAGCCACATGCAAGGCAAGTCTTTTGCTCGATCACAAACTCCTTAAAAGAGGAAAACTGAACATTCAGAAGGAAACAGAACGACTGGGAAGTGGTGGGAGACATGCAAGAGTGCAGATTTTAAGATAGCAGAAGAGGATCATACACCATGGACTACAGGAAAGAATCTGATTCTTTTCTACATCCTCCAGCAAGCAACACAGCCCCATTGATGGATTGTATCTAGTTCACTACTATGTTAGATTTCTAACCTTACAAAACTGTAGGGTAATACATCTGTCCTAAGGGATTAAATTTATTATTATATAAGTTGAATAGAGCATGAACACATTACCCAATGGGACAAATGAATGTGCACTCAATAATTCAGGGTACATTGGTCCTTGTAAATAACTTCTACAACAGGGTTTTAATGTTGATGAGGTTTACATGTAAAGGGGTCTTTATGTCCTGACATATAAATTTCTCTTATAATAATGCCTCATTTACTTTTGTTTTACACCATCTTGCATAGGATTCTTAGGAGATATTCATTTTATTGATTGAAGTAGAAACTGAATAGAAACATTCCAGATATGGAAGTGGCATTATAATATTGAGTAGAAAGTGAGAAGCCTGACTTATAAACAGTTCATAGGGAAAAACAACTTCAGCTAATAGTGTAAATCAACAAGAAAATTACACTGAACAAACATTAAACAAATTTAAAAAATAGACATATATGACTGAAGATATTATTTCTAGAACCAGAGCATGCTATCACCTCACACTATCCTGCCCAGATATCTGGCTGATTTGAAGACTGGTTACAAGAGATATGAACAATCAGAATATGTTCAGGCTAAGATGAAGGGATTATTAGGAATGGAATGGTGAGCATTTTAGCACTGTAGAGAGTGGTGTCTCACCAGCATGAAGACGTAAAATTTAGAATGGATTAAAAAATGCGGGCTTAGCCCACCAACAGTTCCTCTGGCTCCTGGACAGCAATGAGACCAGAGGCACACAAACCAATCTCGAAACCCAGCAGCTTCTGGAAGAAATGCTCCTGGACTGTGAATTAAGTTATGGTTCCTTGCTACCCCAGGTGGGAAAGGGCGTTGTCCCTTCTGTCTTTTCCCTTTGGAGGCAGCATGGTGATGCCATCTTTCAGAGCCTGTTGGACACGGAGGTATGAGCTTGCAGTGACGGGGCACGTAGGGCCTCTCCGGATGGGGGACGGAGCCGGCCCCTTCCCCTGTCCTGACAAGACCCCGAGTTGCCACCCACCAACTGCTCCTCCAGCTCGTGCCATGATCCCAAAGGCACACAATCCAATCTTGGGACCCAGAGGCTTTTGGCAGAAATCCCTCCGGACTTAATTACTGGAAATAACAGAAATCCAAAATAGAAATCATATGCTCTTCATTAGCAGCAACAGAATACAAATTATCTAATGATGCCTTTTTGGCAGGTCTGATTGTTGGGGGAACGTTCCAAATAATGGTGGGTTTTCTGTCAAAAAATTGAATGTAATCAAAGTAGAGAGAAAGTAAAGTGGAAATCATCTGCCACACAGGCATGGGATTGGGATGGGGGTATACTGCGGGTTTTTGGTGGTGGAACATGCGCACTGGTGAAGGGATGGGTGTTTGGTGATTCTATAACTGAGACTTAAACCTGAAAGCTTTGTAACTGGTGATTCAATAAAACAAACAAACAAACAAACAAAAATAACAACGCCCAAAAGTATAGAAAGAGTATTGGGAAAATTGTCTGCTACGAAGGCAGGGTGAAGACTGGAATGGGAAGCGGGGAGGATATACTGGTGGTGGAAAGTCTGCACTGGTGGAGGGATGGATGTTCGATTATTTGAATGCCTGAATCTTGAACATGAAAGCTTTGTAACTGTATCACATGGTGATTAAAACTGTATCAAAACTGTATTAAAAACTCACTGTCACTGTCCTCCCACTGTTCATTGATTTGCTCGAGCAGGCCCAGTAACATCTCCATGAGACTTGTTGTTACTGTGTCTGGCATATCGAATATGTCACAGGTAGCTTGCCAGGCTTTGCCCTGAAGGCAAGATACTCTCAGTAGCTTGTTGGGCTCTCTGAGAGGGGTGGAGGAATTGAACCCAGGTTGGTCGGGTCAGCTGTGCAGAAGGCAAACGCCCTACCGCTATAGCTCCAGCCCATTAAGAATATAATTAAATAAAGAAAAAAATGCTGGCTTAGTATAAGGATAGGAAATGTATTAATGGAAATTAATTTTTAATTTGGAGAATTAGGCATAGGGGGCTTAACCAGATAATTTAAAAACAAAGCCCATCACATTAAATCAAAATCAGTAAATGCCTCAGGAAGCAATAATAACAACATGCAGATGGCTATCTGGCAGTAGGTTCAGTAGGCAGATTTTTGTTTCAATAAAAATATAACAATTAAAACTCTGCTTTAAAGACTGTTCCATAGTTAGATATCACATCCTCCTCTAAAAACATAAAAGAGAGTTTGGATAATCACCTGGTACTGAACAAGCTAAAAATTTGCTAAATAAAACTTGAAATAGGAGACCTACAAAGCAGGAGTTATTTTTTTTTCCTATTAAGCCCATTTCATTCTGAAGTAATTAGTTAGCCTTGAATATTAGTGAATTTCATAATTACTGTGATGAAGACGCATAAATACTTTCTGACAACTAGTAAATCATGATTAACTTAAATATTATTCTGGGTAAAATGTAGTAGCACCCTACCAAATCATCTGAATAATTTCCCCTTTTCTATTAAGCTTTATTTCCTATGATAATTATCACTCTCTAACTTTCATGTAGCTTCTAGCTCCTCAGAATGTAGCCAGAAAGGGAATGCAAGATCATTTTCGTTGCTGTTTTGCTCTGGGGTCACACAATATAAAATATTGTGTTTTATATATGAAAAGCAAAATACGTCTTTGGCCTTTATATTATTTTGCTCCATGTGCTTTTATGCATTTTTTCTTATAAAGTGCTTCATTTTATCTGAATTATGCATCTGTAGTTAACACCCAGTACTCTTCCACGTGTCCTACTATTGAGCACCCTCTATGTTCTAGAAATATAGTGCACAGTTTACTGATACTCATATCTCAAGTATTCCTGAGGCAGACCACATTGTTTTTGCTCTAATGATGTGGAAAATCGGGTTCAGAGTGGTCAGTTAACTTTTACAAAGATACATAGCTGGTGTGCTCAACTCCAATCTGCATAATCTTTTGCTTTATTCTTCACAGTAAAACTCACTAAGTATCTACCATGTACTAAGATCTATCTTCCACAAATAACTGAAAATAATATTATGACCTTCAAGATTATGACCTTAAAGTATCTCATAATAGCAATGACTGACAAATTGATAAAAGCAAGTGAACAGCAGAATTTAAAATTACAAATAAATATTAGGTATAACAATGATCATAACACCAAAATAATTCACTTGGCCTTGCAAGGAAGAGGAGAATCATATACAATTTTCAAAGGTATACTAAGAATGCAGCTAGTCTTTGGCCAAAATAATGTTTGATTCCTTGGGTGCATTCTTCTGTCCTTGATTCCAGCTACCACCAGTGCAATGACTCAAGGGTGAGGTGATCTGACCAAGGATGCAACTGTTGGTGACAGTTACTTATGCTCAAGGCAAATCTAATGGAACTGGGAGGGAATCAAGTTAAAATGCATGCGAAGCTGATTGTTAGTAACATAATTCATCCTTTAATTTCAAAAGTCACCAGGAATACAACCATAACAAGCCATCATGTAACTCACTGAAGTCTGCACAGCAGCAAAAATGTATTTTCACAAAGTTTAATATAAGATTTCTGGCCAATTTTACTTCTAGCAATCTTCCAAAACCTAGGGTTGGATCTTCCACAAGGAGTTTCTGTGAAACGAAATCACAATTGGCAATTTAGGGATTTCCACCCCCCTGGCAACACTTTAGTCCCATCTAAATTTGATTGTTTCCTTGAAAGGAGTTATTTAATTTTCTCCAAATGGCTACTGACTTTATTATGCCAAACATAGAAACTGAAATGGAAAACTGGGTCAGTTGATCAAGTAATTCATGTCAAAGAATAAATATTGCTTAGAAAACTCACATAATGGGAATAATTTTAATTTCCTAAACTAACGTAGTATCTCGTAATCAAACTTTTTGGATTATAACTGGTCTGTGCAAAAAAAATCATTAGTTCCTATAACATATTTGCACCTACTAGCTTGAAAGTACATAAAATAATTATTGGGGGTGACTTAAACTACTATGCTATTGAGCAAGCAATCATGCTGTCATACATGCATGGCAATTTATGGCAAACAACCCAAGCAGAAAAGCAAAAACTACAATCAGTGAAATACACATTTTGTACATGGAGCTATGATTTGAATGTGTAAAGATATCTCCAAGAAGATAGGAACTGCTATTATCCCTGTATTTATTTATCTTAATGTCAAACAACCCTTCTGAAAATCTGTAGCTTTATACCGTTAACAGTAATCATCTTACTGACTTCGATAATAATGACCAAAACGGAATAGAGACTTCCCTCTTTCCCTCTCTGCAACACTATTTTCTAATGGATGATAAATTATTTTATGGGAAATATGGCTTGGAGGACTATGATTTTGTTGCTGATTTTTAATTAGAGATTTCTCATCACTGTAATTTTTCATGCAGCTTCCTTAGTATAAAAGAGCTGGATGTAGATCTGGACTACCTGATAAATCATCTGGTTGGACATATGATAATTTGTTCCTGGGCTGAGAAAAAGTCAAAGGCCCTTGGGTATATACAGCTGTTAGAAAAGAATGAATCTTTTTTTTAATTTAATGTGAAAACACCAGATAAGATAAATGAAAATAAAGTACAAAGAGAATTGTTTCATTTTCTGAAATCTCTTTCTATTACAACTGCCAAAAAGATCCATCCTGAAAAATGTCACAAAAAGAATATTATTTGAACCAAACTTCTAAGAGTTTCTTCTTGCTGTCTACATTCACATGAAAGCAAAGATGAATTATGATCTCTTTGTAAGGACGTACTCAAGACTGGTTTTATTAGAGCATTCAGTAGTGCTTAGGGCTTATTCCTGGCTCTGTGCTCAGAGATTATTAGTCTTGCAGGACTGGCCACATGGATTGGCGACATGCAAGGCAAATGCCTTACCTTCTATACTCTTCTATACTATCTTGAGGTCCCTTGCTAAAAATATTTTTGTTTTAAAATTTCATCCATTTTTTGTGAGTACATGAACTGTGACAGTCTGCTAGAAAGACAGAAATATCAAATCTGAGTCTTCCTTCATCTATTTAAGGAGGAACAATTATATTGATTTTATTTGTCCTTCATGGGAAGATTTATCTTGAAGCCAAAAAGGAAAAATAAATGAACAAATCTGTGCATTAGGAGAAAAAAAAAAGTCAAGAGGAAAATTTTCATGTTTTCAGCCGGTACATCAATGCTCAAGGAGAACTTGCTTGTGTGGATACATGGGGTCCCAAGCTAGTGACCCGAGACACCAGAGGTTCTGCCATCAGAGGACTTATATTCAGGGGGAACAAAAGAGATAATAAATGGCAGACAAAATAAGTGAAAAAACTTAAAGTGAGTTTAAGGACAATTATTAATATGAAAAAAATGAGAATTCAGAGGAGGGAAAATAGAATGAAGTTGGATGGTAAGGGAAGTCTCTTGAGAAGGTCTCACTTGAGAAAAAGAAAAAGGACATGATACTAGCCAATTATTTAAGTATATCAAGATAATTATATATTATTTTTATAGCAGGAACCTATTTAAAAGAGGACTTAATTAGCTTTTCCTTGAAATTTTGGTATTCAGGTGACTAAGTTGTTGGCAGCCTGCTCAACCTATATGTCATTATACGAGGTAATTATGAAGTGCAACATTAATTAATAAAAGTTTTCTTTGATGGTAATTCCAGTGAGAAATTTTCTCTCCTTTCTCTTTTCAAACTATACATTTGCATCTAACAAGTAGCATTTTGCCAATCAAAATTCTTTGTTCAAAGGGAACCGAGTTCATTTCAGATATATCACTGTTATTATCTTAAAGCTGAAAATTTGGGGTTATTAGCATATCAAAAATTTTTATTTGGGGTTGGAGAGACAGTACAACTGGTAGGGCACTTGCCTTGCATGCAGTCAACCAGGGTTCAATCCCTGACACCTCATGTGGTCCCCCCAAGCGTAGCCAGGAGAAATTCCTGAGCACCAAGCCCAGAACAACAGCTGCACATAGCCAGGTATGACCCAGTAACAAAAAGTCAAATCAAATATTTTATCAACTAAAATTTATGTTTGAAGCTCTATTATGTCACTATTAACTGCAGAATGCATAATCAGGGCATTAATGTCCAAACTGTATAACTTCAAATTATCACAAAATCATAAATTATATATAGAATAAATAAAATATATTGATATTAATATAGCTTATGTCAAGCCTTGGCAGATCAGAAATAATTAGTTTTAAAATGTACTATATCTAACTACATATGCATGTATGTGTAAAAAACAAGTTTCATTAAAAGTAAAAGAAAACGGGCTGGAGCAATAGCACAGCGGGTAGGACGTTTGCCTTGCACACGGCCGACCGGGGTTTGATTCTCAGCATCCCATATGGTTCCCTGAGCACCGCCAGGAATGACTCCTGAGTGCAGAGCCAGGAGTGACCTCTGTGCATTGCCGGGTGTGACCCAAAAAGCAAAAATATAAAAAATAAAAAAATAAAAGAAAACATACTCAAGAAAGAATATGAACTCCAAGTATGTAATATTTTGAAAAAAATATTATTACAAGCCCTCCTAAATTGTCATGCAACATTATTGGTGAAAGAGAAGTAAAGTGTATTTCCCCAAATGTGGCTCAGTAAGAGTGGAAACAGGAGACTAAATTATTTGCAGAGGCAATAAAGAGCCACTAAAAGATCCCAACTTCTGTATTATGATTCCATGACTTTGCATTACCAAACTGCTGCTCCGTGTTCTAAGGTGAAAATTGACTTCTCTAAATAGAAGCCCTTAAATTGAGAATCAACCATATTCCAAAGAGTATGACCATTTCCCCACATATATTTTATAAGAATTAACAGATTAAAACTCACTCCCTCCTTCCTTCCTTCCTTCCTTCCTTCCTTCCTTCCTTCCTTCCTTCCTTCCTTCCTTCCTTCCTTCCTTGCATCATTCTTCCCTCCTTCCCTCCCTCCCTTACTCCCTCCCTTCATTCCCCTCATGGTTCTCAGGGTTTACTCCTGGCTCTGCACTCAGGGATCACTCCTTATGGGCTCAGGGGATCATCATCAGATATCGTGAGATCACCATTTTGGATGCTGGGGATCAAACCTAGGTGGACCTTGTGCAAGGCAAGCACCCTACCCAGTGTCCTATCTCTCTGACCCCAGGAAATGAGATTGTTCTTTCATGATAATTAGTTTGTCGATGGGGAAAAATCTTTAAATCTTTAAAGTCTCTAGCCATTTCACTTTAAAGTTTCCACAAGCTTTTTCCTACCATAGTAAGCAATAACTCCTATCATGTCTTGTAACTTAACATTGTCAACAATTTATTTTTAGATTAACTCTTAATGTTCTTCCCTGACCCAAAAGTCCATCTTTCTAATTAAAAACTCAAATTACTTCAGGATATGAGTTAAGCACTAGGGAAATTATAGTGCCATTTAAGAACATTAACTAACACAATTTAAGACAATGTTCTTTTACCAGTCTAAATGTGTTGATGTTGGTTTGAAATATATTTAGATTAACAAAAAAGGACAGATAAGATGAACTCACTATTTTAGAAAAATGTCATCCTTTATAAAAGTCCAGTAGGTCATAATTGAAATTTGGACTATTTGCAATTTATTTCAGCAAAGCATCTAAATTTTTATTCGTACCTCATCATTTTTTAAGGTATGAGTCTATGGATAACCCAATCTGTGCTCTTCTCTGGGAATAAATAAATATACTACAATTTTAATGCAATCCTTTTTTTGTTGATCAGTTATTCACTGCCATCACTGTTTGCAGAATATATAAAGACATGGGAAACAGAAAATATTCAGAAATACGAAGGAGCTAGGATTTTTATTAGTAAATAAAGATTGACTGAATTTCAGCAAAAGAGTAATATATGTACTCTTCACATAACTCTTCTCCTGAATTGCACCCAGAAAAAAATGAGTATATCAGCTAAAGATAAATGCAAAGTAAATACAAATTTTCAATAAACACAGAGTCTTCCACATTTATCAAACTGATGAAGTACAAATGATGCCTGATTCATAAAGCAAAATGTTGACAATGATGAGAATATTGCAATAGTGTCAGTCATAAAAAATAATCCAAAAAAAAACCTACTGTGTAGTTTACATATGCACCAACAAAGGTTATGCTGGAGCGATAGCACAGCGGGTAGGGCGTTCGCCTTACAAGCGGCCAACATGGTCGACCCGAGTTCGATTCCTCCGCCCCTCTCGGAGAGCCCGGCAAGCTACCGAGAGTATTCGATATGCCAAACACAGTAACAACAAAGTCTCCAATGGAGACGTTACTGGGCCCGCTCGAGCAAGGTTCTTCCAATATTACAAATGCTTCCAAACAATGCAGCATAATTAGTATGCATTATAATCTCAGTGATTGGAAATTAATCACTTCACAGACAGATAGTTATATGAGACACAAAAGTTGAAATAGGTAACAAAGTGACAAAAGCAAAATATATATATAGAAAAACTAAATGCTTCATTGTCTAAATAATTAATTATTTTGAGAATATTGTGGTCTATTAATTTGATCTGATATAAAATTTCAAAACACAATCAGTGATCCTGTTTACTAATTAGTTCTAGTGAAATAAATTGTATTTAAGTATTAACACAGTTTTTTTAGAAATCTTTTTATTATAAATTATTCATTTTAATATTTACACTTATACTATAAAGCTTAAACATTTTAAAAATGTGTGACCCTGTGCTTAACAGCTGCACTTGTAATACCTTGTTCTTCCATGAACACAAGCTTCCAGAATAAATGTTCACTTGAAAAAGTCAAAGGGACATTTATTTTGAAAATAATACATGATGAAAGTTTTATAAATACAGAAACATCAAATACAACCACCTAATAAGATAAATTTCTGTTTTCCATTAAAGGAATTTTTATACAGATGTGAGCTATTTACATCACAACAGATATAGTGAGATTGAAAAATATCAGAAAACACAAAAATAGCATAACCAGATCTAAATTTCAGAAAAATTCAAGCACTTTTTCCCCAGGAATACTGGAAGTTAAAAGACAGGGTCTGATTATTTCTACTGTTACAATAAATTTCATAAGTGTTATAAGAAATAATAAGTATAAAATACATTGATGTTAGTTCTTATCGACTCACTGCTTTGCAAATGCTAAGGAAGATTAGATTTTATTATAATGATGCCATATTAGGAAGAATATTACAGCATTAGCAATCGGTATGAATATTGGGAAGCAAAGGAAAGTTAGAGACAAACATATAATTTGATGTTGCAATTTGTTAATTATTGGAATTAAGATTGCTCTTACTTTTTCACAATGTACTTGGTCGATTCCAAAGTGTCAAAACTCTCCTTTCCATCATCTCTTCCAAATGTGTAATCCTCATGCCCAACCCACCAAATAGAGCAAAATTACACCATAACAAAGGCAAACTGAAGATAAAGTAAAGTATGTCCTGGAAATACAATAGTCAAATATAAAAACAAACTTCCTGCCCCCAGGGAGCTTACATTCTACTAGGAAAAGTTGGCATTAAATATGTAATCGCTCATGTAGCTATTTCACTAAGACAACAGTTACAAAGAAAATTAGTAAGTTCAATCAAAACTCTAAAATATAACTGACAAAATAACCTAACAAATTGTGTAACATACATCTTGCATTTTTAAGTTATTAAAGCAACATGCTGGCAGAATTAGTAATATCATCGACTAACATTTTTTTTAAATTTTCCATTCATTTCTCTTAGATAACCCAGACAAAATAATTGAAGAAATGAAGTGACCAATTAAACACATGTATTGAAAACAAAAACACAATGTAAATCACAGAAAAATAGAGAATTCTAAATTCTAAATGAAATGTGTCATAAGATCATTTTTACCGTGCTCTTTATAATACCATTAACATATTTCAAACAATACCAAAAAAATACAATATTTGAATTTATTCCAGCTGGAATAAGGGTTTCTCTTATAACACTACTTGCAGCTATAGTAAAGAAAGCTATATTCACCAAGATGAAGTTGATTCTTAAACAATCAGAAGAGGCAAATTCTTGTTTATAAAATATGACAATAAGTCCAAATAACTGAGTCCACATCTGAAATAAAGATGACCAATTTACAAAACCAAGCAAGGTAGCCCCCAGGAAAAAAACGAGAAAGTTTCCTTTTCAATCACTATGATTTAGCTAGCACATAACAATGATTATTAAATGTCTCCAAATGACTTAGCATTTTATCTTGCCTGCCAGTAAGGGGTGAGAAAGTATGAAAGTGAGCCACCAACAACTCTATAGGCTACATCACAAAGTTCACGCTAGTTCTTACCTCCAGAGAGAAGCTTGGGAGGCAGGAGGAAGAAAATCACAAGAAAAGCCAACTTTACAGGAGTTTTCAAGGAAATAGATTCATCTACCACACTCATTTAAAAAATTATGATATGTTCAGAACTTATACACAACATATCAAAATAACGAGGTGCTTGAATGCAATTTTACTTCAGAATTAAAAAAAATAAATACTTTAAATAATAATGTTGATTTGAGAGCCCTTGAATTTACGAGTCCTAAAGAAAAAAGAAAGAAAAAAAAAAGGAGAAAAGTAGTACTGCCAAGAAAAATTAAAAAAAAAAAAACTGCACCAGGATTCTACTATGATGGAAAAGACTTGTGATGCATGAATTTAGAACCCATATTATTTAGGGTGAGCTGGTGAGTTGTAGTATCTGATACCAAATTTTACACACAGGTGGGGAAAATATTTTACACACTAATGGATCTAACCTGATAAAAATTCGTAATGGAAAATTTCTATGGTCTTCCTTGTTGTTTGTTTATTTTTACCACTGGAACAGGTGGCAAAATGTAAGGTTATCTGTGTATGGAAAACCTGATTTAGGCTTTTTTAATAATTGCTGAAACTAAATGCCACATTTTTACACTGTCTCTGTGTTTTCATTTTGTCACTTATGCTAACTGCTCAATAACATTATTTACCTATCATGTATTCCATGCATAGATCAAGATTATACTTTTGTTCCAGAATGAAGATTCATTAATTTGTAATAAAGAGTTTCAAACTATATCTCCCATTTCTATACACCCAATTACCTAATGTATAAAGGTGGTTGCTCTGATTTGCAAAATACACATCTATTTTGACATATTTTTTCTCTAATTAACATAAAAAGACTCCTTATTCCATTAATTAAATAATGTAAAGGGGGAAAACTGTTTTTCTCTGTACATCTAAGCTGAAAAAATAATATTGGATAAAATTTTGTTAAATAAAATTGGCTGCACATACACAATAGAAAACATTTAGACTGACACAGAAAAACTGAAAAGGCAGGTATACCAAACAAATATCAGCTGGAATAAATAGAAAGATGTTCTATGTATTCAAAAGGTTATACAACTGAATAAATATAAGTTACTTTTTTACAGCAAAGTATATGATTACATATATTTAAAAGCACGTTTATATACATGCATTTGTACAAACTCAAATAGATATATACAAACACATATATCATGTACATCACTTGGAAAAACACAAATGCAATACATAATGTAGATTTATATATCATGTATACAAATGTATATGGATAGAGGGAATTTTTTAATATATTCTATTTATATATGTATCTCTTCTAATACATCCTATTCCTTATTATCTATCTATATACTCCTACAGGATATATATATGTGTATATATATATATATAGCTGTATATATATGTTAATTCTCTCTAGCCCATGCTAAGGAACATAGTAGGAAATATTAACCCAAGAGAGGGAAGGGAATGCTAATTTGACCTTAAAAATAAAGTTTAGAAATCATCCAAAGGGTAAAATCTCTAAGAAAATCAATATAAACAGTCATCTGTGTAGTCGTCATAAGTCTTACTGGAAACCACTGTGTGAAGTACAAATTAAAAATAGCAATGCTCACTTTTTATTTGTCGAAAATTGTTTAAATGTTTCTAAAACTCAACTTGCACGTAAAAAAATTTTGATATCATTTCTTACTTTTACCCAGCTCATGTTCAGAAACTTTTCAAAAGCAGAAACATTTCCCCTTTAGATGACAAAATGTAAAAGTGTTGGACTCTGAGCTTTTGTCTAAAGTCAGCAGATAAAAATCCAGAACATAATAAATATTCAGAGAATGCAAGAATAAGGCATGTCCCTGCTTTTAAAATAACTCCAAATGCCACCCCACAAAACAAAATCAACTGTATTAAAAACTAGGCACCAAAGTCATATTAAATAATACAGATTTCAAGATGGTTAAAGGTTCTACTACACGTTTGACACAGCTGCATATTACCAACTTTCTTTCAATGAAAACACTAGACACAATGTGGATGGTTGTAAATGGCGAAGTAAACATGCTTTTAAAGTTGGCACCAAATGCTGTCAAAGATTGCACATGCCTGACTTACCAAGGGATGCAGAAATGTATACCTGGTTGATAATGTTCTTAAAACAATGTTAGTATGTGTTAAAGAAAGAACAGAGTTGTCTTACTTTTTATCACTTTCAAAATACTGCTTTTTCAGATTATTGTGAAGTAAATACAGATTTACATATATAATACACACATGTGACAACCAGCAGACAATGAATGCGGTGACAAGCCCCCAGCTGTGCCATTTCGATGGGACACATGCTCAGGCTTATATGCCAATGGAGACGGCATGGGGAAGCTGTCGGCACAGCTGAATGCTTAAGGTTGGTGCATTATGGTGACTGCAACGATCACTTAATATTGAATGACACTGCAAAGTTGACATGGCACCTGCAGCAAATTTCTAAACATTCCGATAGAATCTACTTTAACTTTATGAAATATTTATTAATATTCATACCTACCTCCTAGTGCTCATTTACTAATACCAAAGGTCTATATATATTCGCATGAGTTTCAAACACTTAAATTCACACAGGTAATATTAAGAAGAAATAAAATAGTGTAATACCTTTACTTTTACCTATGGATTTGGTGAAATGATTCCATGAAGAAAGGGTTTCCATACAAAGAGCGTAAAAAAGAGAGAAACAACAATAAGAATTATGAATACATGTAAATGCACTACTCTCTGAAAATTAAATAAGACAATAAAATATAAATATTTGAGGAAAATGGAGTCAATCAGTTGAGAAATCTGCCATTCTCCTGGCAATACATGCAAGGAAATTAGAAAGCCCGTGCTGAGTCTAAAGAATAAAGCAAGAATGGAGAAACACAATGGCTAGAGGTAGAAAATGTATTGATTCTTTGGGTCACGTAATTCGCATTCTAAAAAGCCAGAAGCCCAAGATGTCTGCACTGTTTCAAAATGCCATGCATAGGTGGAAAATGGGCTCATTTTGGGGGTAGAGTCAGTTAAATTGAATCTTCGTTTTTGGATATTGACTTCCTGTGGTTTTCAGTTTCTCTTTACTCTAACTCCCCCTAAGATCATATGCTGATGTATGAAAACTTTCAAAGTTAATATGTCTCATTTATTTGCAGATAATATAGTGCAAAGAATGAAGAAAATTAAGACAAAGTTGCAAACTCAAGTCAGACAGACAAATAAAAAAGAGGAAAACACAATGGAGAAATGGGAAGGAAAGTTAGGCGTTTGATTGGCAGCCAGATCACTTGCAAGCATTTGCCATCCTTCGCAGCAACGGTTTGAAAGCAGCTACAGAACAAGAAAACACCGGAAGCAGAGTGGAAAAGGAACAGAGCCCATACCTTCGTCGCCCATCATCAGGTGCGCCAGACCTTGAAGGGAAACAAGAGCACAGTCAGCAATAAACAAGGGAGCATGGGAAGGCAGGGTTGTCACGGAGACAAAAATGTTCAGTGACAGACATCACGTTTCCTACGAGACATGTCTGTAGCACAGAGGCAAATCAAAAAGCATACTTTCCACCTCTGGTTGAAATGCTCTGGGGCCAAGAATTCTGGAACTGCAATTTAGACACTGGCATATGCTGCCCCGTGTATCTCTTCTCCCTAGCAGTTAGAACATTCAAGACTTCGAGAATATGACTAAGAATCCAACCTATCTCTTCAATATTGCATTTGCCCTTTATGTCCCCGAATGAGACTGTTTGGAGCACGGCCCACAAAGAGCTTGCCCTTCTTCGATGATGAAACTGCACTTTAAAAACCCAAAAGAGTATATGACACATGGGCTGGGTCTGGTCTTTTTCCCCTCATCAAAGAATGAGCAGGTTCATAATTAAATGAAAAGCATCCTTAGTCACACTGAAATGATAATGCAGAAATGTCTCCTTCCTTGTCTGACACATGTCACAACTAACTCGATTTTTTCAAATACAAAATTTAAAAAAAATGTTAGGCATGCACTTGTAAAGTTAGATTTTACCACAGGATAAAGTTTGCAAAAAACAATGGATCTTCTTTAAATAGGCTCAAGTAATTTAGCACAAAGAACAAAATTATTTAGCATTCTATTAAAGATACTTAAATACTAGACTATGAGTTATTGCTAGCATGTATATTTATGTACATATGGATACGTTAAAATCAGATCATTTTAACAAATTTTTAAAAATTTTAAATTCCCCTTGTTTAACCAAGTGCTTGACAATAAATTTCAGATTGAGGATCACTACTTTTCTGAAGAATACTGTTAGTGTGCTTTAAAAAATGTCCTTTCACTATCCAAGAAGATATTTTAGCTAAATTTTATAATTTACAGATATTTCTTGTTTTACTTTTGTGGCATATCTCTATTTTCAGGGATCACTCCTGATGGAGCTCATAGATCTTTACTGTAAACATAGAACTGTAACTACTTATTTATCCATGAAATAGCAGTGATCTGGGAAGATGTTATACAATACAGTTAACATAAATTTTAACAAAAAGTTAAAATTTTCAGAACTATTTTAAGAATATTTGAGATGTTATTTATACTACATTTTATGTATTATTGCATTAATATGTTATATATTATTGCATAAAATATGTTATATTAGGGATGCTTAAATATTAATAGAACAGAAAGAAATTATTGCATACAATATCTGTTATATTAGGGTTATTTAAATATCAATAGAACAGATAGAAATCTTCACATAATCATGATATGAAAATCATTTAGCATAAATGCTTCTATAATAGTCTCTATGTACTGCCTAAGTGATTTTAACAAGAAAAATATATAGTAAAAGGTTTATAATCTGTTATAAACTCGTATTTATATGCATATCTAAGTTTTTAGATAGCACAGTGGTAGGGCTTTTGCCTTGCACGCAGCCAACATGGCCGACCCGAGTTCGATTCCTCCGCCCCTCTCGGAGAGCCCGGCAAGCTACCGAGAGTATCTTGCCCGCACGGCAGAGCCTGGCAAGCTCCCCGTGACGTATTCGATATGCCAAACACAGTAACAACAAAGTCTCCAATGGAGACGTTACTGGGCCCGCTCGAGCAAATCGATGAACAACAGGAGGACCGTGACCATGACCGTGCATTCAACAAATAAACTTAAATTTAGACACCACAGGTGTTTTTGATATTTTAATAAGCTAAAACAAATAAATTTCCTCAAACATTCATACTTTTCAAGCTAAACCTTGGAGTCTGTGGAAGCTCAGGTATATTGCTAAAGTTGCAGTACATATAGGGTTGTTAAAACTTAATTTGATACATTTTACTACAAGTCTTTATGGGCTTTTATTTTTAATATCTTGTCAAAATTTTTCATGAGGTGATTTTGTCTAGTAAGGAAGGAAGGCATCCATGCTGATAAGCTTGATTTTAAAGGCCCATGAAATGCAAATTTGATTTAAAGAGAAAAAAATAAAATTATGGAACATTTTACAAGATGGTTAAGAAAAAGCAAAATAAGATACTTTCTAAAAATTATTTGACTTCAATTAACATGCACAATATAAATGAGACTGATTAATTTTGAAAGATGTCAGACATTTAGGGTAATATTTTTATCAAGTGCATATCACATGCAATTAAAATATAGTAGAGAAAAACAGAAAACACATATGAAGCCACCACTTGCAAAACAACTGACTTCTTTTAAGGTTTGTTTAACTTAAATAATAGAACAGACATTTTGAGAAACTAAGCATTTACAGTGTCCATGAAAGAATTACAAAAATAATGCTGACTCCAGCTACTATGCTGATCCCAGCTACTGATCGACTTTGTAATACCATAGTTTTTTTTCTGAGACATTAAATCTTAGCAACTTTAATTCATTAATTTATATTTGCAGTGCCAGAAGTTGAACCTAGCCATAATTCACACATTCAAATCACTGTGTTCTACAGTTGAGCTTTATCTTTAGTCCAAATCTGTTTATCTATAATGTTGGATGGGATCTCTTTTACTATCAAACCCATCTCTCTGTAGAAATGCACATTAATTTTATTGAGTTACTGACTGTATTCTAAAATACTATAGCAAAATAAAAATAACTAAATTCTTTTTTTCTGATATGTGATATCATTAAATAGCCAAAACTGCTAATCTTATAATCATGTAAGTTTAAGTTTTTGGATTCTACATGAAAAAATGTATAGCTTTATCAAATTTTCGATAGAGAAAATTTCAGAAAAATTTTAATATTAGCGTTTTACTTAAACACAATTACAGATATACTTACCAAAATCATGCTGAGTGCTGAAAATTTTCATTTCCACTGACCAATGGCTAATGCCTTATTTAAATTTATGCCTATTTCTATATATTATATTATCTTTTTTAAAAAGTCAATTGAATAATCTGCAACTAAATCAATAGGCTTGAGATGATTTAATGCCAAACAAATAGAAAAGTCACTCGGAGCAAGAAAAAAGGTGGAGGCAGCATCATGCATTGGATTTGAAACGGCACAAAAAGCATTTTCTCATTGAAAATCAAAGAAGCAGGATTGTATCATTTTTACACATAGAACTGCAAGACCAGAATTACTTTCAGCATCCCCTGGGTTACTGAAATTCAAGGCCTGGAGTCAAGTGTGAAAGAACTGCATCTTCTCAGGCTGATGGCATGTGTGAGTTCTATATGAAAAGTTACATACAATCCAGAAATCAACAAATGCTCATAGGGAAGTTCAACTTACCGTCCAAATTCGAGATGTACTTATTTTTAATACTAAGAAATAGAAAGCAAATTCGAGTTGGAAAATAAGGTAAAAAGCACCCACCTTCCACATTGTTGTCTTCTGAAAGCACATGACAAGGAGGGAGAGAAAAGGAAAAACATTCATTAAGCAGCATGCAGACTGGACCTTGCCTTTGCATGTCTTCCTCATGCAAGGCACCAAACAAATCATGCAAGAGCTCCGTGGCTACCATTCAGGGGGAAAACAAAACCTCGGGAAGCACCGGCCCTCCCCCTGGCAGCACAGACAGGGTGGGGCAACATTTTAGCGCTCCTGTCTTCTCCTACATAGATTTTTATCCTGTCCCTGTCCTATATAAACACTCTCCTTACATGGCTGGCATGCCCCTTCTAGGCCATTTTTAAAGTTTTTATTTCTTTAACCATTCTCCAAGATTCTTTGTAGAGGTTCTGATTTGGACTTGGACACAAAACCAAATAACAACGTCCAGTTACCAAGAGCCAAGAAATTTCACCTAAAGAGATTCCAGTTCTGCCAAGTAACCCTTGTACTACTGTGGTCTTTAAGTACCGCCATATCTTGATTTCTTTCCTTAAAAAAAACAAAAGCAAAAGCACACAGTATAAACTTGTGCACCTAAAAATCTATAGTTTATTTGGTTCATTTTTTGTCTTCAATTTTTATTAAAATTTGTAACTGTTTTATTAAAGTTCCATTAAAATATCAAGTAGAAAAATCAGTCACTGGACTCTGTGAGAAAAGTCCAATTGGGAGCTACTGCAAAAAATTTACCATGACATTCATGTGAGCTTGAGTTGAGGGTATAATATAAATTTTCTCACAGTTATGACAGTACTAAAAAATGTTGCCTATATTTTTGTTTATAAACATATCTTTTACATGTGTCCATATATTTACACATGTCCAATCAAATATATTTCCAGGTGTATAGACATATATATGTAAACATACTAGCAGATTTTATATATGTTTTCTTCATATAATCAATGTCAGTATTGGGGGCTTAAACTATTATTTGAGCCCATTAGACAATTCAAGTACTAATCAAGGAATGGGGTTTGACAGCCAGGTAGAAAACAGTAAGGGGTCTGTTTTAGAGGATTAGAATATGGACTGTATTTTCATTAACTATCTGAATTTGTTTTAGTAGTCATGTATATGCATGTTGATATCCCTACTCTCACTCTTGTGTTTATTTACTCATGTACAAATACAGTGCCCATTTGTTGAGTGTTTGTAAAGAACAAAACAACAGCAAATGTAAGAACTTGGGAACTAATGTAACTATAAATGCATCATTTCATAAAATTTCACATTTTAATGATTAAAATCAACAAATTTCCAACATCATACTGAACATGGACTAGCTGGAAACAAAATATAAACATAGTCACAGGTACTGAGTCGATTTAATATATTCAAAGCACAATAAATATGGATAATGACATTTGCTGAAATGCTTGTCTTGCCAAAAGTCTTTTATAAAAATGAAACAGAAATTAGATGGAATTATTTTGTATAAGTATTGACTCCCTGTTTATATCTTGTCTACCAAATAATGACGTGGCTCAATTTGTCACTTTCTATAATTTTTACTTTCACAGGCTCCACTGGCAGGATGGTGCAGGGTTCAAACAGGGGTTGGCCACATGCAACAGAAGTGTTTCTCATTTGTTACCACTGAACAGGCCCCATGACATGACACAAACACATTAAAGTTATTTTACTCTTTTATATTGGGAAACATTAGTTTAGAATTTAGAATAAAATTCGTGTTCATACTAACCACTATTTGAAATCTAGTTCTTATTTATTTTTTAAAACACAACATTTACCTCAAATAAGATTATTAAACTGTAGAGTAAAAAGAATAAAACCTGGGAGTTTAGAGGAGAACCACGTGCAGAGACAGGCTATCTATTTATACAACATTTTAAAATTTCTGTCGGCAAGAGACTAGTGAAAATGGCCACAAGCCATGCAGATGTAGGGAGGGATAATAGCAACCTAACATTCTAATGAGGAAAAAATAAATAAAATCAAAATTAGCCCAGGCTTGACACCATTTTTATTCTAACTGTGCTAAGTAGAAATTTAGGAAAGAAATTCAGCTAATAAAATGAAGGTCCTGGGTTCAATACCTTGAAAGTGAGTTGTTTCGACTATGAATTGAGGCGTGAAGCAGGACACTGGTTCCAGATGGTCATGCAACATTTTCTCATATTTTTGTAACTAAAGAGAAAGCAATTGCGTAATGGGCTCAGTACATGTAAATCCAAGTCATTCCCAATGTTTATGGAAGTTGCGACTCAACCAAGTTTAGAAAAAAATTTTTTAGAAGACTGAGAATTTTGTAAAAGTCATATTAATTGTGTCACAGTATAAGAGAAAAAAAGAAGTGGCTTTAAAAAAATCTCTCCTGGATTTTCATGTATTTTCATATTCAATCATATATGAATTTTTACAGAGGTTTCATTCTAATTTACCCTTTTATGTATATATCCATGGGCTTAGCTGATTGAAAATTTGTTAACCTAGAGAAGGTTTTACATTACTTCAAACTGTGGAGACTTTAAGTGCTGACATCCTAACTCTGACAATCACTTTCCATAGTGATTGCATTTTTTTCTCACAGAAAGTGCCTTCAAATATTTTCTTTTTTTCTTTCCGCTTGATACCTGAACTAAACAATGAATACTAAGTTAAAAAACAATAGTTTTGTTTTTCCTCATAGCATCGATTTTTACTTCCCTATAGATTCATAGGCAATCTAAACTATTTTGGTTTTGAGCAGTCACAGAGAGAACTGCTAAAGAAAGAGGCATGCTACAGAGTGAAGGGAGGCAGTGTATTTGAGTCTGATGCAAAAAGCAGTAGAACCAGTCTTACCTGTAACACGTTAGGGAAAAGCTCTAGGTTTGCAGAAAACCCTGACTGATGCCTATTGTCTTAAAATCCTACTCTGCATGAAATGGATCTCTTAGTAACAAACTTTACTGACAATGAAACCTATGAAGATAAACTCTTGTTTCTTTCATGGGTAAAGTTAATACAACACCATGAAAAAATATTGCCAATGTGACATTTCTTTTATATGAGGTATTAGGTTTCTGAATATGTCATTTAATTAATGACAGTTGTGCACTTCCATGAAGGAATCTAAAGGCTGTTAAACTGAATGTTTTCAAATTGCTTCAAAATCACCTATCCACAAAAATTTCTCTTCAGCCATGAGTTTTAAAAAGAATAATAACAGTTACTTGTTTTTGTTACTACCGTTTTTCTTTGCACAAATCTAAATTATATATTTCTTAGTGATGGGTAAGAAAAACAATTGCCATCATATCAGTATAAAGAAAACAAAAAGTTAAATCATGACCAGTGACTAAGTTTTGCAATGAAGTATCTCCCTTTTGCATAATCAGTGTTTAGGTATAGCAATAAGAAATGCTTCATCCAACTGTATAAGCATAACTTCAACCTATAGGTTGATCACATTTTACATTATAACCCACCAAAAGAAATTCCGGGGCTGGAGAGATAGCACAGAGGGTAGGGCGTTTGCCCTGGTCAACCTGGGTTCGATTCCCAACATCCCATATGGTCCCCAGAGCATCGCGAGGAGTAATTCCTGAGTGCATGAGCCAGGAATAACCCCTGTGTATTGCCAGGTGTGATCCAAAAAAAGGAAAAAGAAAGAAAAAAAAAGAAATTCCTTGCCCAACTTGGCCATTTCTTTCATTCTTGGGTTTTTCCTTCTATGTCAATTGGCAATGACTGGCCCTTTTCTTTTCACTGTGTTTTGTTCCAGGGCCACGCGGAGCTGTGTTCAGGACTTACTCCTGTCAGGGCTCAAAGGACCATATGAGGTGCTGAGATCTACGCCCCGTTGGCTGAGCACAAACAAGCCCCTCATGGCTGGACTGTCTCTATCATCGCTCCTTTCATTTTGCCCCACTCTCACCTCCCTATCCGAGCTCCCTTTCACATAGGTGGTGTGCATCTAGGTTTACTGCCTCGAACACAGGATATCATACACAGCAGGAGGTTACAAAGAGAAAGCTGACCAAGGAAGGAAGAAGAACTTTCGATTGCCTTCTCACATAGTATGAACTTGCCAGCTTCTATTCTTATCTTTCTAGTTCCTCACACTAGTTTTCAATATTTTATCACTCATTTTGAGGTTAAATGCCAGTATAGCCGTGTTGGTTTCCATGGTAGCACAGGATGGAGCTCTGTTTTGCTCTATTTTTCTTTGAAACGTTAGCAGTGAAAACGTTTACAATATCTCTATAGTCTGGGGATACTTTGAGACTTGGAAATGGAAGAAATCTTTGAGGATGGGTCTGTACAGCAGTCAGTTGGAGGAAAAGAAATACTGACCAGAACAGAACCAAGACATGATTTGAATGCTGGGGGAGGGGTGCACTGGGGAGAGGAGAGAACACAGATTTATTAGAGAGACTCTAGAAACAAAAAGAAAACCAGAAATTTGGCTATTTTTTTTTTAATTAACCTCAACAGTTTGTGCTAAATCTACCTTAATGGTAATCTCACTCTTTCCAATGGAACCCCTTGTCTTAAAAGCATGAAGGAAAGAAACTTGGGCTTCTATTTGTTGTATAATCCCTTCACTGTTCTGGAGTGCATGGTGGGGTGAGTATCCTCCAAAACAAACTGCAGAAGCACAGATGTTCCTGGAAACACGTTGGGAGCTAAAAACCTTTATTTCCTAGGACCATAGGAGTACCATATTTTGCACAACACCATGATTCAAGTAGACTATGGCATTATTCTCTGTGAACTTCTCTTTGGACTTTACATTTGCCTTATGTATTTTTCATGGGAAAATTTGATAGTTCATATTGATTTATCTAAAAAGTTTTTGAATAGAACTTTTCCAAGTTGGAAATTGCACGGGTTTTTGTTTCATGAAAGTGTTAACTTCATCTCTAAGAAATTTAAGATATTCAATATGCTCCATCTTGTATTGGTAGAAAAATGAAAGAAAGGAGAAGGAGAAAGTGAAGTGAAGGAGAAAGGGAATCAGTAAAGGAAGGGGAAGTATATGGGAAATCTTCTAATGTGAAAAATGTTCAATGAACCCCTTGATAGACAATATATCAAATATATAGAATGACAAAAACAATACTGAATATTTTCACATCTTCTTTTCACTGAGGCACTTTTCAAGGATTTTGTTTTACTTTATAGCCTCAACTTTTCCATTATCTAAATGTTCATTTTTGACATTTCTATACTTATGTCAACAACTGGACTTAGGAAGAACCACTGCATTTAGCAACGGCTGTAGAACTGTCACAGACACAGTCTACCGCATGTATATTCTTTTCACTCATCTTTATTGTTTTCTGCTTACTGAAAATGAACATTGACTGATCTGGAATTGAGATACACCATCAAAACCCATCTACTCCCCTCTCTGAGCTCAGTCGTTACTAAAAGACTCTTCAAAGAAAGCTTGTTCAGATGCATAGTGAGTTAATGTATTAAAGTGAAGAGAGCAGAAGAATCACAGGTTAGAGACAGGCAAATTAATTTACAAACGCCTTTCTTCGTCCCCTACCCAGTCTCTTCTAATTTTATCTAATGTGTCATTACTCAAAAATGACCTTCTTTATGAACAAAGAATCTGATATCTGCAATCTGTATAAGTAGAGAATGTACCATAATGCGGCCTAGATTTTCCCCCATTAAGACAGTGATGGAGCAAACTCCAAGGCAACAATGATCCTTTATTTGAGAAAACTATCTAGTATATACTATATATATACATATATGTACAAGAATTTTATTAACTATACTTTTCCCCAAAACTCAATATTTCTCACTTAAGAAATATCTACTTGAAATCTCAGAGCAGTCCTAACAAAATGTAATATCTCTGAAAAAAATAAATATTTTTTGATTAAAGGGTAAATGACAAAAATATGACTAAATAAAGCATAGTGTAAAAAGAACCATTTGATGCAGATCTTAAATCAGGAACACTGAAAACAAAATAAAGGGCTAACAATAAAAATGGCCTGTCAAATATATATATTTATCTTTAATGTGATGAAATTTTCATCAAGATGAAAAAATTTTTCATTTTATATTTTAACTAATACCTTTGCACATATAACCAATAGCTTGAAAGGAAATACATTAAATGTTCCAATGGGTCTTAAAGTTTTTAGATGAATTTTCTTTAGTATTCAATACAGCATATTTATATATTTTATAACATGGCTAAAAGAATTTTAAAGTTTCATAGGAGGGCTGGAGCAATAGCACAGTGGTAGGGCATTTGCCTTGCACGCAGCCAACATGGCCAACTCAAGTTCGGATTACATTACAGGAGCTATTAACAAAGTTTATTTAATGCCGTCCTGAAAATGGCCCCTTTTAAAAAATGAAAGAATAATGGAGTCAGAGTTAAAAACAAGTTTATAAAAATATTTCCTATTTTAACTAGAAAAAGTGGGCACCCGTTAACAAATGTTTGCCTATCAAATTCTAACTTTCAGAAATAAAAGGGAAAATAGGAATGAAGGGGATAAAATAATAGAATTATTATTCTATAAATGTACTGCTGACTTTAAAATATAACATTTCATGCACAGCACATAAAATTTTGCTGCCCTTTTATGATTTCTAAAACAAAAGACACTTTCACTCCAATTCAATTATTTTAGAAGATTTGGCAATATAACATGAATTTACTATATAAACTGCATTTATCCTTTTATTTTAGGTGTAAAATGCAAATCTCACAAAATTACTACTTACTTTCATTTTATACACAAGCTGCATAGTAAACCTCCTGGGGTCTGAGTAGCAGATTCTAATATTTTAAAATGAGAATCAATAGGCAAGTAGGGGGTAAATACATGAAATAAACTCCTATTATATTTTCAAAACAAAATGTTTTATGTTATAGGTGCAAGGAATAAATAGTTTGTTCTTAGATTCAACCAATTCTGTATCACTGACTATTTAAATGTGATTGTTTGAGCTAATGACTAGGGGTTACTTAAACCAACTGAGACAATCCCATGTAGAAGCAAAAGGATGTTTCAGGATAATCTGACCCAGCATATCTCAATTCACTGATGTGTAAAGTGAAATCACAAATCAAGCTTCCAAAGTAGGCTTTCATTTCATGCACTTGGTCTAAAAAATACTAAAAAGCAAAGAAAAGTGTTTGGAAGCTGAGCAAGCATATTCATATGCCACTCTTGGAACCATTCATTTTATATGTTCAAATGAAGTCACATAAATGCAAAAATATCACTTTTGTACATTTTGTGAACTCTTCTAGTTATTAAAAACTATGAATTCCACAATTATTAAAATTATGAATTCCAAACCACTTTCAAAAGCAAAGATTTTGTTTTTCAGATTAATCCCTTCTAATTATCAATTGCTACATCTTTCACCACAAGAAACAATATCCCCTCTGACTTAGGGGGCTGGAGCCACAGGTAAGCAGATAGGATGTGAACCCCAGCACTGGAGCACCACCAGGAGTAATTCTTGAGTGCAGAGCCAGGAGAAACCCCTAAGCATCACCAAGTGTGGCCCCAACAACTCCCACAATAAGTCTTAATTTCTTTGACACATGCATACCCAGGGAGTACTTTTTTCTTGCATAAAATAATATTGTAACATCTTTCTCTGTAAAATTATTTGTATACAAAATTGCTTTCTATGGATGGAACAAGGATGTTCTACAAAAGCTATTTAAAAGTACACAGATGACATCATCAATAATAACACAACTACTACTTTTCCCTGCTATAAATGCATGCATCCACTGATGATAGTGATCAAAGTAAGTTGTAAATTTCCATGTAACTTTTATTTCATCAATCTGATCTTACTTGTCCACATGAGAATATTAGAACCACTTCTAACTCTGCTAATACAGTAGCTTCAAGACACCAACACTATATTCCTAAAACCCAAACACTACAAATTTTATAATTTACAATGACTAAATACACTTTCAAAAAGAAAACAAACCAGTCTGAATGAAGTGATAAAAAATGATTCTCTTGGTTACAGAAGCCAAATTTCACATGCTCAGTCATATGCACGGGCCTTTGGCGGCCAGATTGACTATTAGGGGTTTTGAAGATTTCTATCATTGTAACAAGTCCAGATACGCAGGACCAGAGAGAGTTTTAAAACAAGGTTCCACTTCTATGGCAATATAATGTACATGATCTTTGTTATTTTTTCTCAAAATAGAAACTAATTAAAATCTACAATATTTTAAGGAAAATGTATTTATCATACATTTGATACTTTTTTGCTCTTCTTAAAAATAGTGTTAAATAATGGTAGTTTACAAAGTTACTGAGAGTTGACCTTTAGACATACAATACTTTAAAAATAATCCCAGAACTGGAAGAGATCTTCTGACTCTGGTATTCTTATGCTTTTCCCAGTATTTCCTTATTAAGCAATATGTTACTTGTCGTAGACTTATCTTTTAACATAGAAGTTGAATAATAGAGGTGCCTGATAAATTAGCAAACTGAACTCTCTATAGCGCAATTTCCTGAAATGAATTCTGTAAAGGCCCTCCCGTTGATCATCGATTTGCTCGAGTGGGCCCAGTAACGTCTCCATTGGAGACTTTGTTGTTACTGTGTTTGGCATATCGAATACGTCACAGGGAGCTTGCCAGGCTCTGCTGTGCAGACGAGATACTATCGGTAGCTTGCCCGGCTCTCCGAGAGGGGCGGAGGAATCGAACTCGGGTCGGCCATGTTGGCTGTGTGCAAGGCAAACGCCCTACCGCTGTGCTATTGCTCCAGCCGGGCAGTACAGGCGGAAGATAATTCGAATTAAATGAGATAGCACGCCTGGAGTCTTTGTGATGAGACTGATGTCCTCATAATAGTACAGGGAGAGTTTGATTCTGCTCTTGCTTCCCCACTGTATCAACATATAAGAGTTGGCAGTCTTCAACTACGGGGGGGGCTCTTCCTAGAAGTTAGCCCTGGCAATACCCACCCTGATCCGGAGCTTCCAGACTTCAAAACTACAAGAAATGAATGTGCTGTTTCGTTTGGTTGAGGCATGCAGGGTGCTCAGGGGCTCCTTCTGATGCTCAGGGTTCTGCTTCTGGTGTTGCTGGGAAACCAAGTTAATCTCACACAGAGCATGTGCACTTCTTTTTGATCTGCCTCCCATACCTCAATTTGTTCTGCAATAGTCTGCCAGTCTATGACATTTTGTTTTAGCAGCAAAACTTGGACCGTTTTAATTATAACTTGTACTTTTAGGGGGGCGGGGGAAATCACCTGCAAATAAGATAATGAAGCAGACTAAAACACTAAATAGACTTCAATAATTAAAGTAGCACAGTGGTAGGGCGTTTGCCTTGTGTGCAGTCAGCCTGGCCGAGACAGGTTCGATTCCTCCGCCTCACTCGGAGAGCCTGGCAAGCTACCAAGAGTATCTCGCCCGCATGGCAAAGCCTAGCAAACTACCTGTCACGTATTCAATATGCCAAACACAGCAACAACAAGTCTCAAAAAATGGAGAAGAGCAAATCGATGAACAACGGGAGGACAGTGTCTGTTTGTAAAGTAATTGACAAAAATTAGTTCTGTAACATATAGAACAAGTGGGATGTTTGATATGTGCTATAAAATGTGGTAATCTCTGATAGTTTAGGAACATTTGTGCCTTACAAGAGTCTGAAGTTAAGTTTATTCAAAAATAGCAGAGTACAAGTCACTTTTTCTGAAATACTAAACAAATAACTCAAATATTTTTTCACTAGTAACCTTCTTAGAATATATAAAAACTATTACAGAAAAAAGTTAAGAGAATAGGTGATATTTTTAAGGTGCCTATTAATAATAAGAGTAAACTGCTTTAATAATTTTACTTTAACGAATAGGCTGGAGTGATAGCACAGCGGTAGGGCATTTGCCTTGCAAGCAGCCAACGTGGCCGACACGAGTTTGATTCCTCCACCCCTCTCAGAGAGCCTGGCAAGCTACCGAGAGTATCTCGCCCGCACGGCAGAGCCTGGCAAGCTTCCCTTGACGCATTCAATATGCCAAACACAGTAACAACAAAGTCTCCAATGGAGACGTTACTGGGCCTGCTTGAGAATATCGATGAGCAACGGGAGGACAGTGACAGTGGACAGTGTGACAGTGGACTTTAACAAATGAGTATGTATTTAAACAGTCAGACTGACAGGGAAAATTGACTAGAGTTGTCAGAAATAAATAGAAAGATTCTCAAAAAGAATCTGAAAAATGTTGGGTGTTCAAAGTATTTCTAGGAAATATAAACATTTCAATTTTTCCTCACATTTTCTTTAAGCTGCCATTGGAAAAAACAATGGTGGAGTTAGTATATTTCTTATATCCATCACTGTAAATCTATCTTAAAAATCCATATATCCATACAGCCTTATTGAATTTTCCTATTTGCTAAATGCTTAACTTGTTCTATAGAGTGACTATGTCTCACAAAAGCAAAGAATGTAAAAACCACCTAATAACATGTTATAAACCATTTTACTATTATTGTTGCTCATTTAGTAAGGTTTTATTATAATAATAAATTTCTTATTAAGCAACTTGAAGGTTAGGACCAGTGCTTCTTTTATTCCTTTCCCAAAAGGTATATACACAATAGTAGTTGAAAAATAAATGTGTTAATTTTGTCTTAATTTTCTGCTTAGTTTCTATGAAGCTCAAGTGGGAGGCAGAGATGAGTATGTTTATTTTCATATGCAGTGTTCGCTTGCCACAGTAAGCAGTTTTTAGTATACTCTCAAACCAGAAGTGAAGTTAACTATTTGAAAATACTTTATTGAGCAAAATAAATGGAACAGATTTCGTACTAAGTGGTATCAAATTCATCCTGTGAGGGAGCTTGGGCATCATTTGCTGGGTGTGTTTAAATTATGCGTTCATAAACCAATTGCTATTTCTTATGGAGATTTGATAATGATAACAACAGTTGTAATAGTCATAATGATGGTGACAGCACAGAATGCAACGACTATTCATAGAATTATTTGTGCAAATTATTTACTTAAAATGATGGTTTGCACCTAAATTACATATGAAGAAAGTACCCATAAATTTCAGTGGGGGTGTGGGATAGGAGACCACATATATTTTAGTCAATATTTTATACACAGCTTAACACAATGTCTAAAGCACATTAGACAATAAGCAAATGGTAAAAGTGAAAAATGAATGACTTAATGGTAGCAATAGCACTATTAATCTTAAATTTTATTTTCCATTTATTATAATTAGGTTTAATTAATATAATATCCAATTAACCACATATACCATAGAGGTTTATTAGTATCTTTGTAGAAAGCAAAACAATGTGTGTGTGTGTGTGTGTGTGTGTGTGTTGCTTTTGCCTGAGGGAGGAGTACACTGTCACTGTCACTGTCATTGTCGATTTGCTCTTGCGGGCCCAGTAACATCTCCATTCTGAGACTTGTTGTTACTGTGTTTGGCATATCAAATACGTCAAGGGTAGCTTGCCAGGCTTTGCCATGCAGGTGAGATACTCTCGGTAGCTTGCTAGGCTCTCTGAGAGTGGTGGAGGAATCTAACCTGGCTCTGCCAGGCCGGCCGCGTGCAAGGCAAACGCCCTACTGCTGTGCTATCACTCCAGCCCAGGGGTGAAGGATACATGCCCAGCAATACTCAGGGCTTACTCTGGCTCTGCACTCAGGGCTCATTTCTGATGGTGCTTGCAGAAGCATTCTACTATTCGTGGTACTGGGGATGGAACCCAAATCAACCACATGCATAGTAAATATCTTAAATCCGGGCACTATTTCGAAGGCCCACAAATAATAGTTAAGTTAAAAGAAATTCAGAACATAGGTAAATACAGGTTACTCTAAGAGTAGCTTATGAATATGAACCTTCTTTTAAAATTGTGACTGGAGTAATTTTGGATTATATTACAGTCCATATTTTAGGAGTATACACTATATACTATATTACCTTCAATCTCAGCACATTTATGACCAAGGTACCAATATCTCCCAACTGCAGCCCTTGGACCCTCTTCATAATCTGCTATAGAATAATAGAATACTAGCATTATTTATAGACTATAATCTGATGTTTGATGATACACTCGGTTAAATAGCAACAAAATTAATATTTTAGTAAACTAATTATAACACAATTGTGTGTAATTTAGTATAAAATATACATGTGTACTAGAAATTTTTAATACAAATTTTTGTAATTTGTTAATTGCAATGAGATATGTCAATGGCATATGTTTATAACAGATGAGTTTTGAATCTTTAATAGGATTGCAGTAATGGCATTTTATATGATCTTTAATTTTAGCTTTTCTACCAATTTTGTGCTGATTATCTTTGTTTTTACAAAAGATTTTTAGCTCTGGGTGCTTGGAGAGATAGTATGGGGATTAAGACACTTTCCTTGCATACCACCAGATGTAGACAAAAAATAAAAAAATTTAGAAACTTCAATTTTTATTTTGTTGCCAAATTAATTTTTATGACTGTTTTAGGGGTCAAATCTTTAAACTAGTCAAAATGCAATCATTATGCAATTATTAAATGAAAGTACAATGATAGAATAATAATTCAAAGCAGTTAAATATTAGAGAAATAGCTATTTGTCATTTTTAAAAACTGATTTAATGAATTTGTTAAATATAATAACTTTATTGTAGTTACAATCAAACATATATTGCTTAAGTATTTCTCACACTGTAGCTAACTGGGAAAATGAGAAAAACACTGAATTACCCATTGCAGTTTCATGTAGCAATCAATTATATTGTACAGTGACATCCTTCTGAAGCTTACCTCTACTTTGGTAAACTTAGCATTAAATACATACTACTTTAAGTATAACTTATCCTACTTATATTTTAATGCTAATTATGAATCCTAGAACTCTAAATTCATTTTTCACAAACAATGAATTTAAAGCATCAATGGCATTTAGGATTTTGGAGTTAAGCTGAAATGTACATTATAGCCCATTAACAGATTTTAAAACATGAACATCGCAGGAAGGTTGCAGTAACTCTGTCCATCCATACCATAAACTTCAACACTACTGAAGCCATATTACCTAAAACATAAAAACATATTTTAATCAAACCAGAAGGCCAGTTTTTATAACATGCAATAAAGTTTGGCTAACTGGTGTCTGGATTACAACTTTCAAGATGACCGCTGGAAATACTAGCATTAGAAGCAAATAAAATTGCTTGAAAAGCAGATCAGTTAACAAAGCAAACAAACTGCATACTCCATCTAATTCATCTAGTTAAGGCAATCAATCCATATTTGACCAACACTTTTGTTCTATTTTCCCAATTCTTTACAACAAGAAACTGGAAATGGAGCCAGAACAATAGTGCAGCAATTAGGGCATTTGCCTTGCAAGTTTGAAGCCCAGCATCCCATATAATTCCTTCAAACCCAGCCAGGAGAGTTTCCTAAACCCAAAGCCAGGAATATACCCTGAGCACTACCAGGCGTGGCCCCAAAACAACACAAAGAAAGTGGAAAAAGAAGAGGGTATGCAATATTCCTGCTAATATATCCCTGTATTAAAAGTTGTGGAAAAATAATGTAGTGGGTAAGGCAGGTGACTTGCGCACAGGTGCCCAGGATCATATCCCTGGCACCCCAGAAGATCCCCTGAGCACTGCCAGGGCATCCCTGAAAACAAAGCTGAGCACCTGGAGCTGTGGTCAAAAAACAAAAAGCTGTGAAAAAAATCAAAAGCAGTGATTAACTCCATGTGCCTCAAATGTATCAGAATTTAAAGTAAAACATTTACTTCCTCTGCACTAAAGAGAAGAGATCTTGCATCTGTTTTTCTTTTTCTTTGAATAAAATCAGTGCAAAGCAAAGTGTTTAAGCTATGAATATGAATGTGTAAATGCCATTAGTTAATCCGGTCTATTTCTAAAAACATTTCCACACTTCTCTCTAGACAACCATCCTCCAACAGAACCTTCTGGAACAATACAGAGACAACCTTCTGTAGGGAAACCTCTTCCCATATAAAACCTAGATCTCTGTTAGAACCCAATTAAGATAAACTGAAACTAAACAACTAAATGTAACTTTTCCCATTAAGAATTCTGTCCTGGACAATCTCCCCCAGACAACGAAAAGATCTGGAAAATGAGCAACCATCTCAAAAAAAAATTGTCTAATTAGTGTTACAGCTGTGCAGCTTGGGGGACAAAAGGGACATTCACACTTCTCACAGTTAAGTCTTACACACAAAAATAAAAATAAATGCAGTATGAAATAGAACTGCAGAAATATATGCCATGGAAGCACAGAAAACAGTAAAGAGGAGAAAATAATCTCTTAATACATATAGTCTAATTCTTCAAAGCAACTACTTAGCGAGAATTACTTAAGCAAATTTATTTGTGACAGTTGAGGACATTTGATCAAATGAAGGTATTAGTAAGGAAAAAATTAAGAATCATGTTGCTGTCTAATCAAATTAAAATAGGTTCCAAGACCCAAAAGTCAGGATTCAATTATACTTATTCAGGAGAATGTATAAGGGACTTACAAATCTTAGGTCAGAATTGACTTTTTTTTTTTTTCCCTTTATTTTATTTTATTTTTTTAAAGTTGTAGATTTACAATTTTTTGTGCTTTGGTTTCAATTATACAATGATCAGATACCCATCCCTCCACCAGTGCCCATTTTCCACCACCATGGATAATATCCCTCCCACCCCCATCCCCCCATCCCCCCTGTCTCTGTGGCAGGGCAATCCCCTGTGTTCTCTCTCCCCTTTTGGGTGTTGTGGTCTGCAAAAGAGGCATTGAGTGGCAAACATGTTCAGTCCATAGTCTACTTTCGACATGCATCTCCCCTCCTGGGAGGATCCTACAAGCATCCTTTATTTGGTGCTCCCTTCTCTATCTGAATAGCCCTTTCCTCTAGGATACCCGGCTGGCCTCTAAGTTATGGAGTAATCCTCCTGGTGCTGATCTCAGCTATTCTTGGGTATTAATCTCATACTTTGTTACTTTATATCCCCCAGATGAATGCAATCTTTCTATGTCTATCCCTCTCTTTCTGACTCATTTCGCTTAGCATGATACTTTCCATATTGTACCACTTGTATGTAAATTTCATGACTTCATCTTTTCTAAGAGCTACATAGTTGACTTTTTCATGTCGCTAAAATAGTAAGCAGAGATCATCGGATGCTATAAAACAGAAAACGTGCATTTAACTTGCCAATAATCATACACAACCAAAAGCATCACTGTCACTGTTACTGCCCTCCCGTTGTTCATCAATTTGCTCAAGCGGGCACCAGTAACATTTCACAATAAATTGTGAGACTGGTCACTGTTTTTGGCATATTGAATACGACACATGTAGGTTGCCAGGCTTTGCTGTGCAGGCGAGATACTCTCAGTAGCTTGCTCGGCTCTCCAAGGGGGAGGAATCGAACCCAGGGCAGTCACATGCAAGACAGACATCCTACCTGCTGTGCTATCACTCCAGTCCAACCAAAAGCATATCTTGGAAAAATAAATTGAGATGAATTCAGTCAGTTTGGGCAATAGTTACAGGAATCTTGGAGAATTGCTTTTGACACACAGAAAACTAAGGTGCAAGGATCCCACAGAGACTCAACTCCATTTTGACTCCATCACATGCTACATTCTTAGATGACACTGTCAACTCTTATTATATCCTGATCTCAATTTTCTCATATTTAAGATGGAAATAGTAACCTACCTCATAGGATGACTATGATGATAAATCATCACATAAAGCATATAGCATGTATTTGATACACAAAAGATGAGCATTGACTTCCCTATTTCCATTTAATCATTTTGTATGAGCAAATGGGGGGGGGACACTTACATGAAATCCAACTTTAGTCTTCAAGTATTTCACAACATAATTTAACCTACACTTCTATCTTAGAGCAAAAGGAAATTGTATACACAGTAACAGCACGAATCTGAATGCCAACTGATTTCCAAAATGGTGCGGTATAATTAGGAAATTCATGAGTCAAATTCCTGTTTATGCCTGCAATGTGAAGGCTAATCATTTGTTTGTTTTCTATAAGAAGGACTTGATTAAAGCTTCTAGCGGCAATAATTAAGTAACCCTGAGCCTGAAGGACGCAGGCTCATGGAGCTCTGCAGTGTGCTAAACCCATAATGAATGCATAGGGATGTGTGGAAATTAACAAATGAGTGACATTTACAATAATAGTACAAATGAAGAGTTGGCTTGTTTTGTTTTGTTTTGTTTTTTGCAGGGTGATTACCTCACTTCCATGTTTTCTGTTAACCAATGCACACTATAAGCAGAGTGCCATATAAACTGTATTCTAAGATCTGCAAGTCTGTTTTGACCAAGCTAAATGAGTAGCTGTCAAACTTTTGTGTGAAGGGCCAGATTGTGAAATTTTAGGGTCTACAGGCCATATGGTTTCTGATACATCAGAGTGTGAAAGCAGTCACATACAACACACAAACAAATTTGGTGTAAGCCTGTGTTCTGATAAAACTTCATTAAAAAAAAAAACACTAGAACGCTGAGCTCACAGGTCATAATATATCATCCACAACAATTTTCTGAGTTTTAAAGTATATTTTATTGCTCAGGTAGTTTAGTGTTCAGTTTAGGTTAAGAAAATCACCATTTATAAAATGGTTAAGGGCAAGATAGTGTAAGTCTTTCCAAGTCATTCACTCTCTAAATATGTTTCAGTTATGATAGGGTGAATGTCATGAGTTTATGGCTTCAAAAAATCAGTGACTTACCGTTTGTAAGCATTTTTAAATGTTATATACATACAGTAAAGCATTAGTTGTATTATTGTAATCAGTCAGCACTTCTTTCTGCTACATGTTTTAAGACTTTTGAACAAAGTCACATCTATCTTTGGAATAATTACAAAAGAAGAAAACGGAAAGATTTTTAAAAATTCAGGTAGGCTTATAAAAACATGATGTTATCTAGGAAAGCACTTTCTAAAGTCTGACCCAGAGTACATCAGTCAATAACCTTCTGAAAAATGTACTTGGAAACCCTACATAAAACATTATGCACATACCTGTGATTATGGCATACAGAGCATCACACTGTGAGTATCAAAGCTAAGGAGGTATTTATTTGTCAAGGAGATTTTGATGAAAAATGTGGGATATTTACTCTTTCACAATGTATAATAAAACTGAAGATGGTGAGATATTCTGCAACAAAACAGCAGCATGCCTTTGTCTAACACTTTCTCTAGAAAGTCTTTGTTACTGAAGGCTATTAACAGAATTGTTCAGACACACCTCAGAAAGCTATCCTAAGTTATTTGGGACTATTACTCTCAGCCTGAGAGTGGAAAAATTTAATTGTTTGAGAGCAGGGGCAATTACTCAGATATTTCTATTCTATCAGTGCACCATTATACTGATAATTATTACTTATAAACAAATTGAAAGTTAATCAAATTTGTAAGATGATTTAATCAGTAAAAACAAAGTTCAGTTGTGAGGATGGGTAGTAGGTCAAAAGGGCTGGAGGGCATGCAGGAAACAAGTTTCATTTTGGCATCACCTGGTCGCTCCCCATAATAGAGACCATCCCAAGTTCAATGATGGTCAGCAGGTATGACCCAAATCGAACAAAATTATTTCATTTACCTCGGTAAACTTTCATCATAGTCAAATAAAATTCAAATATCAAGTATATGATTGAACTTTGGAAACTGGCAACAAGCACAACTACTAAAACTAATATCACATGAGAGATTACATAATTTTGTGTTGAAGGTGCTGAAATATCTCAAAACCTAAAACTAGCTTTGTTTTTGCTATAGATGCTTAAATACTCCATAGGATAAAAATAAGAGGGTCACAAAAAACTACATGCAAATTTTCTTATATCTTCCTACTTAAGTGATTTTTATTATGGCTTTTTCTTCTTTTTTATTCAATCAAAAGAGGGAGAAAACCAAGATTGTGTTATTCTGGCAAACACTGATTTTCTTTGCAACCAAAATTTTATTTTGTAACAAAGACATACATTAAGTCTAACATCTCATTGAATACCTGCTTGAGCTGTTTCCTAAAAATTTGCATCTGAGTTAACCAGAAACAATTCAAATCGAGATAAGGTATGCAATTTCTAGCACATCACTTTATTTCCTAATATGTACTGAATAATCAATAAACTATGCGGTGAATTAGTAAAATCAAAAATTCTTGTTAGCTACTTCAACTCAAATATACAATAGGTGTTATTTTGAATCATTTTCAGTTGATAATTTGGAATTGTTTTGTTAAAATATCCAATACTTCAAAAGAACTAAAAAAAAAGATAACCTATTTTTATAGTTATATTTCAGCATTGTAAGTATTGTTTGCTCATCTATTTCAATAGAGAATTAACATAATTTATGATAGAAAAATAATGAATGAACCCATAATGCATGAACAAAAATAAAATGCATTTTGTTTTATACTACTTATATTATCTTGTGGAGAATCCATTGATAAAATTTCAACCACTAAATATTTTCTATAGAGCAACAGAAAAAGTCCCTTCAATTGCTTTAAGAAAAATTATATCCAAATAACTGATGTGAAACCCATGCAGGACGCCTTCCCGCTGCCATTTCTAGAGAACAGTAGCTATTTAACAGGGCGCTATTTCTGTGAAGAGGGAAAACCTCTTGTTGCTTGCACATTTGTAAAAGTGGGTTATATTTTTTAATACAAACATCATGGTTTCTGCCACATTCATTTGTCATTTAGGACAAATTTTACTATCTGAAGATATGTCAAAGTTATTTATAGTAGTGCTTTTACATTTTATTTTAAAATGCATTAAGATGTTTAAACAAAGTTCCCAGAACATACTTATAAAATGCCTATGATGCAGACATAATTTCTGTCAGTGAAAAAAAATTAATGTCTTTAATTCTGCATTAAAGGATTTTCTGAAATGTTTTTGTTTTCTTTTCCACTACTGAGCATTTTAATGGGAACAATTTTTAAAGTCGTTTTATGACTATATCTACTGTGGATGAATTAAAGAATTCTCATTTGGCTAATTTAAGCTGGCCTAACATTTTACAAAACTAAATATATTATTTAAAAAGTTATGTATAATAGTAATTGATAATACCTGAATTACTTTAATAAATGAGAGCCAAGTGACATGCAATTAGAGAACTTCAGTCAAATTGTGTGAATAACCCAATTACAACAGACTATTTAAGAGACACATGTTCTTTTGATTCAATATCCTATATAAAACTAAATAGATGGCAATTTTTGTGTATAACTGCATTAAATGTGATATAAAATTGAATAATAAAAAATGAAAATTTTGATAAATTAATATTTTTTCACATAATTATTGCTCCTTTAACATTAATGAGTCACTTTGGATTTGTTAGAATCTCCCTGATTTGATGCTTAAAATTCTCATAGAGGAATTCTGTTGATATGGGAAGTATCTGATACGTCATTTACCTGGCTGCTCTTTTCAAACATTAGAGCAATCACAATAATTATAGCTCTCTCTTTCAAGAGGTGGTTAATTGAGTCCAGTTACTTTTGTTTAATCTTCATAGTCAAGAAGCCAAAGAAAGATAAAAAGGTTTAGAGTACCATTTTTTATAAGAACTGGTAGATGTTTTATAATTAGGGTGAATGAAGATGGCACATTTTCTCCTGAAAGAGTTCCCAGAACACCAGGAATTTACTGAATGGGTGTTTCCCTAAATTAAGTATAGTTTATTTACCAACCTTAGATCTACTGTCAAATACGAAAAAAAATGTTGTAGAAACTCACAACCAGGAAAAAAATGAAACAAACAAACAAAAAAGATGAAATCTGTTCTCTGCACTCAAGAGAACACCTCACCAGTCCAGCATTTGTTAATATGCAGATTTGTGTTAAGGACTCTGCTAGCAGCTGTTCAGAGAGAGAAACGCCCAAACACTCAACTCATATTATCATCTTGTCTAATTTGTTAAAATTATATGAATGAATTTTGTTATATAACTTCAAAAATAGCACAATGGAACGCAAAAGAAAAGGGGGAAATTACATTGAAATAACAATTTTGTTTTTCTAAAAGGATAAAGCATGTTTGACTTTACATGCAACGTAGTCACTTACCTTTCATTTTATTTTTTTCATTTCCAAGAGTTAGAAACTCACATCAAGACACAGACTTGGCTGAACAGGATACACACACACACATACTGACACATTCTGAATAAATCATAACATACACAAAATCAAATCAAATGGGGAAAACAAAAAAATCAGATCTGGATGATGCAGTTTTGTCTCCGGAATGACCAAGGCATTCTCGCTTTCCTTCTTCCTGGTGCAATGCAGACATCCTGCAATGTTTTCTACCAGGAACATGTTCCTGAGCATGACACAAGGAGCGGTGTTGTTCCTACTCAGGTCATTATTCTCCTAGGAACTTTTCACTGTCTCTTCAAAGAAAGGGTCTTTGGGAGCACTAAATACAAACTTCCCTGGAGAGGTTTTACTGGCACTGCCAGTACTTGCTATGCATTCCGCTTCATACTCTTGTATTTCCATGGTCAGCTCGTCCACCTGAGTGCTTGAAGAGTCTGCTCTTGATATCATCAATGCATATCTCCCTGATTTATTTTCCAAAACATATCATTATAAAGATTCAGAGAAAAATAGAATGGAAGGCTTTTGCTGCTGTTGTCATTTTAAAGGCCACATCTGGTAGTGCTCAAGCCACGGTGCTGCTTTGCTTAGGGCTTCCAGGGCCTTTCTCGGTGGTGTTGGGGTGGGGATACTCAAGCCACAAGCTGGACACGGAGTCTTGAACATGCATAATGTGCAAGGGAAGGCTCTACCACTCAAGTCCGCCTCAGTGACCATAGATTCACGCGAGGCTCCAGCCCCAGGGTGAAACTGGTACATGCTCTACAAGTGCCCCTTATGTGGTAAGTAGAGTCACATTACTGGATTCATCTTATGTTTCTAAACGCAAATGCAGAGGTTTCCAGGCTCATTTGACCTACTGCCTCCTTTTCAGAGAAAAAGCATTCACGACTCCCAGGGATAGGTGCTTTCTTTTTTTCCTTTCTTCTTTTTTTTTTTGCCTTTTTGGGTCACACCTGGTGATGCTCAGGGGTTACCCCTGGCTCTGCACTCAGGAATTACTCCTCATGGTGCTTTGGAAACCATATGGGATGCCGAGGATTGAACCCAGGTTGGCAGTTTGCAGGGCAAATGCCCTACCGGCTGTGCTATCACTCTGGTTAAGGTGCTTTCTTTAAACAAGCAGAAAGTGCCCCTCAGTTGTTCTCTGGCTGCTGCCCTCCCAGATAATGCCAGTGTCCCAATTTGAAAACCACTGTAGAACAGCATTCACAAGTTCTAGAACTTTTCCACTTAATGCGATCCCCTAAAGTGTTATGGGGATATGGGTGGATTTAAGCCTTTTTTCTAGAAGCTTATTAATACATTATAAGTTAAATACCAAGATATTAGTATAATAGTAGTTAAAATAAAGAAAAGGAAAAATGCTGGGCATTAAGACAGCAATAGAAATGCATACATTATAAATCACAATAATGTGAATTACAAACCACTTCCTTAAATTTTCAAAGTACAGATGAACATTCAAGCTGACTTTTACTGAAGAAATAAGCTTAATATGAGCTAGTTTCAAGAGTACGCTTCAAAAATTAAAAAGAAAAAGCACTTGGAAATCAAATACTAACTTTTAACTAAAGACTATGCAAGTATACATTGCTTGAAAGTGTCTGAAGATCTCTGTCTATGGTGGGGGGCTTGATTAAAGTGAGAAATCTCTAAATGAAGGGAGACAAGCACATCAAAATTCATTTTGCCCCTCCTTTTTTTCGACAGTAATAATTCTGGAAAGGAGTAGTACTAAACCATATCCAAGCTCTTTTTATTTCTACATTTCAAAGTCTCTTAAGTCTGTGATGAACTGACATATATAGATTCCACAGGGAAGGACATCAGTGGGAAGATCCTGTTGAAAATTAGTGTCAGGAAATGGATATCTTAAAATCAACAAGATAGCATGGTCTATGCAGCAAATTTAGATGAAAAATGTTTATAATTATTTGATCCTTGAGACTATCATTTATTTGATCCTTGAGACTACAAACACCAAGCATTCTTTCACGCTTTTAAATTTTACTTAATTTCTTTTCAGAATGCATCCAGTAAGCAAAACTGAAAAACTATAAAACTGATTTGGTTTGGAAATTTACCAAAACTATTTGCCATTTCAAAAACAAGCCATCAATTGCAACACAGCTCATAGTATGAGTCACCAATATCATATTCCTGTATTAGTGTGACAAGGTTTCCTTATTCATGCAGCCTCTATATTTGCGTGGAAGAACTCTCTACCTTCCACATTTTTAATTATTCACATGCCTGAACATTTTCAGTGTGATTTCAAGATTTTTTTGTAAAAAAATTATGTTTTATTTTCCTAGACATTACACTGTGCAATTAATTTTAATTATGTATTCTATGACCCATGCTATCTTACCTAAATTATTTTATTTATAAATTTCCATTCTGAATTACAAAGTGGGGATATTTTAGTCATTCTTATAAAATAAGTACATTAAAGGTTATAATCTCCTTGGAGTCTTTTCTTAGAATTAGACACATAACAAAAAACTAAATCCAATAAACAACCATAGTTTATAACAACAAAAAAGATAATTTAAAGGAGAGCATATTCAACAATACAAAAAGGATTTAATGTGAATGGTACTAAGAATTAGAAAGCAAAATGATGATTTTCTAAATTATACCCAAGTCTTTTACCAGTATTTTATAATAACCTGCCATCTTGGGCCAGGGAGATGCTCAAAGGCTGGAGACCATTAGTCACATTCAGGAGCTTAGGGTCAGATCCCAGCACCAAATATTACTCAGGTTGTTTCAAGAGTGATTCCCTACCCCTACCACCAAGCCTAGAGTAAAAACCAATCACCGCCAAATGTGACCCCCCCAAAACTAAAAGAAAAAATTTAAAAGAAGAGCACCCACCACACCTGCAAGAGAACCAGCTGGAGCTGTAACAGATATAGACATAATCATGCTGGCTATTGTCTGCAACTCCCATGGAAGTGTAGAATCATTCCAACCGGGGTAAAGAATCAACTCAGCAACACTTCTGGTTCTGTTCGTCCCATCTGCCTTCAAATCACTTCTTCAAAGTATCTACCTTGTTTTCTTCTGCTCCATCTCACGTTTGACCTACCCTCGGAGAAGCGAGAGCAGAAGGAGCTTTACCTCCTCACCCCTTCTCAACATTCTGTGCTATTTTTTATTCATTCTTTTGAGAGAGTTTTGAGCATCACCACAGAGTAAATTGAAAGATGGGGAGAACCCTCTCGCAGACCTCCTTGCTCCCATCATGTGTCCAGCAAACTCCCTTTCTCCAAGGGTTACAGACGGTCAGTGGATACAGAGGAGAATGTCAGAGACACAACCCTTACTCTGCCAAGAACAGGATGGACAAACGCCAGTGGGATTTTTGAGAGGGACTTTTTACTTTCCTTTAATAATTCATTTCAACTTCCTGATATAATAACAGAATAGGATAAGCATGGATCCATTGAACAGAGTTCAAATCCTGATTCAGCCATTTATACTACACAGACTCAGACAAATTCCTCAAAGGTCAAGGTCTTAGTTACCCAATAGAGGGCAATGAAAACCTTATGAGGATGTTACAACACAATGGTTTCAGAACACATTGCAAACTCTCTGGAATATAGCTCTCATCAAGTATAGCTCATTTCCAGCATGCTGGTTTAGAATTTTTGCTTATTTTATTGAAAATTATCTATATGTGATTGCACCACACCAACTGCATCATATATGAAATGGACTCCAGACATTGAAATCAAAACACAAAGAACTGTAATACTGAAACAAATGAGACTTAAAATACAGCTGACAAATTTCAATGGGCAAATTTCACATCAATTGTTTTCACATGGGGTTTTGTGTAGTAGAAAAAAAATTGTTTTTAAAGGCCAAAAGTCCTACCTAAGGAATGAAGTATACAGAGTCATTAAGAAAAATAATAGTTCTAGTAACCCATTATATTAGGAAAGTCTTACCCACATTACCCTAAATACAGACACACAAAAATATTTTCAAAGCCCAGAGATACCCAGAGGCAAACATATTCACATGTTTTAAAAAGCCATTGTTTCTTCCACATTGCCAAGGGAAATTCTATATATCATCTACATAAATGGTATGCACCAACTAACGTGTGACTCTTTATACACACATTCTCCGGTTTATACCAGAATATCCTTTCTATTTCCAAATTAAAGTCCCAGAACTACAGTACGACGTTATTTTTCACTTTGAACATTAATGCAATACTGTTTTATTTTAGGGGTGATGCTCAAGCAAATTCAAGGACCCTCGGGAACCATGGCCAATCCTGTGTAGCCAATAATGCCTGATGGCACAATGCTGAGGCCAGCTGATACGACGCTGCTTTGGTTAGGTGGCACTGCAGGGAAGGGTATTCAGTGATGGGAATTGAATTTGGACTTATAGCCATCTGAGCGACATCCCTGACCAAAATATACTTTAAAGCTACTCAGCCAGTTCCTGTGGCAGGATGGCATTGCACGGGCCACCTGACGGAACTGATAAATTCCACATTGGTGTCGATACTCAGTTGACTTCCTATGGCTTGGAGTGCAAACCGCAACTGCCACAGAAACTCCACACAAGGCTAGGTCAGCAGCTGATGAACCCTAACATGGACGTGGATTGAAGCAGTTGAGGGAGATCAGCACTTGAAGAAAATTCAGTGGTGCCAGGAAGGAAACAGGTGGCCAAGCTGGTGATGTGGAAGGGCAGCAAGAAATGGGCAGAGTTCCCCAGAGCAAAGAGGCAGCAGCCACCGAGAAGGAGCTGCCTGGACACACGGGGACTGTCAGGAAGTCAAGGCTTAATTTCAGTTATTCAGAGACTGGGGAACATGGCAGATAGTTGGAGTTTCTGTCAAGTGGGTTCACTTAGGAAATGTTTTAACTTTAGAGCCTAAAGCCAGAATCGCTTTCAGGCATTCCAGAGAAACCAGAGATGCCATGCTGTGCCCTGAGGAAGGAGAAATGGTCCCAGAGCTGCAGTGATGGGAATGCGGACTGTCACACGGAATGAAGTATACAGGGGAATTCTATATATCATCTACATAAATGTTATGCACCAACCAACAACTAAGGACAGTTGGGGTGGGCGGGAGCACAAAAGAAAAGGGTTAGAAGCAACAGTGGGTGCTTCCCTGCCCTTCTCTGTGGCATTTCTACTCAGAGGCTGCAAATGTCTCTCTAATGCTTACACACGGACACACATGAACCACACATGTACACATGCAATGGCTACCTGTCTGGTTAGAAAAGTAGCATTTAAATCCAAGGCTGAGCCACTACTAATATGGTGATATATATACACATAAGCATATATATGTATATATTACATATATTGTGACATATAATATGTTTCACATACATACGGCATAAAGTGAAGGCTGGAAATAATTATATAGCAGAGAAGTTATGAATAGGATGAAAATCATAGTTCACAAAAACTGTTAGTAAATAAAAAATGGGAGAGGCCAGGCTTCAGCCTGACCTCGCCCAGCATTGTGGAGTTACAGTTCTGGAGTGGAGTTCAAAGAGTAATTATAGAGAACTGAGTTAAATTCTGTAAGTGGCAGTTAGAGCATTTAATGTGATAATCCATTTAGGCATTACCCTTCTTCTTTCTAAGAGGGAATTTTTACAGCAAGCATTTTTTTAAAAGTGAGGCTACAGATATGTCAGTTGAAAAATGAATTTTATTAATAAACCAAGCATGCAAGCTTCTCAAATTTTCCCTAAAGCTATTTCCGAGGATCATAAATAAATATAACTGTGTGCTCTAGAATGAGAGCACCGGGAAAAGACGAGGTCAGCATCTCCCAAACTTTTTGAGCTAACTCCATAGATTTTTCACATTACTTGTTGAAGGGGAAAGACTCCCAAAAGAGTGCTCAGATCCTTGGGGCCAGGCCAGAAAATTCTTGGCCTAGAAGCGCACTTCATTCCTCAGGCTCAGTGTGGTGATACAGTGCTCCTCAGAGCAACAGTGCTGAGGGCGACATGGAGCACACCCAATGGTGCTCAGGGAGCTGTATGTGCATGGTGCATTTCTCAGGCCTCATGTGCTCCTGGCAGGTGCTCCAAGGCTCAGAGTTATCCCTGGCCTCTGATTACTGTTACTTAGTAAATCAAACCATTCACATTAATGGGACGCTGCTTTATCCAGGATGCTCTACTGTGTTTTGCAAGGAATAGGAAAGGAGAGAGCTGGGATTCCTAACGACAAGCTTCATATCAAATTGGGCAGACAAAATATAGTTAGAGAAATTAATTTAAAAAGGAAATAAATTATAATACTCTCAAAATAGGTGTCAGTAGTGATAATGCTGAGGGTGAAAGATACCGATGGGATTAACATCATAAGAAAAGGTTCAGAGAAAGGGAATAAAAGTTGTGCTGAGATAGGAATATTTCTCTCTTGATCCCTGATTTTTTCTACGCAATTACAATACCAAGAATGTAAAACCCTTGATTGCCAGTCTGGGCACAGGTTCTGTGGGTCAAGAGCCTTGGTTTGCTGGAGGAAGGGCATGAGAAGTGTGACACACACTGGGCATTCTTCCAGCCTGGCTTGACGTGTGGTGCCTGACTGGAAATGGTTATTTTTCTTACTGTCATTGCAAATATCATATAGGGATACCAGTTTAATACTTAGAACACATGTGTCTTAAAGGCTGGAGAAATGCTGTGTGGGTTGCAAATTGGTTCACATCTATGGTAACAACACGAGGCGACCACCATGACTACAGCATTGTCATATATTAGGAATCAACACAGAACTTAAACATTTGGTTTCTATGCACGCAGCATGCTAAAGGCTGAGTTGATTTTTGAAATAATATCACTGGATGGATAAGACAGTCCCACCTTTATTAGCTCCTGAGAACGTTTATAGAAAAGGCAACATTCTCATCCAACATCGAGCAAAGATTTTTGTAAAGAGGGAGTGATGATTATTTGAGAAGTAAATAATTGAACAGTGAATGGTGGACTTCTACAGTCTATCTAAACAAGGCTACTGCAGCATCTTGGAAAGGGAGAGGGATATCAAAGTTTCCTAACAGATCTATCTGGCAGGGCTGGGTGAGCAAAACAATGAAACACACTTGCAGGAAAGCCATGTTGGAAATCCAGGACATGTCCCTGCCCTACAAACTCAGATCCTATTCAGGCATCTGAAGAGAAAATATTTAGCTAATTCTTAGAGCAAAACCACAACGAGATAATTTCTAGGAACTTAAATTAGTAAGATAAAGCAAGTACGATTTGGCATCTACAGAGCTGACGTTCCATTTGCTGTTTCAAATGCTCTACATATGGTCATCTATCTCATTCGAACACAAGAGCTACGTGGGACATCATCAGGTCCCATTTACAGACTGAAATATTCAGAGACAGCAACCCCAGATCTCATCCCCCGAATCACACACTCATAAGAAACAGAGTCTGGATTCATGGACAGGTAGCGGATTCCAGTGCTGACACTTTTAGCATGTTCTGCTTAAAATGAAGTGAGAATTACCTCAAGATGTGAGGTTCATGTAAGTTAGTTAAATTGTTCCCCAAATCAGGAAGAGCACAGTTGTGAGCATCATAACTTTTTGGCGCAATAATTCTTCCTTGTGATCTGTGCCCTTGTGCAAAGTCCTATTGCAGAACCCAAGACAATAATTCAGTAAGAGAGTTCGGTGGTCAGGGTGATGCATGTGGACAGGGAGATCGGCCTCGATTCTAATTTTGGGCCCAGCTCTTCATAGCTGGGTGTGTTTGAACAACTCTATTCTGGATGTTTCAAAGAGAAATACAGTCGCGCTGATCTTAAAATTGGGGTGAAATTATAAAGTTTCTGCAACAGCTGATTCCGAGGCATGTGAAGTTCTTGCAACATGGAGATAATGTTACAGGCATATAGAGAGTAGAGGCCCAACACTGTTAAACATCCCACCATGTAGAGAACAACTCCACAGAAAATGGCAGATAAGAATGAGGCTGGAGAGATGGCACAGCAGGGAAGGCCTTGCCTTGCAGACAGCCAATCCAGGTTCAATTCCTGCCACAGCGTTTGATTGCCCAAGATTCGCCAGGCATGATCCCTGAGCAGAGTGCCAGAAGTCAGTCCAGAAAACTGCTACGTGTGGCCACAAAATACCAAATAATAATAATAATAATGATAAATTCAGAAGCCATAGTCATATATATATATATATATATATATATATATATATATATACAGTTGGAATAATGCTAGGGAGCAATAAATATTAACATTATACCGCAAGTTTATTGTATGCAGTTTTTGTGAAATGGTTGAGGCCAAAATTTTAAATGGCACTGTAGCACTGGTCTCTTGTTGTTCATCGATTTGCTCGAATGGGCACCAGTAATGTCTCCATCGTGAGACTTGTTACTGTTTTTGGCATATCGAATACGCCATGGGGAGTTTGCCAGGCTTTGCCCTGCAGGTGGGATACTCCTCAGTAGCTTGCCAGGTTCTCCAAGAGGGGCGGAGGAATCAAACCCGGGTCAATCGCGTGCAAGGCAAATGCCATGTAGTGGATAGGGCATTTGCCTTGCACGCGGTCGACCCGGGTTTGATTCCCATCATCCCATATGGTCCCCCAAGCATGCCAGGAGTAATTTCTGAGTGCATGAGCTAGGAATAACCCCTGTATAGTGCCTGGTGTGACCCAAAAGCAATAAATAAATAGATAGATAATAATAAAGACTACATAATAGTATTCCTTCTTAAAACCAGGAAGAAATATTATTTCAAATTAAATAACTATAGTATTCGGGTTTCCAGCAGATTTACAGTATCCACGGGAAGCAGAGGAGGACTTAGTAGAAGAGTGTGTGAGTGTGTATGTGTGTGTGTGCGTGAGTGTGCATGCACGTGCGCGTGCGCATGCATTGGGGGGGGGGGGTCTAAATGGCAGAGTCTACTCAAAGGTTGATTTTTTTAAATTTTTTTATTAGTGAAACACCATGAGGTACAGTTATAGACTTATAAATTTTTGTGCTTGGGTTTCAGTTATACAATGATCGAATACCCATCCCTCCACCAGTGCCCATTTCCCACCACCACGGGTCCCAGCATCCCCCCCACCCCCTTCCCCATCATCCCAACCTGCCTCTGTGGCAAGGCATTCCCTCTTGTTCTCTCTCTCTTCTTTCGGGTACTATGTGTTGCAAGAGAGGCATTGAGTGGCAATCATGTTTGGTCTATAGACTACTTTTAGCATGTTTCTCCCACCCTGGGAGGGTCCTCACAACACCCTTTATTTGGTGCTCTCTTCTCTATCTGAGCTTCCTTTTCACCTAGCACATGTGGCTGGCCTTCAAGTCATGGAGCAAAATTCCTGGTACTAATCTCAGTCATTTTTGGGTGTTAGTCTCCCTTTTTGTTGCTTTATGTTCCCCAGATGAATGCAATCTTTCTGTGTCTATCCCGCTCTTTCTAACTCATTTCGCTTAACATGACACTTTCCATGTAGTACCACTTGTATGTAAATTTCGTAACTTCATCTTTTCTAACAGCTACATAGTACTCCACTGTGTAAATGTACCAAAGTTTCTTTAACCAGTCATCTGTTCTCGGGCACTCAGCTTTTTTCCATATTCTGGCTATTGTAAAGAGTGCTGCAATGAACAAACAATTGCAGATGTCACTTTGACTATACATTTTTGCCTCTCTGGGATATATTCCCAGGAGTGCTATAGCTGGGTCAAATGGGAGATCCAATTCTAATTTTTTGAGAATCGTCCATACTGTTTTCCAAAAGGTTTGGACCAGCCGGCATTCCCACCAGCAGTGCAGGAGGGTCCGTTTCTCGCCACATCCGCGCCAGCACAGGTTGCTTTTGTTCTTGTGGATGTGCGCCAGTCTCTGTGGTGTGAAATGATATCTCATTGTTGTTTTGATCTGCATCTCTCTGATGATTAGTGATGTAGAGCATTTTCTCATGTGCCTTTTTGCCATCAGGATTTCTTCTTTGTGAAAGTTTCTGTTCATTTCCTCGCCCCATTTTTTGATGGGGTTGGGTGATTTCTTCTTGTGGAGTTCAACCAGTACCTTGTATATCCTTGATATCAACCCCTTTTTGGATGTGTATTTGGTGAATATCCTTCCCATTCTGTAGGCTGTCTTTGTATTTTGGTCACTGTTTCTTTTGAGGTGCAGAAGCTTCTTAGTTTAAGATAGTCCCATTTGTCTATCTCTGTTTTCACTTGCTTGGCCAGCGGTGTGACATCTTTTAAGATACCATTAGCTTCAATATCATGGAGAGTTTTGCCAACTTTGTCTTCAATAAACATTATGGATTTTGGTCTGATGTTGAGGTCATAAATCCATTTCGATCTTACTTTTGTGCATGGCGTTAGGCAGAGATCTGAGCCCACTTTTTTGCATGTAGCCATCCAGTTTTGTCAGCACAGTTTATTAAAGAGGCTTTCCCTGCTCCATTTCACTTTTCTTGCCCCCTTATCAAAGATTAGATGATTATATGTTTGGGAGGAAATGTGAGTATATTCAACTCTGTTCCATTGGTCTGCAGCTCTGCCTTTGTTCCAGTACCATGCTGTTTTAATTATTACTGCCTTGTAGTAGAGTTTGAAGTTAGGGAGGTTGATTCCTCCCATTTTCTTTTTCCCAAGAATTGCTTTAGCTATTCTTGGGGGCTTATTGTTCCATATAAATTTCAGGAGTGTTTGCTCCACTTCTTTGAAGAATGTCATGGGTATCCTAATAGGGATCGCGTTGAATTTGTACAGTGCTTTGGGAAGTATTGCCATTTTGAAAATGTTGATTCTCCCCATCCATGAACAGGGGATATTTTTCCATTTCCTCTTGTCCTCTTTTATTTCCTGAAGTAGCGTTTTGTAGTTTTCTTTGTACAGGTCCTTTACTTCCTTAGTTAAGCTGATTCCTAGGTACTTGATTTTCTGGGGCACAATTGTGAATGGGATTGTTTTATTCTGTCACTTTCTTCTTTTTCACTATTTGCGTATAGGAAAGCAATGGACTTTTGGGTATTGATTTTATAGCCTGCCACTTTACTATACAAGCCTATTGTTTCTAGAAGTTTCTTGGTAGAGGTTTTAGAGTTGTCTAAGTATAGTATCATATCATCCGTGAATAGTGAGAGCTTAATTTGTTCTTTCCCTATCTGAATGCCCTTAATATCTTTTTCTTGCCTGATCACTATTGCAAGTACTTCCAGTACTATATTGAACAGTAGTGGAGAGAGTGGGCATCCCTGTCTCGTCCCTGACCTTAGGGGGAAGGGTCTCAGTTTTTCCCCATTGAGGATGATGTTTGCTGTAGGTTTGTGGTAGCTGGCTTTAACTATATTGAGGAAAGTCCCCTCTATCCCCATTTTGGCAACAGTCTAAATTCACCATTTAAGAGACACAGAGTGGCAAAGTGGATACAGAGACAGAACCCAACATTCTGCTGCCTACAAGAAACTCATCTCAACAGCCAGAGCAAATTCAGACTCAAAGTCAAAGAATGGAAAACAATCCTGCAAGCATACAGCTCCTTCAAAAAAGCTTGGGTGGCCATACTAATATCTGACAACATTACTTTCACATTGAAAAAGATTAGAAGGGACAGTGAAGGCTATTTTCTCTTCATCAAGGGAAACGTACAACAGGAAGAAATCACACTCTTAAATGTATATGCACCTAATGAGGGAACAGATAAATATTTAAAACAACTGCTAATAGATTTTAAGGAGGACATTGCAAGCAACACAATAGTACTTGGAGACTTCAACATCGCCTTAGCACCTCTGGATAGATCAACAAGAACAAAATCCAGCAAGGAATCACTGGCTTTGAAAGAAGAAATAGAAGAGAAAGGACTTATGGACCTATACAGGGCTTTACACCCCAAAAAGAAAAGAATACACATTCTTCTCCAATGCGCACAGAACGTTTTCCAAAATAGACCATGTGCTAGGACACAAAACATACCTCAACGGAATCAGGAAGATAGAAATAGTATCAGCCATCTTTTCAGACCATGACGCACTGAGGATGGAAGTGAATCACACAAAGACACGGAGAACCAAATCAAATACCTGGAAATTAAACAACTCGATGCTGAACAACGAGTGGGTCAGGAACAAAGTCAAGGACGAAATCAAAAGATACCTGGAAACAAATGAGAATGAAGACACAAACTACCAGAACTTATGGGATGCAGTGAAAGCTGTATTAAGGGGAAAATTTATAGCTCTGCAAGCATATCTTAGGTCGGTAGAAATGATGCACATAAACAACTTGACCTCACAGCTCAAGACCTTAGAAAAAGATCAACAGAAAGAGCCTAAATCAGGCAGAAGAAAAGAGATCATAAAACTTAGAGCAGAAATCAACGACATGGAAAAAAAGAAACAATCCGAAAGATCAACGAAACCAAGAGCTGGTTCTTCGAGAAAATAAATAAGATAGATAAACCACTAGCAACTCTCACAAAGAAACAGAGAGAGAGAGAGAGAGAGTCCTAATAAATTGAATCAGAAATGAGAATGGGGATATCACAACAGAAACTAAAGAAATTCAAGAGATCATCAGAGACTACTTTGAAAGTCTGTATGCCATGAAACACGAGAACCTAGAAGAAATGGATAAATTCCTGGATTCCTATCATCTCCCAAAGCTGAATCAAGAAGATATAGAGTACCTGAATAGACCTATTCACATCAAGGAAATTGAAACTGTAATCAAAAGTCTTCCCAAAAACAAAAGCCCAGGTACAGATTGATTTACTAGCGAATTTTTCCAAACATTTAAAGAGGACCTATTGCCAGTTCTTCTCAAGCTTTTCCAGGAAATTGAAAACACAGAAACTCTCCCAAACAGTTTCTATGAAGCCCATATCTCTCTAATACCAAAAGGAAACAGACACCACAAGAAAATAAAACTACAGGCTGATATCCCTGATGAACACGGAGGCAAAGATTCTCAACAAAATACTAGCCAATAGAATTCAACAACTCATCAAAAAGATCATACATTATGACCAAGTGGGATTCATCCCAGGGATGCAAGGATGGTTCAACATTCGGAAATCAATCAACATAATCCATCATATCAACAAAATAAAAGGTTGATTTTTTTTGTAGTGAAGCTTTTCTAATTCCCTTCTCCCAGTTAAGAGTAAAGCTGCGACACTACCATTTTATTATATGGCAACACAATATAAGGATCCTCTATTTGGGTGGGGGAGATCATATCGCTACACTGGTACTTGCCTAGCATTTGGCCAACCTGGGTTTGGCTCCTGGCTCCACGTAGCGTCCCCCAAACCCAATCCCAGAGCACAGGACCAGAAGGAAGTCCTGAGCCCAGCAGGTGTGACTTCAGAATCCAAACAAATTAACCTCTGCTTATTTCTTTTGTTCCATTACTCTGATTATGCTTTTCTGAACAAAAGTTGTTTTTCTTTCTAAAAAAAACAGTCTTAGAAATTTAAATGTTTTCCTGAAAGTCTGATGTTGGAAATAGGACAATCAGAATATATGGTCAAGGGAAGGGAAGGCGCCATATCTAGCATAAAAGATGACTTCAAAAAAGTATTTCATTGCTCAGAGTTCTTTCCTAATTAGCTCACTCCATACTCTTTGGGCTAATAAGTGACTCAAACATCAGTGACTTTATCGAGCTGGATCTTTAAAGCCTTTTTTTATCTCTTGAAAATCATATACAACTTGGAATGGCTCCACTCAAGGGCTCAGTCCTGTGCTCAGGGATCACTCTGGTGGGCTTAGGAAACATACATGATTCTGGCTATCAAACCTTGTAGGCAGCATGTAGGCAGCATGATACAAGTGCACTCCCCTCTTATTTTCTGATATAAATGTATTCTTTATATTTGATCACTGTAAATGAATTTGTTGGCTCAATTTATTTTCCAGAAATACATTGATATTTTTCAGAAAGATATTTTTATTTTTGTATGCCTGGATTATGTCTGACAATCTTGATACACTTATTACTCTAGTAGGTCTGTGCATGCAGATGCCTGTTGGATGTGAGGGTTTCCTTGAATTCTCTATTTTTTGCATAATAGTGTTATTCATAGAAATTTACTTAGCAGAATGTGAGGGGAGAAAGAGAAATACATGTTCAGAATAGAACACAGGCTGCTCCAGAGTAGATTAAAACCCGGAGCTTTCTATACAGAAGACGATGTAATATGAAAGTACCAATAGTTTTATTTCTTCTTTTCCAATTTTAATCACATTTAGTTATTTTTCTTGGCTATCTATCCTGGCTCTGTAAAAACATAAATGTCAAGAGAAGGCACCCTTTAAGTAAAATAACATATACGCACATGGATATATATATATATGTGTGTGTGTGTGTGTGTGTGTGTGTTTGTGTAATGTGTATATTTTACTTAATCTTAAATATACACACCACATATATGTATAAAATATACACATCATATATATGTAATGTGTATATTTTACTTAATCTTAAATAAAGAAAGCAGACTGTTTGCAACATGGGTGATCCTGAAGAACACCAGTGCTTTAAGAAACTGTGTCAAAAATCTGTCAGATATTGTGTGGTAACACTTATATGTGGAAAATATTTTGAAAGCAAGCTCAGAACAATAGAGCAGAATGGTGTCTGCTAGGCGTTTAGCTGTGAGGAAAATGTAGAGCAGATGGAAAAATGACACAAACTTTAAGTTATAACGTCAATAAGGTTTGGGGATCTAATATGCACATGGAGACTGCCACTGAGGACACCAGAACTGTATAATTTTGTCAGTAATGAAGTCTTAATAATTTTGTCACTGTCACTGTCACTGTCCTCCCATTGTTCATCTATTCGCTCAAGTGGGCATCACCATTGTGAGACTTCTTACTGTTTTTGGCATATCAAATACACCACGGGGAGCTTGCCAGGCTCTACTGTGCAGGTGGGATACTCTCGGTAGCTTGCCAGGCTCTCTGAGAGGGACGGAGGAATTGAACCCGGTTGACCACATGCAAGGCAAACACCTACCCGCTGTGCTACATATACACACACATGCACACATATGTATCACATCATGTGCTATTGTACTATTTTATTTGCCAATTACATTCCAGAAAAATTCAATGGGAGATTCAGTCCCTCTTTTATTAACAGAATGGTGCTATTGTCTGCATTAATTAAACCACTCACTGCCTACTGTAAGCCACCAAATTAAGTGCTGGTATCAATACCTTACGTATATCTCATAACTATATCAAAACTTTAAAGCTATGTTATCATTTGGAATATCCAATAAATCGTTGGACACAGCTGTGAATTCCCCATTCATATTCTTCATCAGATTGAAGAAGGTTTATGTTTTGTTTCTTAACTTTTCCTTTATTGTGGTGGGGGAAGGAGTGGAGGTGAAAGAGACACCAGCAACGCTCAGGGGTTACCCCGGCTCTGTACTTAGGAATTACTCCTGGTAGTGCTCTGGGAACCGTATGGAGTACTGGGTATTGAACCTGGGTCAGCAGCATGCAAGAGTAAATGCCCTACTGTTGTACTATCACTCCTATCCTATCTTTTTATTACTTTTAATTAGACTGGTTGTTGGCTTACTTAAATCTGAAGTCTGTATTTCGTAATTGTTTTTGTTTTATTTGTCTTTTGAGCTACACCTCATGCTGAGGACTTATTCCCATCTCTGTGCTCAGGGATCACTCGTGTGTGTTCTTGGGGAACCATATTTAGGGCCAAGTATCAAACCTGGATAAGCTGGGGGAAAAAACACAAACCTTTCCTATCTCTCTGGCCCCTGGAATGCATTTAAAAAAAACAATCTTTTCATCTGGTTTAATAATCCTGTGAATTTCAGGGGCTGGAGCAATAGCACAGCGGGTAGAGCATCAGACTTGCATGTGGCCAACCCAGGCTTGATTCCCAGCATCCCATATGGTCCCCTGAGCACCAGCAGGAGTAATCCCTGAGTGCAGAACCAGGAGTAACCCCTGAGCATCGCTGGGTGCGACCCAAAAAGCAAATAATAATAATAATATTCCAGTGAATTTCAGTGATTTTACAACATTGTATTTTAAATCCTCATTGGTAATAGTATTTGAATAAATTAACATATTTAACAATTTTTTTCCAGAACTTTTTCATCTAAATTTTTGAGAAAAACTTTACTAAAATTTCCTTTCACTTAAATGTCTTCATCTAGCTTTGCTATCAATATAATAGGGTTAGAGAGTGACAAGTGTCGCTAAGGATTTGGAGAAACTCTAATCCTCGTAAATTGATGGCTAGAATGTATGAAGGTAAAGGCGCTTTTGAAAATTGCATGGCAGATTTTCAAAACATTAAGGAAAGAGATACCTTCTAATGCAGTAATTCCACTCTTATGTATGTACTCAAGATAATTAAATACATACATTAAAAAATACTGGTTCATGAGTTCTTATAGAAGCATTCTTCAAATAGCTAGAATGTAAAATCATCTTAAATATCCATCAACTTGGAGGCCAACCACACATGCTAGGGGAAAAGGGAGCTCAGATAGAGAAGGGAACACCAAATAAAGGTGTTGGGAGGATCCCCCCAGGATGGGAGAAGCATGCTGAAAGTAGACTATAGACCAAACATTATTGTCACCCATTGCCTCTTTTGCAAACCACAACATCCAATAAGAGAGAACAAAAGGGAATGCCCTGCCACAGAGGCAGGGTGGGATGGGGGATGGGGGCTGGGAGGGATACTGGGATCCGTGGTGGTGGGAAATGGGCACTGGTTGAGGGATGGGCATTTGATCATTGTATAATTGAAACCCAAGCACAAAAATTTGTAAGTCTACAACTGTACCTCATATGTCTCACTAATTAAAAAAAAAGAAAAAAATAAATATCCATCAACTCATGAATGTTTAAACAAAATGTGGTACCTTCACAAATTCAAATATTATTCAGCCACAAAAAAGAAAAAACATTTACAGATGTCACAGATTAAGGAATTATGAATTATAGTGATTTCATTATTCTGAATAGGAAAATCCATAAAAGCCAAAAGCAAGTTAACGGTTACCAGGTGTTTGAGAAAGCAGTCTGGGAAGTGATTACTAAAGGTAAAATTTCTTTTTGAGTTGAGGAAAGTACTCTGAAGTTTGAAAATAGTGATAGATTTACAACCTTTTGAATGTGTTAAAATTTACCTACCTATTCGCTTTAAAAGTTAATTTCCTGGAACCCAGAGAGATAGTGGAAGGCATTTGCTTTGGATGTGGCTGACCCAGCTCCAACTCCAGTATCTCCTCTGGTCTCGCAGGGAACAGGCAGAGGTGATCTCTGAGCACAGGGGCAGGAGCAAGCCCTGAGCACTGCTGAGTATCCCCCTCTCACAAACAAAACCTGTAAATCTGAATTTCCTGTTATGCGAATTATATCTGTTTAACAAACTCATTACGTGTATGGATAAAAATATCCATCACTGATTTTTACAAAGATATAACTATTATTTTCGAGATGCACTGAATCTGAAACTAGAAGACATACTGCACTTTATCTCCTGTTAACATCCTATGTGAGCAAGTAAAAACTTGAGATCTAAAAAAATGTAATGGCTTTCCTAAAATCACAGAGCTAATTACATTGAAATGAATATGAAAGTTACTTACAGTTCTGAACTGCTTCCAGAACCATAGTTTAATACATAAAATATTGAAGGCAAAAGCCAAACCCAAAATACAAGTACAAAATACAAAACAAAATCCCAGAATAGAATCTTCACTGGTTCTTCTTAATCTATTTTCAAAATTACTTTGCTACGTCTTTTAATTTTTAACAAATATCCTTTATGATACATTGTAAGTAATAAGAACATGAATAAATTCATATCATTCTCAAATAGTGACTCACATTAAAAAATCCTGAATAAACGTTATCCTCCTGACCTTACAGATGAGAAAGTAAACGATCTGCAAAGGTATTTGATTCCGTGAAGTAATTACAAAGAGACCACTCAGTGCATTCAGGGAAGTACAGCCAAGGCAGAAAAGCAACAGCAGCTCTGTCCTCTTTTAGGGTGCTCATTTTCAGTCTCCGTGAGTCAGGAGTCTGCGATTAAGGACCCCTTTTTCTCCTTCCCTCCCAGAAACCCTTCATTCCCCCCTACTTTCTTCCTCTCTCCCTCCATTCTTTACTCTACTTAACCAGCTGGTTTTTTTAAGTAGTCAACCCTTTGGTATCAGTACAATAAAACCACATTAAACAATTTGAAAGTTGCAGAATTATTTTAAGCAGTATAACTGAGTCTTCAAAAACAAATTGGAGAAAACAAATACTGGGAAATTTATATACAAAACAGACAGAAATAATAAAATCTGGAACAGAGAAAGCCTGTAGGATACATGGATGAAACAGGCACCTCTAGGAATTTCAGTTTGTGGTTCTTAACATTACACCCGAATCAGTCCGTCATGGTGCCAGGAAAGAGCACAAAAATTCTTTGTTTTTGTTTTGTTTTGTTTTGTTTTTGATTCTGGAGAAGAGTCTTAAGTAGAATTTTTATTTATTTATTTATTTATTTATTTAAATTGAATCACTTTGAGATGCAGTTACAAAGCTTTCATGTTTGAGTTTCAGTCACACAATGATCAAATACCTATCCCTCCACCAGTACATATTTTCCACCACCAATGTCCCCAGTATCCCTTACCCATCTCACCTCTCCCCCTGTCTCTATGGCAGACAATTTCCCCATATTCTTTCTCTACTTTTGGGCATAGGGCTGGAGCGATAGCACAGCGGGTAGGGCGTTTGCCTTACAAGCGGCCAACATGGCCGACCCGAGTTCGATTCCTCCGCCCCTCTCAGAGAGCCCGGCAAGCTACCGAGAGTATTCGATATGCCAAACACAGTAACAACAAAGTCTCCAATGGAGACGTTACTGGGCCCGCTCGAGCAAATCGACGATCAACGGGAGGGCCTTTACCTTTACCTTTACCTTTTACTTTTGGGCATTAGGGTTTGCAATACAGGTACTGAGAGACCATCACGTTTGGTCCTTTATCTACTTTCAGCACACATCTCCCATCTGGAAAGGAAGATGGATTTCTTATTTATTTATTGTCTCTGTTATCTAGCCAGTTTTGTAAACATACAATTTTATCAAAGTTATCCAGATTTTTGACATTATTATATGTTTGAGTTCACAAAATTTATGTTAAAAATAAGAAACTAAAATAAAGAATATGCAGTCAAATATTTTTGAAAAATACAAATGAGAGTAAAGATTATTTTCCCAATATAAATCATTACATAAGCCTATATTATGAACATAAAATTATATGCAATGATATATAATATGACAAGGGTAATGAAATTTTGGTGGTGGGACTAAAACAACCATAATCATGTGAAGATATTAAGCATTGAAAGATAAGCAACAATAAACATTTCAAAGACAGTCACATTATCTATGTTAAAAAGATTACAGATTCTATTTTTCCAACATAATATTCAATATACTGGCATAGTGTATTTACATATTTAACATTAAAAGATACAAACATAAACCACAAGTTATTATTTCCAAGAAAATTACCTTTCTATTGAGCAAAAATTATAACTTATAAGTCAAAATGCAAAATAAAAATAGTACTAGCAGATTCCTTTCAGTCCTTAAATTGAAGCTGCTGTCATCATTTTTAGCTGAGTAATAATAAGCTACACAATGAAAATAATCTTTGACAAACATTTAATAACATATTTTGGACAAATGAGCATGCATCTTTGTGCATCAAAAATGGTATGTTCATTCAAGGACTATAATCATTGCTTTATAAGCATTATAATAGTGTTTCGGTACTCAGGTGAAATTGTTGCACTACACATAAATGGCTGTTTCACAAATGCAAAAATAATCCAAAGAGTTATCCTGTAAAGATAAAAAGTCAGGTCTCAGTCGCAGTTATTTCCTAGTTATTTCAAGAGATCATGACAAATTCAACATGCTTATTGCAATGAGTGTGAGTTATGTTACTTGAGAATTTGTAGAGTAAAACCAATGCACAGTAGTTTCAAAATATCTTATGCCAAATAAACTTTTCTTTTCTCTATATTCTCTGGACATCTTGCAACATCTGTGAAATTGTAAATCGAATATAAATGTGATTAAATGAGAGTAAATTCTGGTTCTGTCTACTTGGAAATACTTTTCCAAGATGAAGATTATAAATTTTTAATGTTTTAAAACAATGCTGTTTAGGCACTGGAATTTTCTTTTTTTTTTCTTCTTTATTTGGGTCATACCCGGCGATGCACAAAGGTTACTCCTGGCTCTACACTCAGGAATTATTACCAGTGGTGCTCAGAGGACCATATGGGATGCCGGGAATTGAACCTAGGTCAGTCGTGTGCAAGGCAAATGCCCTACCTGTTGTGCTATCACTCCAGCACCAAGCATTGGAATTTTCAAATTGTATTCCTTTATTAATAGAAATCTGGAACATGTTTCTGAAATTTGTTGTTTTCCTACTTTTATAGGATACCATCCTTCCTTGAAGGTGTCATTTCTGAAACTATATTCTTATTTATCTGTTTGGATGGACCAAATAGGTTTTATTATCAAGATTAGAATGAAGACCTTCCTAATTGGAAGCAATAAAACTGTAGAATCTTTACACTTTTCAACTGCAAAAGAAATGATGACTATAATAAAAAAGGCACCCCACAGATAAAGAAAACACAATTTGCTCACAACTCATCTGACAATGGGTTAATATCCAAGATATATAAAGCATTTATAACATTTAACAACAGCAAAACCAACAACTCCTCTCCCCTTCCAAAGGGAGGTAGAAATGAACAAACACATTTTTTGAAAAAATAAAAATACAAATATCCAGCAATTTTTTTAAAACACTCTGATCACTTATTAGAGGAATACAAATTCAAACAAGATTATCACCTGCCATCGGGAAGATTGGAACATATTAAGAATAGTCAGTGTTGCCATTAGCGCCGGGGGAAAGAAAGCCTCATGCACTGGAGCTGGGAATATAAACTGGTTCAATCTCTTTGGAAAAAATTTTGTGGACACTTCACAATAATGTACAATTTGAGTTCCCTTACGATTCAGCAATTCCACTTCTTGAAACCCACCCCAAAGTTCCAAAACCTCTGTTCCAAAATGACATGTGCACTTCTTCAAAATGACATTTCTGCATTTCTCCCCTATCTTCACTGCAAAATGTCTCGCACTAAAAGGTCTGGAAACATTGCAAGTGACCAAAAAAGGGTGAGTGCATAGAGAAATGACATGTATACACGTTGGAGTACAATTCGGCTATAAGAAAAAGAAGAGATCATGTGACTTCCTCTTACGTGGATGGAACTCAACCTCAATAAGCTAAGTAACGTTGGCCAGAAGGAGAAGGACAGAAATAAAATGAATAATTACAGAGAATATCCAGTGGTTTCAAATGTCATATAGAACTGAGCTTCCTTGGGGAAGGGACGAAAGGATGGGAGGAGTAATTGGCAGAGGGATGCAGGCACTCTGGGTGGGTGGGTGTAGAATTCAAATGATGCATGCATGAAACTATCATTACAGCACTGTAAATAATTATACCTTAAAAAAGTAAATAAAGAAAATAAAAGAATGCACCTTTAAAGGAATGAAAACTGAGATAAAACTCAGGGATTTCTATGAAATTATGTTGCTATTTGGAACGGGGGGTTCCAAACATTGCAAAGCGCAAGTGAAGCTAAATATTTTCAATAAATAATAAAAACTGCCATAGTTTTATGTTTACTCTATGCCAGCTGATTTAAATACACCATGTGACTCAAATAGTAACATAATTCAATGTTGTATGAATCATCTGCATCTCCATTCCCAATTTACAACTTGGGCAGATGAAGCTAAGACAGACTATAAACTTTTCTAGGTTGCAAACAAGAGCTTAGGTTAACATACTACAATTTGACAACTACGGATGCTGTGTGCATAGATATGACACTTCCATTCTACATTTACTTCTGTTAAGCTCTTTAAGGCCAGGTAGCATCATAAAGTCTCTTCCTGTCTGATATGTCAGGAAAATTCAATAAAGATCACAGATGTATTGTGACAAATATATGAATCCCTAGTTACTGACGATTTTTTTCTGTTGTATGAATACATATGTGATTGCACTCTCACAATGGGAGTGCATTTCCATGGAAGAATCAATTCTTTTGGTTGGCATCTTTCTTCTTGTCGGAGTGTTTAATTACAATTTGTGATAGATTATATTAACTATAATAACTGAACTAGGAACACTTTTTACAAGCAGCCTTCTTTTATTTCCCTTCCTATACTCATATACACACTTAATAAATTTTATGAACTGATATTCAACTTCCTGTTCTGTGTCAAATTTTAGTGTCCCCAGAATCAGACTGACACTAAAATGAGGTAGTAGCACTGTGTTTACTTATGTATTTCCTACATGTACATTTCTCAGTATTGTATTGGTATTTTTTTGAAAAACATTTAGTGTTATTCATGATTATTGCTAATTATCCAATTCATAAATTTCAAAACATGCAAAACTTGACTGGAAATACTTGTGAAATGTAGTTTTGTTTTCAGTCAGTGTGAATTAGACTTAAGGCTTAAGAGTGTGCATTTAAAATTTCAGCTAACGAGCAAGCTCCAGCTTACTAGACCACATTTTAAGGAAACACTTGAACTATCACCAAAATTAGATTAAACATGGATGCATCATCTGTCATATACTCATCAAGGAGAGAGTCACTGATCAAATTCATATCATCTCTGGTTTCAAAGGGATGTCAATGAAAACACACACTGTATGAATATATGAAATAAATGAATATATGAAATATTTAATTTTTAAAAGCTAAATACAAAGAACATATCTATTTGGATTCAGCTATATCATTTTAGAAAAAAAATACATGAGTTTTTTTTTATTTTTTGACCATTTACCATCTTCAGATATTGATTTTAAAAAAAATACATGAGTTTTTTTAGTCAGATCACCATATATTTGGGCTAGTAATTCAGCCACTGAGATTCCTGTCTACTTGAGAATGGCTCAGAAAGTAAATCCATATAATGGGCATTTGTGGTAATATGTCAGGGTCAAGAGAGTAGAGTTTATTCATTTTTCCCTCAAAAGTAAAAGATCATTAGATATACAGAAAGACAAACACATATTCCAAGGAACATACAGGATTTATTCTTGCCTATGCCAACTCTCATATTTGATAATCCATTAAGACTTCCCAAGTTAACAAAGTCTCATCTTCCTTTACATGGAGAGTTTCTTATACTTAGAAAAAAAAACCTTAAGTGGCACCTAGTTGCATTCTACACCCCTGCTCTGTCCCACAATTGGAATGCACTATACTTAGTTTTTTTAAAAAAAAATCCATTTAGCTTGTAATTCCCTTTATCAGTTCTTTTTCTTCTTTTTTTAAAAAAATCTGCTTTCCAATTAAAAATCTGATTATCTTCCTGAATCTCCCTTGAAGTCAGGTTTCTTTTTACTTTTTTTTCCTTTAGCAGTTGCTAGGAGAATTTCATGAGTGTGCTTTGACACACCAGAACATTCTATGGATGGAGAACCTGTTAGGGGGCAACCTGCAAGTTCAAGTCTCCTCAGATCACAGCTTTTAAGTTTGTGCTCTTCTCTGTATCATTACAAGACCAAGTTGCCTTCTTTACTTTCCCCACATATTCTCTGCTTGGAGATTCACAGTCTTTACCAAACTTCCTTGGCTTCCCTCTGCAAGCCTGTGTGCATGATAATGAAGAATAATTCTGACTTCGAAATGGCATTTTGGGTATATACAATATCTTTGATTTTTTAAAGATTTTATAAATTTTGATTACAGAAAATAATTGCGAACTCCTCAAGAAACTAAGTGGACAGTCAGTATGTTAAGCAAGCTTTGCCCTCCACTGATCTCAATTCTTCAAACTATGGGCGAAGCGTCCCCAAGGATTTTTTATTCCTTATCTATCACCCAGCAAGAAGGGCATGTATTTCTTGCACCTCATTCTACAAAAGGCATGGGGTGGAAGTCAAATTTAGCAAAGATTATCAGAAAGGTATAAAGTTGATTTAATCCTGTTATCTGGGAATTACAGAATGCCTTCCAAGAAGAGGTTATATAAGTAACTCTTTTTCAACAGATTTTTCCCCAAGGTAAAGTAATTCTATTCCCTTCACATTGAGACTATGAGAGTGGCCTAATTGTACACACTTTGTTGGTGTAGGAGCTGCTGCAAGTGCAGAATTCTTTGTTTATTCTTTAACCTGACAAGGAATTGTCGCATCAATCTCACAGTTTTTGTTCCAGCACATCTGCTGAAATGTGACTGCCCATTAGGATTGTTCTGATAAAAAAAATATATATATGTCAGGTCAAGCCAGCCTACAAAACTATATTTATTCCCCCCTTTTTCTTTCCTCTCCCCCCTTTCTTCCTTCTCTTTCTCTCTCCCTATTCCCTCTCTTTCCCGACCCTCTTTGCTTGTCTCTTGCAGTTTACAGTGGTGGAATGTAAAGTGAGAAAACCGAAAGACAGATATTATATCCATTTAATATATATCTATATACTGAGAAGTTTCCTCCCTTACTATTTTACTCTATAATTTTGAAATTTTCATTAATTGATATATTTATCTCATAGTACATAGGTTTGAATGATGTACATGCAAATATGTGACACAGGAAATTCTTCACTCTTCATTTTCAAGAATTAAGAAAATGCTGCCAGTATGAATCAGTGAGAGAAACATGGGTACTCACTGCAAGATATGATTTTTGCCCTATGAATATATAAAGTAATAAAGACTGTCTAATGGGATTGATGCCTTTAAGAATACATCTCTAATTTATTAATGAAGAATTTGTTTCTTTCCAAGAAAAGTCTGTGTTGGAATGAGTTGTTTTCTTCTATTTAATCATTGGTTTTGAAAGAAAAGAACCCCTTTCCTTTCACTAGGCTTAATACTTGAAATTATTAAGAAATAAATGTTTGTTTAATAAGTTATAGTGTTGAGGCTGGAGCGATAGCACAGCAGGTAAGGCATTTGCCTTGCACGCAGCCAACATGGCTGACACAGGTTCGATTCCCAGCATCCCATATGGTCCCCCAAGCACCGCCAGGGGTGATTCCTGGGTGCATGATCTAGGATCAACCCCTGAGCATTGCCGGGTGTGACCCAAAAAGCAAAATAATAATAATAATAAGTTACAGTGTTGAAAGTTATGCAGAAGTTAGCTGAGTTAAGATTCCTGCTTAATTTGAACTCTAGTAGTAGAGAAATATCTTATTATCTTTTTAGGACAAAATTCAAATTGAAGTACCAGCATTAAGATTTTGAAATAGTATTTTATCAGGAACCAGTAATAGAGTCACTGTCATCTAAATTACTGATAGACTTGAAATAGTCCACACAAAGAAAAGCCTTCTATGGTAATAATCGTAACACCTTTTCTACAATCCCAAAGCCCATATTCAGGATAAAAGTCAAACAGGGGGCTGGAGTGATAGCACAGTGGGTAGGGTGTTTGCCTTGCACGCGGCTGACGTGGGTTTGATTCCCAGCACCCCATATGGTCCCCCAAGCACCCCCAGGAGTAATTTCTGAGTGCAGAGCCAGGAGTAACCCCTGTACATTGCTGGGTGTGACCCAAAAAGAAAAAAAAAGTCAAACAGTAATTTATTTAAGCAATGGAAAAAATGTGAATCCATATGTGTTTGGTGACTCCTAAATCAAAAATGCAGTCCCCAGTGCTTCTCGTTATTCTATTGTAGAATAAAGAATCTGCATTCTGGCAGGAGTGTGTTTGCTTAACTGGTAGAGCATGTGCTTTGCTTGAGCAAAGTCCAAATCCTGGCAAAGACCACTAAGAACTTCTAAGTATGTCTCCAGTGTTCTCAAGACAACCCCAAATGAGTAATTATTTTTAGTTGAAAAAGACTTTTCCGATGAAGTCATGAAATTTACATACAAGTGGTACAATATGGAAAGTATCATGCTAAGCGAAATGAGTCAGAAAGAGAGGGATAGACATAGAAAGATTGCATTCATCTGGGGGATATAAAGTAACAAAGTATGAGATTAATACCCAAGATTAGCTGAGATCAGCACCAGGAGGATTACTCCATAACTTAGAGGCCAGCCGGGTATCCTAGAGGAAAGGGCTATTCAGATAGAGAAGGGAGCACCAAATAAAGGATGTTTGTAGGATCCTCCCAGGAGGGGAGATGCATGTCGAAAGTAGACTATGGACTGAACATGTTTGCCACTCAATGCCTCTTTTGCAGACCACAACACCCAAAAGGAGAGAGAGAACACAGGGGATTGCCCTGCCACAGAGACGGGGGGATGGGGGGATGGGGGTGGGAGGGATATTATCCATGGTGGTGGAAAATGGGCACTGGTGGAGGGATGGGTATCTGATCATTGTATAATTGAAACCAAAGCACAAAAAATTGTAAATCTACAACTTTAAAAAAAATAAAATAAAATAAAGGGGAAAAAAAAAAAAAAAAGAAAAAGACTTTTCCTCTTTACCTCAAATGCCCCATTTTAGATAATCTAATTTACTATTATTCAAATTTATCAAATAATTGAGATTAGTCATAATATCTTCAAAGGGATTTTGCACTTTGTGAAAAAAGGCAAAAAATTTTAAATATTGATATCATTTATCTTGCATGTATGCAACTTTTCATTTATATCCAGTTTTCTTTAAAAGATTTTGAAGAAGCAGTTATTCATAAATACTTTATTCAGGTACTTTTTACTGTAGGTTACTATAGTATACACTCTCACTTGAGAAGTCGTGGTTACGTGTTAGTTAATCTTGTCATATTCCAAATTACAGTAAGCAGTTTTCACCTCTATATTCTTCTGTGGTTCTTTTTTACCTTTTATTTACTTGTTGTTTTGGTGATGCCTAGGATAAACCTAAGTTTCACATGTTTAAGGAAACTGCTCTACCATAGATATACACACCTGGACTTCAATATTATTTTTCACTTAGGAAAGCTAAAGATTAGCTGACATACATGTTATATAGTTTTTTGTTGAGTTTTGCTAACTTAAAGATAAGGTATAATTAATATGTAATTTCCAGTATTAAATTTAAGGAGATGAGTAGACATGAATAAAATGTATTTCTCATTACAAAAACTGACATAAAAATAAATCATCTACTGTTGCTGGAAATATGTTCTGATTCTGTCTCAAAGGAAGATAGTATGGAGATTCAAAAAATTAAAAGCTGGGGGACTGGAGAGAGAGTATAAGGCAACTGTCTTGCATCCTGCCAGACCCCAATTTGATCCTGAATCCTGGTTTTCACTCCACAGTACCACATATGGTCCCCTAAGCACTGCCAAGAGTTATCCCTGAGCACAGAGTCAGGAGTAAATCCTGAGCACTGCTTTCATATGACTTTAGCAGTTCCACTTCTTGGCATCTATCCCAAGAAGCCAAAGATTCTATTTTGAAAACACATGCACTACTTTTTTTTTCCATAGTATCACAATTGACAGTACCCAAGATTTGGAACAACCAAGAGTCCCAGAACAGAAGAGTAGATAAAGGAATTGTGCATAACACTCAGTTTTGAAATTAAACTGAGTGTTATGCACAATTCCTTTCTCTTGTAACTTACCTTTATGTGGATGGAACTGGAGTGTGTAATGCTGAATGAAGTAAGTGAGATCAAGAGAGACAGACAGAACTATTCCTCTCAAAAAAAAAAAACCAAAGTAAAGGAATAAAAAAGGAGATAGGTAACAGACTCTGAGGATAGGCTTCACTCACTGAACTGAGGTAGCCTAGTGGGTGGGGTCAAGGGTGGAAGGTAGCCTTCACATTGGTGGAGGAACACCGACATTCCGGTGCTGAGTGTGCTGTCTGTCAGAATGCTGTGTGCCTTGGTTATGAATACTCTTGTAAATTACATTGCATAAACAAAATTGGGGAGAAAAATACTATAAAATCAGTTAAAGGGGAGAAGCATCATAGGACTTTCATAACCATTCTTCTATTCTTCACAGATGATTACATAATCTGAAATCATACAACAATTTCAGGTCTGATCACTATTTTTGTCATTGTTGTTTAAGGAGCGACATCCAGTGATGCTCAAGGGCTTACTCCTGACAATGTGCTCAGGGATCGTGCCTGGTGCAGTACTGAGGAACTGTGGGGTCAGGGATTGAACCCTGGTAGGCTGAGTACAAGGCAAGAGCCTTAGCCACCATACTGCCTGGTTCCCTAGTAACACAATTTCAATATTCATATATATATACTGATACTGTCACATCTATATTTATGTGTCTGATGTGTGTTTGTGTGTGTTTGAGAATACATCTAATAAATAACCATTTAATGAAAAAACACCTCAAGGAGACTTCACTATCTGAAATATAGTATTTTATTTAACTGAAAGATAGTATAGTTCCTGACATCATCTGAATAGAAATTATCAATGCGTGCACTGAGAAAAGAAGTATGACAATATGTACTATCACAAAATAGAGATTATAACGTTAATTGATCATTTGTCACCATTTCTGCTTTCAAATATTGCATATATAATTCTTCGAGAGTCTTTTATACAATAGCCAATTACGATGCTTTAGTAAGTTTCAAATAGATGTTTTTAAAGGACTTAATCACTAAAACTTCAAATATATTTCAAGAGTGACTAGGATGATTACTTAATAGCTCAAAAATCACATCTATTTTTGCTTGAAAAATATTAAAAACTGATTTTTCTGATCTCATGAACCTATAAAGTCTTATATTAATTTTTGATGATGTATCATATATTTGGCTACATATATCCACTGGTATCTACACTGATAACAAACAAGTAGTTCTTAACACATTTCATGCATGAACAACTATACTCACATATACAAAGGAAATAAAAAGTTTTATTTATTTTTTTACTAAAAATTTTTTAATAGTGAGACATCATGAGGTACAGTTGCAGACTTACACATTTTTGTGCTTGGGTTTCAATTATATAATGATCAAATACCCATCCCTCCACCAGTGCCCATTTCCCACCACCATGGATCCCAGTATCCCTCCCACCCCCCAACCCCCCCATCCCACCCTGCCTCTGTGGCAGGGCATTCCCTTTTGTTCTCTCTATCTTATTGGGTGTTGTGGTTTGCAAAAGAGGCAATGGGTGACAATCATGTTTAGTCTATAGTCTACTTTCTGCATGCTTCTCCCATCCTGGGAGGATCCTCCCAACACCTTTATTTGGTGCTCCTTTCTCTATCTGAACTCCTTTTTCCCCTAGTATGTGTGGTTGGCCTCCAAGCCATGGAGTAAAATTCCTGGTACTAATCTCGGCCATTCTTGGGTGTTAGTCTCCTATTTTGTTACTTTATGTTACCCAGATGAATGCAATCTTTCTGTGTCTACCCCTTTCTTTCTGAGTCATTTCGCTTAACATGATACTTTCCATGTAGTACCACTTGTATGTAAATTTCATTATTTCGTCTTTTCTAACAGCTACATAGTACTCCACTGTGTAAATGTACCAAAGTTTCTTTAATCAGTCATCTGTTCTCGGGGACTCAAGTTTTTTCCATATTCTGGCTATTGTAAAGAGTGCTGCAATAAACAGACAATTGCAGATGTCACTTCAACTATACTTTTTTGCCTCTCTGGGATATGTTCCCAGGAGTGGTTTTGCTGGATCAAATGGCAGCTCAATTTCTAATTTTTCGAGAATTGTCCATACTGTTTTCCAAAAGGGCTGAACCAGTCGGCATTGTCACCAACATTGAAGGAGTGTCCCTTTCTCACAACATCTGCGCCAGCACCTGTTGCTTTTGTTCTTGTGGATATGGACCAGTCTCTGTGATGTGAAATGATATCTCATTGTGATTTTGATCTGCATCTCCCTCATGATTAAAGATGTGGAGCATATTCTCATGTGCCTTTTAGCCATTCGGATTTCTTCTTTGTGAAAGTTTCTATTCATTTCATCTCCCCATTTTTTGATGGGGTTGAATGTTTTCTTTTTGTGGAGTTCAACCAGTACTTTGTATATCTGTGACATTAACCCCTTATCGGATGTGTATTTGGCGAATATCCTTTCCCATTCTGTAGACTGTCTTTGTATTTTGGTCACTGTCTCTTTTGAGATGCAGAAGCTTCTTAGTTTAAGATAGTCCCATTTGTCTATCTCTGTTTTCACTTGCTTGGCCAGCGGTGTGACATCTTTGAAGACACCATTAGCGTCTATGTCATGGAGGGTTTTGCCAACTTTTTCCTCAATGTACCTTATAGATTCTGGTCTGATGTTGAGGTCTTTAATCCACTTAGATCTTACTTTTGTACATGGAGTTAGGCAGAGATCTGAGCCCCCTTTTTTGCATGTAGCCGTCCAGTTTTGCCAGCACAATTGGTTAAAGAGGCTTTCCCTGCTCCACTTCACTTTCTTGCCTCCTTATCGAAGATTAGATGCTCGTATGCCTGGGGGAAGATGTCAGTATATTCAACCCTGTTCCATTGGTCTGGTCTGCAGCTCTGCCTTTGTTCCAGTACCATGCTGTTTTAATTATTACTGCCTTGTAGTAGAGTTTGAAGTTAGGGTGGTTGATTCCTCCAATTTTCTTTTTCCCAAGAATTGCTTTAGTTATTCGTGGGGGCTTATGTGTTCCATATAAATTTCAGGAGTTTTTGCTCCACTTCTTTGAAGAATGTCATGGGTATCCTTATAGGGATTGCATTGAATTTATACAGTGCTTTGAGAAGTATTGCCATTTTGACAATGTTAATTCTCCCAATCCATGAACAGGGGATATTTTTCCATTTCCTCTTGTCCTCTTTTATTTCCTGAAGTAGCATTTTGTAATTTTCTTTGTAGAGGTCCTTTACTTCCTTAGTTAAGCTGATTCCTAGGTACTTGATTCTCTGGGACACAATTGTAAACGGGATTGTTTTCTTTATGTCACTTTCTTCTCTTTCACTATTTGCATATAGGAAAGCCATGGACTTTTGGGTATTGATTTTATAGCCTGCCACTTTACTGTACAAGCCTATTGTTTCTAGAAGCTTCTTGGTAGAGGTTTTAGGATTCTCTAAGTATAGTATCATATCATCTGCGAATAGTGAGAACTTGATTTCTTCCTTTCCTACCTGGATGCCCCTAATATCTTTTTCTTGCCTAATCACTATTGCAAGTACTTCCGGTACTATATTGAACAGCAGTGGAAAGAGCGGACATCCTTGTCTCATCCCTGATCTTAGAGGGAAGGATCTCAGTTTTTCACCATTGAGGACGATGCTTGCTGTAAGCTTGTGGTAGATGGCTTTAACTATATTGAGGAAAGTCCTCTCTATCTCCATTTTGGCTAGGGCTTTCATCATAATGGGTGCTGGATCTTTTCAAATGCTTTCTCTACATCTATTGCTATGATCATATGATTTTTATCTTTTCTCTGTTGACATGGTGGATTACGTTGATTGATTTCCGAGTGTTAAACCAGCCTTGCATCCCCAGGATGAATCCTACTTGGTCATGGTGTATGATCTTTTTGATGAGTAGTTGAATTCTAATTGCTAGTATCGACCTGTAGTTTTCTTTTCTCGTAATGTCTTTGTTTCCTTTTGGTATTAGAGAGATATGGGCTTCATAGAAACTGTTTGGGAGAGTTTCCGTTTTTTCAATTTCCTGGAAAAGCTTGAGAAGTACTGGCAGTAGGTCCTCTATAATGTTTGGAAAAATTCACTAGTGAATCCATCTGGACCTGGGCTTTTGTTTTTGGGAAGATTTTTTATTACAATATCTATTTCGTTGATGTTAATAGGTCTATTCAGATACTCCAGATCTTCTTGATTCAGCTTTGGGAGATTATATGAGTCCAGGAATTTGTCCATTTCTTCTAGGTTCTCTTGTTTCGTGGCATACTAATTTTCAAAGTAGTCTCTGATGACCTTTTGGATTTTTTTAGTTTCTGTTGTGATATCCCCCTTCTCATTTCTGATTCGGTTTATTAGGGTTCTCTTTCTCTGTTTCTTTGTGAGTGTTGCTAGTGGTTTATCTATCTTGTTTATTTTCTCGAAGAACCAGCTCTTTGTTTCATTGATCTTTCGGATTGTTTCTTTGGTTTCCATGTCATTGATTTCTGCTCTAAGTTTTATGATCTCTTTCCTTCTGCCTGATTTAGGCTTTTTTCTGTTGCTACTTTTCTAAGGTCTTGAGTTGTGAGGTCAAGTTGTTTATGTGCATCGTTTCTACAGACCTAAGATATGCTTGCAGAGCTATAAATTTTCCCCTTAATACGACTTTCGCTGCATCCCATAGGTTCTGGTAGCTCGTGTCTTCATTCTCATTTGTTTCCAGGTATCTTATGATTTCGTCCTTGACTTCATTCCTGACCCACTCGTTGTTCAGTATTGAGTTGTTTAATCTCCAGGTGTTTGATTTGGTTCTCCATGTGTGTGTGTGATTCACTTCTATCCTCAGTGCATCATGGTCTGAAAAGATGGCTGATACTATTTCTATCTTCCTGATTCTGTTGAGGTATGTTTTGTGTTCTAGCACATGGTCTATTTTGGAAAATGTTCCGTGTGCACTGGAGAAGAATGTGTATTCTTTCTTTTTGGGGGTAAAGCCCTGTATAGGTCTATAAGCCCTCTCTCTTCTATTTCTTCTTTCAAAGCCAATGATTCCTTGCTGGGTTTTGTTCTTGTTGATCTGTCCAGAGGTGCTACAAGCGATGTTGAAGTCTCCAAGTACTATTGTGTTGCAATGTCCTCCTTAAAATCTGTTAGCAGTTGTTTTAAATACTTAGCTGTTTCCTCATTAGGTGTGTATACACTTAAGAGTGTGATTTCTTCCTGTTGTACGTTTCCCTTGATGAAGAGAAAATAGCCTTCGCTGTCCCTTCTAGTCTTTTTCAAGGTGAAATTAATGTTGTCCGATACTAGTATGACCACCCCAGCTTTTTTGCAGGAGCTGTTTGCTTGCAGGATTGTTTTTCCATCCTTTAACTTTGAGTCTGTGTTTGCTCTGAGTGTTGAGATGAGTTTCTTGTAGGCAGCATAATGTTGGGTTCTGATTCTGTATCCATTTTGCCACTCTGTGTCTCTTAAATGGTGAATTTAGACTGCTGACATTGAGAGAGAGTATGGTTATGGGGTTTTGTGTCATCTTTCTGTAAGGGTCTGTTGTGGTTGTAGGGTTTGTCTTGTCTTATAGTAGCCCCTTTAGCCCTTGTTTTTGGTTTGGTTTTGAGTCTATGAAGTTCCTGAGCTGCTGTTTATCTAGAAAATAGTGTACTGTTCCTTTAATTTTGAGTGACAGTTTAGCTGGATAGAGTATTCTTGGTGAAGCATTCATTTCAGTGAGTTTTTTCACTATATCTCGCCACTGCCTTCGGGCTTGGAGGGTTTCCTCTGATAAGTCTGCTGTGAATCTCAGGGGTGCTCCTTTGTATGTGATTTCCTTTTTTGCCGTTGCTGCTTGCAGTATTGTGTCTCTAACAGTAGCATCGATCATTCTAACTATAATATGTCTTGAATTGTTTCTGTTTGGGTCTCTTTTAGCTGGCACCCTTCTGGGTTCTTGAATCTGAATGGCTGTATTGTGGAGCTCTGGGAATTTCTCGGTGAAGATTTAACCATGGTTTTTTCATTGGTATTGTTTCCCTGAGCTTTTGGTAGTCCAGTGATTCTAATGTTGTTTCTTTTGGAATCGTCTCCTAGGACTCTGCTTCTCTGTACAGCTATTTTGAGGTCTTTTGCCATTGTTTGTTGTTGCGTGTTGGCTTGGTGCAGCTGATCTTCCAGCTCACTGATTCTTTCCTCAGCTGTGGTCATTCTATTTTTGACGGCACATACTGAGTTTTTGATTTCATCTGTGGAATCTCTGATCCATGCCATTTCTGTGTGAAGCTTTCCAATTTCCACTCTCATTTCTTCCTGTATTTTGTCGATTGTGTGATCGATTGTTTCTTTCATGTCCTCTTTCAATTTAGTGGATATCTGTCTGACTGTTTCATTGAGTTGATTGAACATCTTAATGACTTCATATCTGAATTTTTTTTCTTCCTTTCTTTCTCCCTTTCTTAATTTTTTTCTTTTTTTTCTTATTTGGATCTTAATTTATTATATTACTGAGTAATTGTTATCAAGTAAATCATAAATATCGGGCATGGAGGGCCAGAGGTTAAAGCACGTGCTTCTTACGCTGCTGACTCTAGTTAAGACAACAAAAGCTCTCGCAGCATGCCCAGGGCTAGTCTGGAGACCCCTTTGCAACCAGAAAGCCATTAGCAACACAGCCTCCTATTATCTCTGGCCCAGCTGGCCACCAGAAATGGCTCCAGAATGCCCTGAGCACTACTTGGGATTCTACTCTCCACAAATAAAATAGGTACAGTTCAGAAGCTCTATTCAATAAAAAAAAAACTTAAGAAACGTTAAAGATTAACATTAAAATGTTGTCATTTTCTCCCTCTTAATTGCTTTTAATTTCCATCATTGCATATGATAAAGAAGGCAGAGTAGCTGCATTCTTAATCTATGTCAATTTTGCTCATTTTTCCTATGAATGAAACATTCTATATGTATTTTTGAAAAAGAAAATTATGTAAATTTTACATGTAGGTGAACTGCAAAGATAATTGTAATGTTCTAGTGGTTTTTTTTTTAAGACCAAAGGATCAAAGCTAAGATGCTATATTCAGAACCACTCTGCTTTGCCAAAGCCTGTTTCACAAGGGAGACAGGCAGAGGGAGGCAAGATTTTTATTAATTGAGATAGATAATTATATCACCTTTACAATTAATATCAGACTTCTGCACTACTGTAGATTTTATTTCTTAAAAAAGAAAATTATGTAAATTTTACATGTAGGTGAACTGCAAAGATAATTGGAATATTCTAATATTTTTTGTAAGACTAAAGGAGCAAAGCTAAGTTACTATATTCAGAACCACTCTGCTTTGCCGAAGCCTCTTTCACAACACAGGTCGAGGGAGGCAAGATTTTTATTAAATGGGACGGATAATTATATCACCTTTACACTTAATATCAGACTTCTACATTATTGTAGATTTTATTTCTTAAACAAATATTTATTTATATATTGACTGGTTTCTGAATTATATTGTTTCTGTATTTAATTTTACTGCACAAAACCACCACAGATTGTATATTTAAAAAACTTTAAAATGTATGTTACATTATGTTATTAAATACATACATATCACAGTATATTATTACATTTATATTACATTATACTCTCTGTGAGAATATGCTTTGTAATTTTTATAGAAACAATACACTGGCCATCAGGGATGAATAATATCAGATGCCATATCTTATTCCCAGTAATTATGCAATCTAATGGGAGAAAAAGTAAAGGATCAGTCTATTAATAAGGGATAAATCTGTCACATATGCTACAGGCTATAGGCACACTGGAGTTAGAATACCAAACAGTGTTCCACGGGAGCAGAAATCGATTTGAGGATTAATGATGAGGCTGAACAAGCCAGAAAAAAAACAAGATAAATTCTTTACATTTAGAATATGGATTAGCCAAGAGAGTATTTAACTAAATATGCTAAGTCAGAGAAAAACAGAATGTGTGATTTCACTTATTGGGGTATATAGAGGAAACAGATAGATGAATTATATAAAAGAAACAAAACTTTTCAACAACAAGATCAGGTGCCAGAGTGACAGTACAGCAGAAGTACTTGCCTTGCATGCAGCCGACCTAGGCTCGATGTCTGGCACCACTGTCTCAGGGAAACCATGTACAGCCCTGAGCACTGCTAGGTTCAGCTCCCAAACAAAGCAAATAAAAAACACTGCAAGATCATATCAGCGGTAGCTAAAGGGGATAGGGATTTGGAAACATGGGTAAAGAAGACAAAATTTATCGCAAGGACAGAATTGAATATTTAGTGGTGAACTTAGTTATGAATCAATCAACCTCACAGTAAACCATAAAGAGCTCTCTATGGATTCAAGTCAGTAAATGTAAATGACTTAATGTGATTACTAGTTACCACTATAAAATATACTAACACAATCTTAATGGTACTCATAGAACTACTGAAAGAATCTTAAAATGGTCAAGCATTGCTACAGAAATGGAGGTCGGTTGCTGTTTCTTTAAAGTTGAATTTTCTTCTGAAAAGTGAAACTTTTATATACAAGAAACATGGTATAGCAAGCTTTTTTTTTAAGTAACAATGAAAAATTCACCTGCTCTTAAATTTCATTTTCTAGATATTCTGACAACATCCTCTGTAATTGTTTTGAAATGAATATCATCTTTCAAATTCATAAATACCTAAGTCATCTAAATCATACGTGAGACAATGGTATATGTGTGTGTATATATATATATACACACACACATATACATATACATATGTATGTATATGTATGATCCTCTACTGTTAGGAAATATCAGGTACTGGGAATTCTTAACAGTGCTGCCTATAAACCAATTAAAAATTCTACATGGTGCCACCTTGGTGTTTTTCCCCAATCCCAGTAGAGGTTTTAAAAACAAAAAAAACCAATAACATCAACAATTAATAGCATTCCTGTAGCCTGTAGGTCTAGCCTGTTACTTTACTTTTCCCATGGCAATATTGGAAGACCTTATTATTTTGTTTCCCCTGGGCATTTATTAGGCATGATGAGGAAAGGTTACGTCTTCTCTGGAAAAAAGCACAATCTTCATCTCTCTTCCAAATGTAGATGCCTTAATGGGTGCTACATTAGAACAACATTCTGAGCTATTATGTTACTTCTTCTCAATTAGAAATTCTATTTAAATGTGATTGCCAAAAATTTAGTGCCCATCATTTGAAGAGATCGAGAGTAGGACTTGCTAAACATCAGTTAATAGAAGGTAAAGGTAAAGGCCCTCCCGTTGATCATCGATTTGCTCGAGCGGGCCCAGTAACGTCTCCATTGGAGACTTTGTTGTTACTGTGTCTGGCATATTGAATACTCTCGGTAGCTTGCCGGGCTCTCCGAGAGGGGCGGAGGAATCGAACTCGGGTCGGCCATGTTGGCCGCTTGTAAGGCGAACGCCCTACCCGCTGTGCTATCGCTCCAGTTAATAGAAATGTGAAGCAAATGCCTGAATACGGCGGCTGCAAGTGGGCAGAAACGAATGGGCGGTAATGGGAATTAATGGCTAGGGGAAATACGCTTCAATTTCCTCAGAAAATGTACTGTAGCTGCTATGCACATTAATAAATTAACTTATTTCTGTTGTTTAAAAAGTAAATAATATCATATTTTTTATTTTAATGAATAATACTTCTCAAAACATGTAACTGTATTTGCTACTGTTTAGTCAGATGACATCAAAGTATGTTTTATCCCAGAAAGTCATTTTCTATTATGCTTACCACTAAATTAGATCAAATTGTCAACAACCGGTGGGGAAAGGCTGTTAAAGTATACTGTTTTAAATAATAAAAAATCATTTCTAGTAAGTAAATCTGTTTCTTTCAGCATCTATTTTTTTTTAATTTCTCCTCTCTTGCAGGCTCCATTTTAATCCTTAAATACATTAGGTACTGGCCTTCAACAGATGCTAGTTCAAACTATAAGCTAAATACCTGAGCATCAAAATAAGACACAAGAAGCTTAACGGCATTATGGGAATATTGATTTATTTTTAACATTTTATAACATACAGCTAACACAAACATTCCAAATGATTTACAACCCTTATGTGTTTCCACTAATTTTTTCTTTAGAGATAACTTAGTTAACTTTATCTACTCATTTGAATAGTAGGATGACTTAGCTACTTAAATCCTTCCTCAACACAGTGCAGGTAAATTCCCATTCTAAATTTTATTTTAAAACTCAATGTCAATCAATTTTTGTAAAATGATTATGCATGCTGATGATGTTCTGTAAAACTGGAATTTATGATGAAAATAAAAAATAGCAGAGAAGGAAGCATGCATTTATGGAGCTATTATATATAAAACATTTACCCTAAAGTAAGTGGGAAACAGCAAAAGAGTACAGAGGCTGGAACAAAGAGCTTAGTTCTCCTTCTGGTGTGATTCTGGAAGGAGATGACTATGGCTAAGCCATCTCACCCTCTGGCCTCATTTCCTATTTGATGAAGGAGACAATCTGCCTCATTTCTAAAGTCTTTTTTCTAACTCTAGAAATGTGATGAGTTCATATTATTGTCACTGTTTTTTTCTGTTCATTTATCTCACAGTAGGCTGAAATTATGAAATGAAAATATCAAAGGCTAAATGTACCATGGTGATAACAGCAGTGCATGGAGCTCAAGAGTAATGATTACACCTCTCAATGAAATAATTAAGGAACTCCCTGGGGCATAACTTCCTACTTTAGGAAACTAAGTGGTTTTAAAAGTGCATATTGGGTTAGAGGGGGGTTTTCCCCACATAATAAATACCAATATAACAACTACGAGTTAATTATTTTAATAAGTTGATAAAAATATAGATTGATGACAAAACAGAAAGTTTGAATCTACCCATTTTCTCACAACCTTCTTCATAAACACCTCTCTGTCAGTGGATCTTTTCACTATATGTGTCATTCCATCAAAAGAGTAGCCTGTAGCACTGTCCTCCCATTGTTCATCAATTTGTTTGAGCAGGCCCAGTCTCCATTGTGAGACTTGTTCTTACTGTGTTTGGCATATCGAATAAGTCACGGGGACCTGCCAGGCTTAGCCGTGCGGGCAAGATACTCTCCGTAGTTTGCCAGGATCTCCGAGAGGGGTGGAGGAATTGAACCTGGCCAGCCGGGCCAGCCACATGCAAGGCAAACGCCCTACCGCTGTGCTATCGCTCCAGCCCCATTGAAAGACTGAAGTCCACATTTCAAAGTTTTATATAATACATAATACCTGTAACCATTCATAAAGTCAGTCATTAAATTGAAATGATCTGAAAAACTGAAATGATCTCTCAAATATCTGTATTGTATGTTCTCTGGAATGTATCTTGTAAAGGTGAATAAATACATTTTCATCTATTAGAGGTCAAAGTCAACACTTGTGAGGGTAATTTGGGCTCCTCTGACTCAAAAAGTTTTATAAGATAAAACCATTCCTTTGAATCTAAGATTCTCACTTTTTATTCTATAATTCATACCAATGTTCAGAAATGGTACAGTGCAATTCCTCAGTAAAAAGAAGAAATTCTTCTGAACCCCAATCCCCCCTGCAATGCACATTTTTTGTTCTTCACATAGAATTTGCTGTCAGTATCACTTCTTAATTTTATAGTGTCTTCTTATTAGTCTGACATTTGCCAATTCCATTGGTTATTACTTTGTTCCATGTTGTATGATGTCTGTCCTCAGTGAAAAGACCAAGGGAATTTTACACCTCTTAGAATGATAGCCAGATGCATTACCCTAGTGCATACAGCTGAAACCCATCCAACCGAAATTTAGAGTGAGGGTCAAAATTAAATCCTGCAAACTCTGAGGCTTAGATTTGTTGAATACATGAATATTTTCACTCATCTTCTTCCAAAGAGAAAACAGATAGTCTTAGCCCTTAATCAGCCTTCCTTATTCTTCAAACCCATATTCTCCTTGAACATGACTCCCTGTGTATCCTTGCTTTTGACACTCTAAAGAAGCCTGTGTTCTCTCCTGAGCACATACATCTCTCTTCCTCTCCTCTCACATCCTGCTAAGTAAATTTTCTTCAGTAAAAATTCTCTTGGTTCATATGCAGATACACACACACACACACACACACACACACACACACACACACACACACCACATTTGGAAATATACTGTGGTATGGTTCAGAGGAACAGCCCACAAAGGAATGAACTGACCACCCAATTCCCACTAGTGTAAAATTTGGTGTTTCCCAAAGTCACTTTCTGTGTGGTCAAGTAAGCTGGTCCTGCAACCAGGCGGCCATGGTGGCTTCTAGGAAATAAGCGGGACCTCTGTATACCTCCTAGTGTTTTGCTACATCGAGGTCTTTCTTGACCTGTAATCTTGGAACTGGACTTGTTATGTGATATTTCTACTTCTATTAGAGTGTATTTTCAACTCCTGCTACGTTCAGACTTCAAAATGCCACAAGTCCTTAAGCACCTTAATTTCTTTCTTTTTTTCTTTTTTTACTTTTTGGGTCACACCTGGCAATGCAGAGGTTACTTCTGGCTCATGCACTCGGTAATTACTACTGGTGGTGCTCAGTGGACCATAAGGGGTGATGGGAATCGAACCTGGGTTGGCCGACTGCAAGGAAAACACCCTACCCACTGTGCTATTCTCCAGCACCAGCACCTTAATTTCTTGGGACCACATATTCTCCCTGTTAAAATGATCTTCCTCCTGAATGATGCATGGGCGTCTTGAACTTGCCTCTCAATTCTCATGTCCTAACTCAAGTCTCATCAAACCACCAACTGCAAGCCCCATTCTATTGACTGTGTAAATAGTTGCCATGTTCTAGAGTTATTTAAAATTAATATTATGATAACTGGCTGATTGACTTTATCCCCCAGTCATGTAAAACCCAAAAGGGTTTTCATTGTCTTCCCAGAGTAGAACTGTGCCTGATAACAGATACACAAAATATTACTGTTTAATTAATTTTCTCATCTTAGTATCTCAGATGCTAAATACATATTAAATGAATAAATATTGTTGCTTGACTTCAAATAATGAGAAAATCTTGATGAATTTACCCAATTATTATTTTATGATGGCAATTTATCAGTGGCTCATAGTTTTAATATCTTTCAGGAAAGATTTGCACTAGTAATGAATACTTTTGAGCTGAAAATACAATATTATTTGGATCCAACCAAGCAAGTTACATCTTGAGAAGTTATTTCACGACTATTAGAAAACAGTAAATATCAAAGATTTTTCTAATTTCTTTATATTTTCTTTTCAGACTATTTGTGCAATTTAATCAATTAATAAATAGTACCTAAATTAAGTTTAGGTTTAAAGGAAAAGCAGTATAAGTTCATAAGTTTATATTCAATATTATGAGAATATAAGAAAAATTTGATTGGTTAATGTATTCCTCACATTGCCAATACATAATAGAACATATTAATACTACATTAATAAGGGATAAGGTGCCTAAATGGTTAAGGCAACAGAATACTAATGCCATTAGTATTAATTTAACTAAAGGTTAATAGTAAGCATGAGAACTAAGAAAATCTAAACTTTTAAGGGATCATACAAAAGTAATACATCTAATTTATACTTTAATATTAACTATCAAAAAACTAATCATTAAACCCAGATGAAGAAAAAAATGTAATATTAACCTATTTATTCTCTTGTCTAGATTAAAAAGTATGTTTGGCCATTGATGCATGCACTGTAGCACTGTCCTCCCACTGTTGTTGATCGATTTGCTCGAGCAGGCACCAGTAATATCTCACAACAAATTGTGAGATTTTTGTTACTGTTTTTGGCATATCGAATACGCCACCGGGAGCTTGCCAGCCTTTGCCATGTGGGCAAGATACTCTTGGTATCTTGGTATCTTTCCAGGCTCTCCGAGAGGAGCAGAGTCGGCCGTACAGAAGGCAAACGCCCTACCTGCTGTGCTATCACTCCATCAATGCACAATATCCCATTAGTTGCACTTCTTTATTCAATCACATACAAAGGAACTCTTTTAATGATATGTATATCCATAATTCTAAATAGTAATTCTAAAAATTAATTACAAATTCATATTTCCAGAATTTGTGTTTTCTGACCTTCACCCCCACTACTATTTCCAAGTAATTTAAGCAAAATAAATTGAAGTAATTTTTAGGAAAATTTTCCTTATTATCCAATAGATTGTAAAATTGCTGTCCTGACAAAAACTTGCATAGACTTAATAGATATCTCAAAAAATTGCAATTTTATATTCAACAAGTACATCTGAAAATCTAATTTTCTGTTGTTCAAGAAAAACACAACTAATTGTGTTACACCTTAGTATTTGTCCACAAAGCACAGCATAAATGTTTGTGGGAAGACCAAGCAGAAGATAGAGCTCTAATACAACCCTATTTTCCTAACTTTACTTGAATGTCCTGGTTTACAAAGTTGCTCATCATATAGCTCTTTCGGGCATTCAGTGTTTCAGCTCCAATTTCACCACTGTGACCCTCCCTCCACCATTGTGCCTAGCCTCCCACCTACCTTCAAGCCTTTGCCCCTTAGCAGACATGCAATAATTTATCTTATACTGCTTCTAACAACAAAAAGGTAAGTGGAATTATTGAAAAACGGTACGGTAAAGAAACTGAAAATTTCTATATCTCACAATGAGGTCATTAAAGTCAGGATATTCTGAGCTGATGTTGCTTGCTGAGCCTTCTCTGCTCCTGTTTTCACTTCCTGAGTGTAGTGAGCTTCTGTGCAACTTTCCTATCCAACTTGTTGTGCTCCTCCTAAGCTGCCAGTATTGTGGAATTTGGAGGTGTCACTCCAGGAGCTGTAGGACTGGGATGATTCTTTGGGTTGTCACCTCTTCTAAGGTCAGCTATGAAGCTGGGCCATTAACACCTAAATGCTGAAGGCTATGGGGTGTGGGTGAAGTCAGTGGGTCTTCCAGCAGTATAGGGAAGGGGGTGCCTGAGGCCAGAATTTCCAACCCAAAGGCCAAGTTTCATCAGCTTGGTGCTTCATCCAAGCTTAGTCGTGAAGCAGTCAAGCTGGGTGCTTTATGTGGTGGGGGCTCCTAAGGTGGCCCCAGAGATTTCAGCCAAAAGACAGGGATGGCTCTGAGGGTCGGTGGCTTGGCATCTCTCAGATTAGTTGTGAAGCTGTCTCAAATGCCTATTATTGTCATGTGGTTAAAATGTAAAGATTAAGTTGTCTGAATTTTAAGTAATTTATATGGAGGAGATGCACCGTTTTCTTAAAAACTGACTCCATGATCCTCATTATTTTTCTTTCACTCCTTTTTTAAAAAAATGTAGTCATGTGCCTAACCATACTATTAATGATTCAGTTTCATAAAATACTCCAAGCCTCACCCTCTAGTAGTGTTCCAACCCTTAAACAATCCGTCATGCCCCTCCCTATTGAATTCAGTTGCATTGTTATTTATCTGACACAATTATACATTTCTGAAACAACTTCTTACACTTCATTATCTCAATATATATGTGTGTATATGTATTTATATACTACTTAAGTAGTTTTCACAATGTTTAAAACTTATTTTACTTAAAATTGTTTCTTATGTATGTATACATGCATATATATGTATATAAGTATATATATATATGCACACACGCACACATACACACACACTCACACAAAACACTGCCATTTCAGGGGTAGCGTGGTATTACAGAGGGTTGGGTGTTTGCCTTACACATGAACAACCCAGGTTTGATCCAAAGCATGCCATATGGAAGTCTGCCAGGCGAAATTCCTGACTACAGAGCTGGAAGTACCTCCTAAGTACCACTGGGTATGACGCCAAAAGCAAACAAACAAAAATAAATAAAAACACTGTCACTTAAAGGCCAATAGAGAAATTGTTTTCCCATAAGATTTGATAATTCATGGGAAAACTAATTCTCTGTGGCCTTTAAACAGCAGTGTTTTCATATTATTGCCCAAATGCCAGTTTGCTAAAACAAGCCCTGTGGTTAAAACTATGCATTTAATTTTTCAAAAGAATGACACATTCTTCACTCACTTCATTGGAAATGTTAGCATGTGAAGATCACATACAACAAATACAAAATATCCTTATTAATATTATGCAATTAAGTCCATGAAAATTTATTTTATGATATTTTCTGAAATAAAATAGTCCAATTAGAAATTCCTAACAAAGGTTTTGTGACCATTCTATATTTAAATATTAAATTTATATAACTTTTTATGTGTCATCTGAAAAAGATCATAATTTAAAAAAATAAATAGAAAAAAGGCTTTCTCTTTTCATTCTGTGTTTTCTCTTGAACACATATATCTCCCTTTTAAATTTGTCCACTCTGGAAAAGTCACATTCTCTCTTAAACACTTATTCCTTGCTTTCTACCTTGTCACAACTTTCTAAGTAAACTTCATTGATAAAATTACTTTGATTCACTAAAATAAAATTAAAATTAAAAAAATAAAACACAAAGTAGTCATTTTTGGCTCCATGATTTAATAGAGCTGATGATAATAGTTTCAGGCTTACAATGCAACGTCAGTTCCACCATCAGTGCCAGAATCTCTTCATCAACATCTCATGTTCTCAAGTTCCCGCCTACCCCCAAAGCCTACCCTGGACCTCCTTAAGTAGTTCCATTATTGTAGTTTGGTTCCCATGCTTACAGAAGTGTTGGCCCTGCTAGCTTTAGATACCTTGCCTCTATACCACAGTGTGAAAGACTGATACATTAAAACACTCTAAAATGATCAATGTCACTAAGCAATTATTGCCCTGAAAGATGCTTTACTCAGACTGTGACATGCTTGTATGTGATGGACTCAATTTATATGTCACCTTTTGAGCCATGATTAAGTGACCTTCACAGAGAAATGTAGATCTAACCAGTTGTTCTGGGCACCAGGTAGAAATTCATCTTCCTTTGCCTTCCCAGCTACATATCCTTATGCAGATAGCCAGCAACCAGGCAAGTTAGTATTCCCTTTCAATTCTACAGTCTCATCACACGACAGTCCATACGCCTACTGAGTGCTTCGGTCATGCAGACTTTCATGCTTGATTTTCTCTTTCAACCGAAATATAACTGAGCATGACCTCCTACTTAGTCTTCCTTAACTGATTATTGATTAAATCAGAAGTCAGTGACTTGATGCTCATCAAGAAACTGATTGTCAAAAGGGCAGTAAGCATTAGCTGCAGAAACTAGGTTGGCTCAGCCAAAAGCAGTGCCAAAAATTGGCAAGAGTAAATGTGCTGAGAAGTGCAGAGATACACATGAACTGTCCTACATAATTCTTTAGGGGAAAGTTGGGTGTTGAAGAATTCGTGGTTATATAACTGTGATTTCTATGTAATTCCCATTTTGCATTACAGACATGCCTTATTTCAAGGTTGGAGAGATCACTTTACAGGCTGAAGTACATGATTTGCATGTCAGAGGTTTGACCCTCAACATCATGAACAGTGCCAAGAGTAGCCCCAAACACCAACCCAGAAATGCTCCCCTCCCCCTGAGCACCAGTTGTGGCCCAAAAACAACAACAAAAAATACAATCAATTCTCCAATCGATTGTATTCCCAAATAAAACTGCCCTCTAAGAACATGTTCTTCAGATTTGAAAATGACTACCATCTGATTCAGGAATCACTTCAGATTAAACATTTTTGTTCGTTTTCAATCACAATTGACGTATCAAGATGTAGTTTCTTCAATTTTCCTGTTTCGCTTCAACTCTATTTTACAGTTTCCGTTAAAGTACTAAGAATTTATTTATATAATGTTAAGCTAACCCAAAATAGAACTATACCATCACTTTCTTAAACATCTCTTTAAGTGATTCTAGCACAGCAAAAATAATTTAAGTATAGATTCTGTACACAAAGTATAACTGAAAACAATAGTGCTATCTTTGTTAATTTATATGGATTTTGAAGCTTGCCAGTTTTCCTAGAAATATAGAGAATATTATAATCAATCATGTCTTAACAGGTAAAATATTTGCTCTAGTCAAGTTTTTACTTATTGTTGAAACTAATTTTATAATGTCGCCCTCACATTTTATCATTTATTTCAGCGCTTATTTGTGTATTTCAAGAAAAAATAGGTTAGTGAGGGTCTAGGTGTTTCACTGTAAAAAGTCCGTTAACAAATAATAATCAGGCTATGTATATGCAAAACCACGGTGTATAATGTATGAATATGAGAAACCTGCACTTACCAAATAACCCATGTACTACAGATAAAATGTTCTGTGCATCACTAAAGGAGACTCCGAGAAATATTGAAAAGTGACCAAAACATCAAAGTGTTGTGATCCAGCTTACCAACTCGGTGACCAGAAGGGAAGAGGCATCAAGAACTAAATTTATTCAACTCATCATTCTTCTCATGTTATGCATGTGTGACCATTTAAATGAAAGAATGTGATTCATATGGGGCTTTCTGCATGAAATTCCAGGCAAGGCATAGGAAATAAGCTTCTATTTCATATTGTTCTCAGTCTGATTATAATTCACGCACATCCACAGGACATATGCTTGACAGATCTTTGGGCTTAAAAAGCAAAAGGAGCCTGGTACCTGGGGACTGTGAGCTTCAAGCTTACACAGCAGGATAGGAAGAAAAGAGGTCAGGAATTGTGCTAAAGTAACTATAAAGAATCACCTATTTGTCAGAATATGACACAAAAATATATTTAAGGAAAAGTTGACCTAAAATTGCTGACCATCTAATTGTCTGACTGTGGAACTTTTGCTTCATTCTAAATACTCAGGCAGTTCTTCTCATCACATATATGCAAATGCTCTTTCTTTTTTGAATGAGATATTCATGTTTCTGACATTTGCAGTCCCTCAATGTCATGCACTGTTTTTTTTACCATTGAAATCTATCTTTCATTCCACAGTGAAAAAAATCTGCCATAAACATAACTCCAAAAATGTGCTTTGATAACTGAAATTTCTGACAGGAAAAATATTTAGCGTCATGACAACATGCACATGTGCACACAGTAACAGACAAATACTCAACTTCTAATTACATTTTATTTAAAAATTTGTATTCTCAGTATCTAGAACACATTCATGCTTTCCATTTGGTTTCACTCTCTCCCTTACTACTTCACAAATTCTAATTATAAGCTATGGATTAATTTCATGACTTCTGAAGTGACAGTCAGTTAAATATGTCTCAGGATGCCCTTGGCAAACCCAAGACCACTGCTGGAGATACATATGTCCAACAGTCTTCTCAAAATCAAAACATACCATTTGCCCCTGCACTCTCATGATCAGAGGTGAGTAGAGCAGAATTTTTCAGAAGTTACACAGTAAGGTTTTATCCTCACTGTAACAGTCAGTGGAAAATATGCTTGCATATTATTTAGCTTAAACTATTTCTGAGTCTAGCTTATGAGAGTACAAATATCAGTAAGAATAAATACATCAACAAAGTTGTTTGGGTTTCTCAATACTTTTTAAGAAACACCATGAGGCCAAACATTTGAAAATTGCTGATCTACATCATCACTGTTCCAAAAGCTCAGATTTAAACCCGTTGCACAAATATATATACAAGCTCTCTTCCCATAACCCCACTTACATGAACAATGCAAGGTAAAACCCCATACAATGAACAATTTAGTTGTGACTTTACTGTCCACTAATGACTGTTCTTTACCAGGACTCTATTATCCTTCCCTGAATCCATAGTGTTCACTCTGAACTTAGGTATTACTTTTTATTCTGTTCCTTAAATACCCTTAAGCCTACTTTCTGATAAGATGATTCTATTTACGTAAACATCATAAACTACTGGCTCGGTTCTATGTTTTTTGATTTTAGAAGTGACCCTGTCACTGTCACTGTCACTGTCCTCCCGTTGTTCACCGATTTGCTCGAGCGGGCCCAGTAACGTCTCCATTGGAGACTTTGTTGTTACTGTGTTTGGCATATCGAATACGTCACGAGGAGCTTGCCAGGCTCTGCCGTGCGGGTGAGATCCTCTCGGTAGCTTGCCGGGCTCTCTGAGAAGTGACCCTAAGCGACAATTTAGAATCACACAATAATGCAATTATGTGGACCTAACTTTCCTAGGTATTGTCATAAATAATAAACATCTGTTAATCAGGTAATATCATCCCTGCCATGACTATTATTGTAGTGCGCATCCTACATAGTAAAAGCCCATCAGAGTGCTAGGGCACCAGAAACAATGTCGACGTGAAGAGAATCCAGACTCTGCTTTGAGACTATTCATTATCAGATGGACAATGAGAAGATTATCTTAAGGCATATTTTAAACAACATTCTCAACAAGAATACTGTTCAGGTTTTTTTACTTTCATTATTTTTATTTTCTTAATATTCTTCTTAAATAAAGATGGATGTGCGATCTCTGTCCCTTGTATGGCTCTATTCCCAAAAACGCCTGTGGTCTTCCAGAGCCTGTGGCTAATGAAGACCTGAACAGCCTTCCACTATTCCTAAAGCCTCTTTTCAATGAATTACATTATTTTATTATTCTGTTCATAATTTTTGTTCATATTAATTTTCTTTCCTATTTTTGGCAAATCATTGATTCCATAATTACTATGGAAGTAATTCTGTTCTGACTTTATAGCAGGTAACTGTTTTCTTATCTTTCCTAGGAACCCACATAGGTTTTAGTGATCCTCATATATTTTTGAAATACCTTCAGTTGATATTTTTTCTTTGAGAATTTATTGAATGGCGGTTATTGGAAAATTTCCATGACATTGGATACTATTTTTTAACCCATTCTGGATGATGACTCATGTATTTTTATTACTTCTTGGAGGAAATAAATGTTATCATTTCTCTCTCTGAAAAATTTTATATCATTGTGATGTATGAAGGCACACGCAGTACAATTAATAATCATTAATGAAAACTGCCAATAAAATTCAAATTTATACTCTAAACCTTTGAATTCAAATATTAGGAGAGGAGACTAAAGGATAGCACAGCAGTGAGTTGCTTGAACTGCACAGAGCTGACTCAGGTTCAATACCCGCCACCCATTTGGTTCTCTGAGCTAGCCAGGAGTAATGCCTGAGCACAGAGTCAGGAGTAAGCCCTGATCATCACTGGATGCAGTCCATAACCAAAAATAAACAAAAAGTCAGGGGAATAATTAGTTCCTATTCACATCAGTAGAAAACAAATTGAAAAATTTATTTCTATGATGACAGAAGTTAACAATAATCTAAACTTGTGCCCCTGTGTAAATTTCTGTTAAAGGAAAACTAAGTATTTCATACACAGCAAAATAGCAAAGCATAACCTACCCTCATGAAGAGATAGACAAAAATACCCAAGATTTACAAGGAAGAAAGAGCCTGGGGCCATGGTGCAAACCTTTTAACACCTGCAGACTGGCAGTAGAAAACCATCCCGTGGACTGATAGTTGAAAATCATCAATCTAGAACTCAGTGATTCATTACTCCTTGCAGATCAATGCTCAAATGTACCTTCTTCTGTTTAGTTTAATTGTCTTTGTGACATAAAGAATAACTCATAAAGCACAATATTTCAAGCCACAAATCATGCTATTTCATGAACAGTTTTAAATATTACATATACAAAAGGAGAGCAAGAATATAGAGACATATTTATGATATCATTCTTTGCTTTACAAATTTAATTTTGTCTTAATAGTTAAGGAGTGATATTCTTCAATCTTCCACAATGAAAGAAAACTCCTTTCTGATAGAACTATTAAAAGTTTGTAATATTTATTCAGTAACTTTTCCTTGAATATATTTTACATGTGACTATAAGTTAATCCCCTATACATAAACTTATATACTGTAGATGTAAGGTTTACATGATATAATTTAAAGTATATTCATGCATTAAGACCACTTACGGCTCAATAATAACTGTACAAAATCTCCATTACTGAATCTCATAAAGTAATGATGAGATTTATTGAAATATCAGAAATTTCAAATTTATTGAAACATGAGAAATTAATGTTAAAACAAAATAATCTATTTTCAGTGTAACAGTATCCATCTTGGAAGGAGCAGGGGCTTGTCTCAGCATCAAGTATACGCCCTTTTTTCTTTTTATGACCTGCTTTCCAAAATCCAACTCAGGCTATGTAACTGATCTGGCCTCTTCAAATCTTTCTAAAAACTAAAAGCAGTGTTCATTTATTTCACTTCTTTAACTCCTACTGCTTGGAAAACTGCTTTAGTTGTATCAAGATTCAATACAGAATATGCACTGTAGCACTGTCCTCCCATTGTTCATTGATTTGCTCAAGCGGGCACCAGTAACATCTCTATCATGAGACCAGTTGTGACTGTTTTTGGCATATCGAATATGCCACAGGGAGCTTGCCAGGCTCTGCCATGTGGGTGGGATACTCTTGGTAGCTTGCCAGGCTCTCCAGAGAGGCATAGAGGAATCGAACCCAGGTTGGCCACATGGAAGGCAAATGCCATATCTGCTGTGTTATCACTCCAACCCAATACAGAATATAAAACACATTTTTCCTTATATCATTAAGAAGAAAATATTATTTATATAAAGAAAAATAACCTAAATTATTGACAACTGAAAATTGAAAAAAAAATAAAAGAAGGCTCTTAGATCATGGGGTCACTTTAATGCATTTGTCACATGGTGATGGTCCTGATAAAATAACCAGGATATATTCTCACTAAAATTACTTCTTAAAAAACAATATATTGTCTTGCTGAAAATGTGATAATCTAGGCCTATTCAATTGTTCATGTTCAAATAAACAATTTATTCATTTTAAATAAATTCTTATTTGTATTATCTTAATTTTATGTTAATTTATTTTACTTACTCTGAAGAAAACAACTTTAACTTTTATATAAGGAGCAATATAGATAATATATCATGCAAATGTATATAATATATAATATAATATATATTGTAGAAATAGCTGTTTTTAAATGGCAACACACAGTAGTGTGCTTAATCTGCTTTATTCACTCAGCAGTCACAAGTATACTTTCATAGCTTCAAAATGCATCTTTATAAACTGTAGCAATTTTATAATGCCTGCGCAATATGTTATTTATAATAAGTTTATATGGAAAATTTGAGTGGATATCTAGAATGTTTTAATAAATATACAATCCTTATGATCTATACAAATTTCTCATTGTTTTGAGGACTATTCTTGAGTTATGCAGGTCTTTGTATAGACTGCCGATAAAATATTCTAATAGGGGTTGAAGATATAGTACACCATAGGGCATTGCATTCAGAAAACTAGAGTTTAATCCCGGCACTACATATGGTCACCTAAGTCTATCAGACTTGACCCCTGAGGGCAGACCAAGGAGTAAGTTTTGGGTACTGTTGCACTCCCCCCCAAATAAAAATAAACACACAAGAAGAAAACATTTCTAATGTAATATTGAAAGTTAAAAATTAAAGCACGAATAAGCCAAAAATTTATGTGAAGCTAGATGTGCAAGTCATTTTTTCCACTATTTAAATGGTATAACTAGAGTTAGAGTTCTTTAAGTTAAGAAATATTTGGGGCCCAAGTTCAGACATGTTTACAGGTGAGTTCTACCAAACCATCCTAACTGAGATTCAGACAGACTGAGATAAATTCTAGAGATTCAAGGATGGTTCAACAGACACACAAAAAAATTAATGTAATAAGCCATATCAACAAAAAGAAAGATAAAAATTATACAATCTATGGATTGAGAAAGAAAAAACCTTTGAGAAGTTTCAACATCTATTCATGACAAATGGCCTCCACAAAATAATGCCAACATTTCTCAAGGAAGTAATGGTCATTTGTAACAAAACCACAGCCAATATCATACTTGATGGTGGAAATTTATAGCCTCCCCTATAAAATCAGGCACAAGACAAGTGTGTACTTTCTTACTACTTTCTACACTGTTGGTAAATATATTCTTAGAGATCCTCAGCACAGTAATTAGAGCCCCCCCAAAAAAAAAATAAATAAAACGACATCAAAAGGATCCAACAGGAAAAAATGTTAAGCTACCACTATTTGGGGACAAAACTAAAAACTTTAGAAACAATAAACCAATATAGCTAAGTAGCAGGCTGAAAAAGCAACACATAAAAACTGGTTTCCTTATATGTACAAATGACAAACTATAAAACAAAAATATCAAGAAGACTGCTTTTCATTTGGGTACCCAAAACGTCACAAAAAGACCACTCTCAATAGTATACCAAAATATCGAATTCCTAGAATTCAACCTACAGCATGGAACACTGTCACTGCCAAAAGAAATAAAAGGAGAAATCAAGAAATGGAAATATATTTCATGTTCATAGACTAGAAGAATTAACACTGTCAAAAATGCTCCCCACTTAAAGTTTTATATAAATTCAATGTAACTCCTATCAAAATTACAATGACATCCTTCAATAAATTTGAATAAGCCCTACTAAATTTGTTTGAAATCATAAAACTTCCTTGATAACCAATGGAATTCTGTGAAAAATGAGGCTAAAAGTATTGTATTCATGACTTTAAATTATTCTTCAAAACTCCAGTGATCAAAACTGTGCAGTTTGGAAGATATACTTCCAATAAAGGAATAGATTGAAACTCTTGAGATAAACCCTCACATTTTTGGACTGTTAATCAATAATAAAGGAGCTTGGGAGATGAAATGGAATAAGGAAATCCTCTTCAATAAATAGTATTGGGAAAACTAGATAGCCACAATTTAAAATAATTGATTCTTATCTCAAACCACACACAGAAGTTAATGTGTATTGAAGACCTTGAGATCCTAATGTATACGAAAAGAATTTGACTAGCATCAATTAAAGACACTGAGGGAAATATAGGCAGGACTCCGTGGGATATAGATCTTAGAGTTGTTTTCAATTTGTCGATTCAACTGGCAAAGATAACAAAAACAAAATTAAACAAGTGGAACTACATTGAATTATTAAGAGTTTACATGGCAAAGAAATCCAGAAAAAAGTAAAAAGGTACCCAATTTAATGAAAGAAAGTATCTGTACATCATACATCAGATAAAGGACTAATATTCAAAAATGTATAAATCATTCATAAAGTTCAGCTACAAAAATCCTCTAAAATGCTCATCAAAAAATGTGGAGAGGATATGGACATTTCCACAAAGGACATATGGACACCCGATGAAATTGTTCACTATTACTACTATTAGATAATTGCAAATCTAAACAATAATGAGATTTCATCCCACACCAAAGAAAATGGAATACATAAAACAGTGAAAACAACTAATGTTGGCAAGGATTTTGTGAAAAAAAGAACTTTCATTCACAGTTGGCGGGAATGCTCTCTGCCTCCACCCTTATGGAAAACAGCATGAAAATTTCTTCAAAATATAACAACAGAGCTTCCACAGGACCCAGTAATTTCATTTCTTGAAGTCTACCCACAAAGCATCAACTGAAAGAGACAAATATGCAAATCTATGTTTACTGCAGTAGTTATCAGAAGAACCATGGCAGGTAAACAAATATACAGTAACCGGTGAGTGAATAAAGTTGTCCTATGGAATACTATGGAATAGTATACACACAAATGGAATACTATAAAGTCAAAAGAAAAACCAAAATCTTAGATTTCAGAAAATGTATGTAACTGGAGAGTTTCCTATTACGCAAAATAAGCTGGAGGAAGGACAAATACTGAATGATCTCACTCATTGTCAGCACACAGAGAAACAAAACAAGGGAAACAGACAGTAATAAATAATAACAAACCCTTAGTCCTGGATGACATAACTGAGAATCCCAGATAAGGAGAAGTGAACGTGTATGTGGGTAGCATGAGATGGACTGGAAGTAACAAAATGGCATTTTTGGAGGATTTGAGGTCTTTGAAGGTGGTGATTTGAGATAGTAGTATGTGATATCAGATATTATATATAACAATAAATTATACAATATACTGTACTGTTATTATATATCATGATCACAATCATCCTGTTGTTCATCAATTGCCTCGAGCAGGACCAGAAACGTCTCCTTCTTTCTAGCCCTGAGATTTTAAAAGAGCCATATTCAAGGCTCTTTCAGGGTTAGGAGAATGAGACCCATCACTGTTACTGGTATTTGGCATACTGAGTACGACACGGGAAGTTTGCCAGACTCTATTGTGCGGGCAGGACACCCTCGGTAGCCTGCCGGGTTCTCTAAAATAAGAACAAGATAATAAGATGTCTTATTATCCCGCACACTTCTGGGAGCTGGGTTTTATAGTCTCTGGGTTTTGGCCGTTGATGGGACCACCTGTTGCCAACGGCAACTGGTGGGTGTGGTGTGACGCCTACCTGTTGGAAGATGGGGGATCTGGGGTGGAGGAGGCCCAGTTCCGATCCAAGCAGGCTTGGAGATCTCAGCCCCGGGACCTGCATGCCTGAGTTCCTCGGCCAGTTCCTTCATGCATGAGGCTTTTCTGGACATGTGGAGAGTGGTCTCACCATGGCTGTTGCTCATTCTGGAGGTCTTCAGCTGCCGGGGCTCTGCTCAGGGTGGGGAGAGAAACTCAATCTGTCCCCCTCCAAGGGGCCCCGGTGAGGACAGCCAGGCGTGGGGGCAGAAAACTCATAATAATATGGTATATATTAATATATTAAATTTAATTATATTGTATTAAATATTATATATCACGAATTTTAACATAAATTTTGATCATGTAATCTGGACTGTAATTTTTAATATTTTTAAAAAAGAAATGCCAGTCAAAATTCTAAATTGGGGGCTATGGTACCACCAGCAGGTCAATCTGTACCTGCAGGGTGAGTGAAGCAGCCTGATGGTGCCTTCAGACTTCCAGATACCCCCAAATTGCTGCTGTGCCTTTGGCCAGAGTTCAATGACTTGGAGTCAAATTTACAAAAAAATTAAACGTTAGGTATGTGGGAGACATACCCACAAACCTCCTCCAGCTCAGCTATATAAGTTAATCTGTTGGCCTTATTTCAGACACCCATAAATCTTGAAAGAGATCAAAAGACACAGTTAGGGCTGGTGGTGCAGATGTAAGCGGGAACCCGTGACTGAGAGCTCAGGCTCACTTGGATCGGGACTGGCCATCCTCCCCCCAGGTCCCCAGTTTTCCAGTAGCTTTCCATTACCCACAAACTGCCCCGACGCCATGTAATCTCTTCAATGGTCAAGACCCAGAGACTATAAACTAAAGCTCCCAAAGAGAACAACAAAGAATTTCCTGGACATTATATTCTATCCATAACTGTCAACTGTCACTGTCCTCCCATTGTTCATTGATTGGCTTGAGCGGGCCTACTAACATTGTGAGACGTTGTTACTGTGTTTTGGCATATCAAATACGTCATGGGTAGCTTGCTAGGCTCGCCGTGTGGGCGAGATACTCTCAGTAGCTTGCCAGGCTCTCTGAGAGGGGCAGAGGGATTGAACTCGGGTCGACTGGGTTGGCCACTTGCAAGGCAAATGCCTTATTCACTATGCTATCACTCCATAACAACACAAAACAAATCGTCTAGCATTGCCTTTGAGTGGTGGAGGGACAGTAATGTAACCAAAGTAGAGAGAGAGTATGGGGGAAATTGTCTGCCACACAGGTAAGGGAAGGGTTGGAATGGGGGTGGAGGAGGGATACTGGGGACTTTGGTGGTGGAGAATGTGCACTGGTGAAGGGATGGGTGTTTGATGATTGCATGATTGAAGCTCAAACATGAAAGCTTTCTAACTGTATCTCACAGTGAATCAAAATAAAAGGAGGAAAATAATAATAAAATAATAAAAATTAACATTCTGAATGAAAAAAAGTAATGTGGATGCCCAATTCAATCAGCTTAATCAATGGCTGAATAAATAGCAGTACTCCTACATTATAAAACAAATTTTTAAATTGTTGCTTCCTATAGTCTGTTGAATAGTTCTTTTATTTTTTGTCTTTTGAATAACTGTTACAACTTTAAGACTAGTGCTTATATATGTGATGGAAGTTAATATCACTTTAAGACACCAATTATTTAATAAAATTAGTACTTATTACAAAGTTTAGATTTGGGAGTAAATAAATAGCACTGTAGCACTGTCCTCCCATTGCTCACCGATTTGCTCAAGCAGGCACCAGTAACGTCTCCATTGTAAGACTTGTTGTTACTATCTTTGGCATATTGAATACACCATGAGGAGCCTGCCAAATACATGCACTAATACAATTTCTTTCTGTTAATTAAATAATATCTCTCTATATAAATGCAATACATTGAGTTTCACAATGGTATTTTTACACCCTAAGGTAAAGGTTACTAAAATAAAAAGTGACTTTTATAAAAAAAAAAACTCAATGGACTGAAATTTACTCGAGGACAGTGTATCTTTTCTTAAGCCGATTGCCCCAGGGTGAATTTTAATTTTTCTATAAAATAGCACAGCGGGTAGGGCGTTCGCCTTACAAGCGGTCAACATGGCCGACCCGAGTTCGATTCCTCCGCCCCTCTCGGAGAGCCCGGCAAGCTACCGAGAGTATTCGATATGCCAAACACAGTAACAACAAAGTCTTCAATGGAGACGTTACTGGGCCCGCTCGAGCAAATCGACGATCAACGGGAGGGCCTTTACCTTTACCTTTACCTATTTATAATTCTGTTTAAAAAATCTTTATAGACATCTATAAAATGTGTTTATTTAGCCCATACCTGATTTGATCCCAGGCTTTCTCCCAGCTTTGCACCAGGATTCGCTCCTGACAGTCTCAGGGGCCAATGTGCTCTGCTGGGTATTAATCAAGCCCACTCACTGTATTATCTCTCCAGCCCTTAAAGATTCTTTTTTAAATACATGTTTTAATTGAGACCATATTTCCTGTATATTTTTCCTTCTACCAGTTTGTATCCGGAATCTCAATATAGTATATAGTCCTATTTAAGAGAATCTTAAACATTTCTCATTTTGTCTAATTACAGAGGCCCAGTATGGTATTAAAATACACATATGTAGCAACAAGATAGATTTTAAGGGATGATTATAGAGACTTTTTTTTAGTCTGTAATTTCATCTTTTCTGGGCCACAATGGCTGTGTTCCCAGTATACTTCTGGCTCTCTTCTCAAAGATTATTCCCAGAGGGACTCAGGAGACCATGCACAGCATCCGGAATTGAACCCGGATGCCATGTGAAAGGCAAATACCTCACCTACTGTAAGTCTCTCAGACCCAGGATGGAATATTTACATGCCTCGTTAGCTGCCACAAAGACCAAAAAAAGCAAACTGTATTGTTGAACAAAACGTTTATCTCCAAGAATTATTTTTTTCATAAAGCTACCTACTTTATGGGTAGTTTTTTATAAAACTACCTAATTTACTACCCAGTAATTTGTAGTTTTTAAAAGAAATATGGTTTCAATTTTGTCATCTATCATGAACTGATTCAGAAGTGCTTAACCAAAGAATAGTCTGCAAAATAGGTTATAAGGATTTTCCAGCTTTGGGCTCAGAGATCAGGAAAAAAAAATGGCAACAAGCAACAAAGAGATTCCATAGCCAAGTATGGAATTTCTCTGAGTGACTGACATTTTATTTTATAAGAAAAGATCCTGGTCATTATGCAGGTGTGTGTGTGTGTGTGTGTGTGTGTGTGTGTGTGTGTGTGTGCGTGTGTGTGAGAGAGAGAGAGAGAGAAAGCGAAAGAAAAAGAGAGAGGTAACATATCAGATATTCTAAACTTTTAACAACGGTAAAATAGTAATGTAATATATTTACATTATATGCTATAAATAGTAATGTAATATATTTTAGAGAAAATATGGGTGCTGAAAATAACTGGCCTAGCCTGTTTTAATCCCGGGATCTTAACATTTGAGTTGCCATCACTCTTCATGGCTGTTTGTAGAATCAATTCTAATTTTATCCCAATAGAAAAGTAAACTACATAAAAAGTGAAATAATAAATATCAGTGAAAAGTGCAAAGCTTTATCTTATAATTTAGTCAGCAAACTTCCAGCTTGACAGTTCCCATGTGTATTCTAACATTGGCTACATGAAAATAAATTTTTAAGTTTTTTTAAATGAATTTCTAAAGGAAAAATCAAGTGTTTTATGTTAGGCTTCAAGAAAAGAAAGTTTCAGGTAAGTGCTACTCTTTAGCACTGTAGCACTGTCTTCCAGTTCTTCATCAATTTGCTCTAGTGGGCACCAGTGACGTCTCCATTTGTCCCTATTCGTCTCCATTCTCATGCTAGCGTAGTCCCGTGGCGTCTGCTTGCTCCAGGAACACGAAGTGAGACTTGTTGTTACTGTTTTTGGCACATCAAATACACCACAGGTAGCTGGCCAGGCTCTGCCGTGTGGGTGGGATACTCTCGGTAGCTTGCCGGGCTCTGTGAGAGGGACGGAAGAATCAAACCCACTTCAGCGATGAGCAAAGCAAACGCCCTACCTGCTGTGCTACTGTTCCAGCCCAACTGCTACTCTAGTTTACTTAACGCAAAGTCACTTGAAGGAGCAAGCCATGCAATCAAATCACTGTTTCTGCACCTTGTATAGCAAAGCATACACTGGGTATGTTCTGAATCTAGGTCATCAAAGAGAGGAATTATTCTAGCCAGCTATACAAATGGTCTTTAATACCAGAAATACAGTTCAATATATATAATAGGTGGTTCATAGATCATAGTTAATCAATCATAACTAAAATTTACCTAAACTTCATCTTTCCTCAGAATTCTTAATCAAATCATCAATATCTAGCCATTCAGCAATTTACTCATTTCTTCTTTCATATTTAATAGTTTTGTTTGGCTTTGGGGGGTGTTGGGGGCTTACTTCTGGATGTGTTCTCAGGGATCACTCCTGGCAGGGTTCAGGGGACCATTTGCAGTGCCAGGGATCAAACCCAGGTCAAGAGCATGCAAGGCAAGTGCCTTACCTGCTGAATTTCTCACATCCCTCACACTTAACACATTTAAACAAACAAACAACAACAAATAGTACAAATAAAATAAACTTTTTCTTTTTGATTGGAATGATAAAGTAAAAATATATAAAAGCATTAAATGGTTCATTTTTTTTCATTTCCACTCAATCATTTGAGTATGCATCTTAAGCCATCCACCAATGAGTCAAGCTCTGTGTTCTTTTCCATCCTGCCTAATGGCAATAAGCCTTCCACTGGATCATTTATGCTTTGGAAACTCATAATCACAATTTCATAGAGCCTCTTGAGAGTCATCGGCCATTTGTGTTCTTCGAATCATTCATTTATTTACTTACTCAGAATTTCTTCTACTTGAAACAAAGAAACTAAAAAAAAAACTACATCTAGGGAAGTAGTTTAAAGAATGGAAGAGTGTGCCTTGCGCATAGGGACCCCTGATCCAACCCCCAGCACCATAATGGTCTCTGAATACCACGAGGAGGAGTGCCGTGAGCATCACCAGGTATAATCCAAAAGTCAATTAATGGGGGCCGGAGCAATAGCCGAGCAGGTAGGGCATCTGCCTTGCACGTGGCCAACCCTGGTTATATTCCCAACATCCCATATGGTTCCCTGAGCACCGCCAGGAGTAATTCCTGTGTGCAGAGCCAGGAGTAACTCCTGTGCATCGCAGAGTATGACCCAAGAAGGGAAAAAAAAGTCAATTAATACAGATCAATGTCAGTGAGTTTTATGTTAAAGTCTATATATATTTTTTAAATTACTAAAGTCATTTTTTCCCAATCACTCTAAATTTGTTATAGTGGAGGTTTCAAGTTATAAAATACTTATTGATTGTCTATAGAAATAATCAGATTGAGTTATATTGTTCAGCTATACTATTCTCAGCTTCTGCTTTTGGGGGCATTTAATTGAAATGAAATAAATGGTCTTAAAATTTATATCTCCAAAATTATTCCTAATGAGAGGGCAGCAAATGTATACCTTGCAATCAGGAACAAAAGAGTTATTCAATGGTACAGTAGTACAGCAGGTAGAGAACTTATTTTGCATGCACCTCATGTGGTCAGCTCAGGCCACTGGACGTGATCCCTGAGCACTGAGCCAGGAGTCAACCCTAAGTACCACCGGGTGTGGACCAAAACCAAAATAAGGAGAATCAGTTCACTTTATCCAGAATGGAAAAAGCAATTTATTTCATTTACCATGGTCACTGCAGGGTTCTTTGCTTGTTTAGAGATTCTTTTCCCTACTTCAAGGGACATTTAAATCAACTTCTCTGTGTGTCTGATAAAAAGCAGTTCAACTTTTAACCTGACAGCATTTCTCTTCATCTTTTTTTACAATAAGAAATGACTGATAGTCCTATTTCCGCTTCTGAACATCTCTCCAATAAACAAATAGTAATTTCTGGGGGGGGAAAAGTCACATACTTTTCTGTCACTATAGACGCTTTGGGGGTTCTTGCCCATCTGAGAAATTACAAATCTGAAGGAAGAAAACTAAAATTAAAATGTATATAATTACAATGTCTCCAGTTTAATAGAATGCTATTCTTTATAGAAAATCTGCTAAAAAAGATATCATAAATGAAAAGTTTGGTTCGGCCTCTCTGGGACTGGGTGGCAGGCTACAATATGTGGGGGAAGCCCGGGGCCCCTCTCCAGGATGCCTGCCATCTGGAGTGGGTGTCTGCATGCATGGCTCCAGGGATGCTGAACGGACAGGCCCTCCATGCTTATCATGACCAATATGGTTCTAGGGCTCCGTCCACGGCCAGCTTAGCTAGTTTGGGAGACTAGTTGATGACCGAGGTTACAAGAGGCCCAGGTACACTGGTGGACGGATGGGTGTTTGATCGTTGTATGACTGAGACTCAAACACGAAAGCTCTGTACCTTTAGTTCACGGTGATTCAATAAAAAACATATTTAGAAAAAAAAAAGAAGAAGCCCAGGAGATCAGGTGGTGGCAGAGATTAAAAGAGGCCCCTTAGGAAGATTTCCTCTTCCTTCCTTATAGGAAGAAACAAACTTAAAGGCAACGTCTACAGCTCTCATACATAAAACTCTCTAAGTATAGTCTGGAGACATTATCCAGCTATGAAGAAGCACTTGGTGCCTTCAAAGAGAAAAAAAATTGAAAAATATCTGTTTGTTTAGAAAATGAAAGTCATTAATACAAAAATGCCAGATTGGATGATCAAGAAAGAAATGCAAAACGAGAAAGTAAATAGGAATATTCTTTTAAAACCTAGAATTAAAAACCATTTACATTACAAAATGAGCCAAAATAATCAGCACGTACAGACTGCTGACAGGGCAATTTTACAGTTTAATAATGACAGCTCATCTCAATATTTCTGATATACATATAATGTGAGTAATATAATAAACAGGCCTTTGCTTGCAATAATGTGTAAAACCATAACCATAGCTACTATTCCCATTTAAATCAAGCTTCATGGAATCACTTCTTGGGGTTTTAGCATATCAAAAACCTAACGATTGGAATTGGTTTATAAACTGATATGTTCTGGGTCTAAAGGCCACCAGAAAAATGCAAAAAGGCCTGCAGTGGAGCATCCCTCGATTTCCCTGCCTGTAACTGTTTTTATCTGAATATATAAATGTTGCAAGAATGAATCTGAAATGTCCATTTCAAAACTGATAATAAAGACAATATGAAGGGGGGCTACAGAAGAGATGAAAGGGCCAAAGTGTGTGCCTGGTCTGCATGAAGCCCCTCCCAGGTGTCACCCCCAACACTGCAAGTCCTCATTCCTAAGCATCCTTGGATGCATCCCACCATGGCAGACCCCCAAGAGCACAGCACCCCAGGCCTGAGCACTGCACAAACATCCTTGGGCAACACTGCGAACAGCCCCCAGATAAGAATATGCTAACTGAGGCGCTGGAGCGATAGTACAGTGGGTAGGGCCTTGCATGCAGCGACAGGTTCAATCCCCAGCATCCCGTATGTTCCCACATGCACCGCCAGGAATAATTCCTGAGTGCAGAGCCAGGAGTAAGCCTTGAGCATTGCTGGGTGTGACCCCGAAAGCAAAAAAAAAATAATGCTAAATGAAAAATTATAGCAGTGAACATAATTTGCTAAAAATATATTTTCCTGTTATTTACGGAGTCTTGAATTCCTAGGAAACAGACATCTAAAGAAAAACAATCACAATCTTAAATACTTGTTCCCCAGACTGACAGGTCTGGATGGGATAGAAAGTCATATATTTTTTTCTGACATATTGAAATATATTTTTATCACCAACTACAAACTCTTCTGTATAGAAGTTAAGAGTACATCTGCCTGTACACCTAATGCTAATAAACGCATTAGGGTTGTGCTCTTATTTTAGTCAAGATGTAGTTATGAAAGGATGGCTATTTTAGTAAATTTCAACTTGATGCCATATGGGAATATAAACAGGAAATAGCTTCTGGGAGTGATCTTATTTTGCACCACACATTTTATTACATCTCCACAAAGCTACTACCTGTTAATGCTTTATATGAAGATTTAAGAAAAATTTAGTTACATAATATTATGTTATAACTTTTGTTATATAATTTTAATTATGTAATATTAAGTTTGAAGCAAAATTCAAGCTCAGATCTGTTTATTGCCCAAACATAAGTACTTAACCACTAGAACACAATATTTTTATAAATACTCTGTATAAAGATTGAGTTAGGACTGGACAGATAGTGTAATGGAAGGACACTGGCCTTGCATGCTACTGACCTGGGTTCAATCCCAAGCACCCAATATACCCCAGGCTGACCATGAGTTATTCCTGAGCATGAACCAGGAGTAACTTCTGAAAACTGCCAGATGTGGCTCAAAAACAAACAAAATATTAAGAGCTAATATTTCTAACATGCATGACATGCATTCTCAAATATAAGATTAAGCACACAAAACTGAAAACAAAATACATCTGAAGGACACCAACAGGATGAAAAGGAAACACCAATCTTAACCAAGAAGAATTCCATTGAATATTGTAATAGACTTGACACAGTTGTAACTTAAACTGGAAGACTGAGTTAATGATTACTTTTAAAAAGTAATGTAAAAGGCCAAAAATATTGAAAGTATGAGTAAAGAAAGTTTATATAAGAAATGGAAGTTAGAATCTCAAACTGATTAACATTTCAGGTACAACCAACAAAATATATAAGACAAAATATATAACTAAAGAAACACACCATTGGTTTAGTAGTATCATAGGATCACAATCAAGAACAGGGAAAAAAACATGCCTAACTATCTTGGTAAACTTGGTAATACTTAGGACAATAAGAGATTATGTTTTAAAAATAAAAGCATTTTGAACATTCTTCAAAATATCTAAAGCTTCCCAAATAAAGAAAATTGGCCTAATTTAAAAGGAAATTTTATGCTGGTTTCATAAAGACTCACAAAGACTTCTCAGCTTTATTTTAGAGACAGTCTTAAATTGCTGAATTCTAATTTTATATTTTATCCCCAAGCAATCCAACATTCAACAGGGACACACACCCCAACTTTTTAAATCTGCAAGAATTCAGTCATTTAATGTACTTTCAATTTTTTTTTTTAGGTTTCTGGGCCTCACCCACCTGTGCTCAGGGCCTAGCCCTGATTCTGTGTGCTCAGGAGGGAGCCTGGGTGACACTTCTGGGAACATATGTGGTACCTAGAACTCAACCAAGCTCTTGGGCAGCATGACTGGATGCCAGGGAAGTACCTTCTTCCATCCTAGTTCTCCAGTCCTGAGAAGTCAGTAACATCAACACCAAGAAAATGACTCTAAAGAACCAATGTCATGCTCTGGTACAGAATTGAAAATTATTCCAATAAAGAGAAAAATATACAACATAAACCCAAGCAAAGACCTGGGAACACGTTAGAAGAAATTGTCAGCCACTTGGTAATGGGAGGCTGTGCTAGACAGAAAGAAAACTCAACGTTATTTTTTAAAATCATTGTATTTATGACTTTTAAAACTCATTGATTTTAAAACTCATAAAAACTCACTTAAAAATTTTAAATTTTAAAGACTCATTGTATAAAAATTAAATAAAAAAAAGTTTCAAGATAAAAGGAATCACAGAAAATTCTAGAAGCCTCTGAGAAGCCTGATAAATAGTTCTATTTTGTTTTTCTGGCTGGACCATATCTGGCAGTGCTCAAGAAACCGTGAGTCGCCAGGGACTGAACACCAGCATCCCACACTGAAGTCAGCACCAGGTCCTTCAAGCTAATCTGAAGGCACAAGTCTGGGGAACATCAATTTTTTGCCCCATTAATAAAACATTAATGACAAAAAATATTAGTACCCCAAGCATATAAAACAATATACGACTCTAAAAAGAATGAACAAGTATTAAACAAATGATAGAGAAAAAGAAATAAATATGGACAGGAAGCATATTAAATGTTCTAAATTACCGGGTGAATGGATAAGTATAATTGAAATAACATCGTAATTTCCCCTGGAGCAGATGCAACAAACAAAACATTATTCTGGTGAGGTTTATAAACCAAACACTGTAGAAACTCTTTAATCTGTATGAATTCATAGTTTCTTCTCGAGTAAGTTGTTAGCAGTTTTCATGTCCTTTATTCTTTCCAATTTATCAGATATTTTAAATATGCACGAATGACGGTGCACCCACCTATGAGAAAATGCGGACAAATACATGCGCCATGTCCATGTAACGTCAGTATAACTAGGAAAAATATGGAGCAACCGAAACCTTAACCAATCAAGATTCAGTAAAAAAAATTGTCATCCAGATTTCATATTGAAAACACCTATGTAGGTATTATAAAAAATCCTATAGGCCAGAGAGATGATTCAGTGATAGCACCATGCCAGTTACTATTTTACGAGGCCATCACACTTACAAAGATCTGGGTCTGAGTTCTGAGCCTGTAAACCAGGACTCTCAACGTCACCAAATGTCATCACTGTGGTTTTTGTGTTCTCCAGGTCCCCTGGGTGACTTGTTGAGCTCCTAAGTGTTACCAGACCAGCCCCAAGTCCCTGGCATAGGCAGGGAAACCCAACTAAGTACCTAAATAGATCCATCACATGTTCAAAAGGTAGGAAATAGAAAACAAGCAATCCATAGACAATATATGTAAGATTGTTTAAGAACAAAAAGAACTGATTTAAACACAAGTATGTATTAATATGTGGGCATGAAAATATAGAAGTATACATACAAAATTACAGACAGTACTCCAATATCTTATAAATTTAGTATTGATTGGGACAAAGGAACCGGAAAGAGATAGGAGATGTGAAAATGGGACAAGAATACATGGATTCTTCGCAATTCAACAATGTATTTCTCTTATTAATTTATACTCAACATAAATATAGTTATATAGGAGTCACACAAAGAAAAACCAGAGCATATCCAATAATAATAAAAGAAGCAATTCTTAAAAATTAAAATTTTCATCTAGCCATCTGCAGCATGAACATTTATGTTACTTACACTGACACAAAAAGTTTTAATAGGTTTTTAGATGTTTATTATCATCAGATAAACCATGCACTATCAAATATGAATAATTTTATATTTATTCTAGTAGAGCCTCAGAGAATAAATTTTAAAGATATTAAAAGTTTCTAATTGCCTCAAATATAAATATTTAAGGTATAGTTTTAATTTTCAAAATATTTCTCTTTTACACTGAAGCATTTTGGGGTTAGTACAGAACTTGGATAAGATATGGTTTTTTTTTAATGGACTATCATATCTGAGAACATCTTACATTGATATTAGAAGTCAAGAACCTTATCAGAGGAAAGACACATACATACTTTTCATCGCTGCCAGCCAACCTCCCAGTAATTCAATGCACATGAATATATTCAGGATGATAATGTCCTAAATTTGGGGGGAATATATGCCATTTGTAGGGTTGAAAATGGTTGCCAATGAATCAGTAATACTGTAGGATCTGAGCGTATCTTCAAGATTAACAGAGCTAAGTAAACCAATTCAAGCTGAAGACCATGAACCACAACTGGTCACTCTCCAGTTTGCACCAGTTGCTAAAAGGGAGAAATACAAAACTGCACACTTACGATGTTTCCCTAAGTAGGATCTTTTGTATGCAATCAAAGTGACTGTCCTTTGAAAATAAGTTTACTATATTCTATTCGGATCAAAAATCTCTAAGTCTAAATGCAGATGTTTGAAACTGAAATCTACCTGAATGACTCAGGTGTATCAAGGCTATGGAGAGTTTTGATGCAACAACACTTTATCACCTATTTATGGATCATCCCAAAAATGTCAGTGACAGCTCCAATATTCAGATGATAAAAATAAGCCAGTGTAATTTATTAGTGGTGTATTATCTGTCCCTATCTTTTTTCTGCAACATCAATACTTTTGCGGTATGTCAAAATCGGTCTTATTCCTGATTATTCTCTTTTTTATTATATCGGTCCCCATTTAAAACCTCATCTGGTAAAGAACCCATGTTGAAGTAACACAGGTTTACTTTAACAGAAGCTATGTTTATATATTTTCTCCTCCAAAGCAATAATTGATGAAGTAAACAATGAGTTTGGGAACCTTGCTAACATGATAAAGTGCATAATCAAACAAAAATGCCAAGGTTCTTATCCAAAGGGATCTCCGGAAAAATTCATCAGAATATACTAGATTTAGACCAAACCATAAAGAGGTTAACAGCTTGATACCATCCCACCCACTGCTTTTGAATTTCTTATTTTCTTTAAATAAAATTCCTTATTTTTAAAAAATATTTTATTTAATGAATACAACCATGCCGTGTATTGATATAACTGGGACAATTCAATGAAGAGGCTGAGTGTTTTAACATGAAGCTCAGGATAGAAAAACCAAGTATAGATGTCCGCAGTGGGGACAACCAGCCCCTTGATGCTTTCTGTCCCCATTTGCTTTGACAATGTTAATTCTTCCTATATATGAGCAGGGGATATGTTTGCATTTCCTCTGTCCTCTTTTATTTCATGGAGTAGTGTTTTGTAGTTTTCATTGTAGAGGTCCTTCACCTCTTTAGTTAGGCTGATTCCAAGGTATTTGATTTTCTGGTACACAATTGTGAACGGCATTATTTTTTTCATATCACGTTCCTCTCTCATTATTTGCGTATAGGAAGGCCATGGATTTTGGGGCATTAATTTTATAGCCTGCAACTTTACATACAAGTCTATTGTTTCTAGGAGTTTCTTGGTAGAGGATTTAGGATTCTTGAAATATAGTATCATATCATATGCAAGAGTAAGAGCTTGATTTCTTCCTTTCCCATCTGGATGCCTTTAAGATTTTAGCCACTATAAATAAAGCTACAAAAAATATCTAGCATAGATATTTTGAAATTTTCAACAATTTTGTATTTTGTTCTTGTACTGAGTTGTGAGAATCCTTTATCTGCTCTAGATACAAATCAATTATTATGCTTACAAAAACATTTTCTATGTTTTCACTTTTCTATTAATTTCAAAATTGTCTCTTTACTGCTACAATAGTTTCAGAAGGTAGAAGCTTTTATTCAAATAAATACTAATAATTTACAATAATTTCCCAATATAAAGGCTTATGAAATTCATCGCTATGTTATTTGTAAAAAAGTTGGCTCTTATAACACTTGTAAAATCTGATTTTAAAAAAATGAATAATCAATAATTCAAAAGGTCTTTTGAATTATTTGCCCCTTATTCGCTAATAAAAAATTATACATGTATACACACATATATGTGTTTATATATGTATACATATATATATTTATATATGTCATGTGGCTTGCTGAAAACAAAGCAGAACCAGAGTGATTTACAGGTTCTTTTTAAATTTTTTTTGGCTATAAAAGAGATGCCTACATTAACTTGTTTTTATTAATATTATTATTATAACAATATCTCTTTATTATTTACTATGTATTAATTATAATATATTGTTTATATAGGATTTATAAATATATAATTATAATGATATTATATATTATTATTATATCTATTATTAATTATTATTATTATTATTAATGTTTTTTCCTCTTTCCAAACTCAATAAAGTCAACTTCTTGGTAACTTCCTTTATCTCTCCAGAATACATGCTCAACTGCTGGCCAAAGAGTTAGAAATGCTATTTAAAAAAAAAAAATTAACTTTCCCTAGGCTGACACCTTAAATTCTTGCCTTTACCTCTGTTATGAGTACAAATGGAGAGTGCAGAGACAGATAAATTATGCAATTCAATTTGAATCCAACAAAACTGGCTCTATATTATGGAATTATGATCATTCATTTGTTCACTTAATATTTCCTTGGGGTAATCATTCATTTTCTTGACCTGTTGATGTATGCACCATGTCACTGTCACTGTCCTCCCATTCATCGATTTGCTCAAGTGGGCCCAGTAACGTCTCCATTGTGAGGTTTGTTGTTACCGTGTTTGGCAAATCAAATACATCACAGGTAGCTTGCCAGGCTTTGCCGTGCGGGCGAGATACTCTTGGTAGCTTGTCGGGCTCTTCGAGAGGGGCGGAGGAATCAAACCTGGCTCGAGCAGGCCAACAGCTTGCAAGGCAAACGCCCTGCTGCTGTGCTATCACTCTAGCCCATACAAAAAAATTTAAAATCTTATCTCCTCCCCCTCTCCACCTCTAAGATAGAGACAACTTTTGCTCTGATTAAGCATAAGTTTTCCTTTGCTTTACTTTTATATTCTAAAACAGCAAAGAAATTGTTATTTCACACCCTTAGGTAAATGTAATAACTCTATGAGACATACCAGGGTATACTAAAGTTTGTTTTTTTTTTTTAACAAAAAGTTGCAAGGGATATTCTTTTGGATTTCCTTCCTCTACTTTCTGCAAAGGTGGCTTCCTGTTTTCATCTGTAAGCCTACAGACAAAAATAAATCCAGCTACAGCATCTCTCTGACATGATGCACATGAAAATGGAGAGCAGAGTGTATCAGGAAGCCTGTAAAAATCAGTTTTTGCTATACATTCACAATAATCTATTCAAAACAATGTGTTTACTACAATAGCTTCTGAACAATACCTTAAACAAGCAAGTTGTTTTTCAAAATATTTTCACTCCTCTCCTAATGCCCTGTGTATTATTTCTAACTCTCATTCATCCATACATTCTCTTTTAAGTGGGCTTTGCACTTATCAGTGAAGACTGCACTTCAAGAAGAAAGAATTAGGAAGTAAGAGCAGAGCAAAGTTCAACATTAATTTTAAAAAAGACCAGGCACACTCTCTAATGTCTTAGAAATGTGATTCAAAGGACTGTTTTTCTAAGATAAAAGTAGCTTTTACAATACATAGCATTAAAAGACACCTGTGAAATAAAAGCTTTTTATTAATACTGTTCTAAAGACTTTGGTTTGAGTAAAACATCCTATTATAAATGCTTTCCCATGTAATGCCTGCTCTAGAATTTCTGATATTATTTTCCAACAAGTCAACTACTTTATATCACAAGTGGCTGAAAATGTAAAGTCTGGATCAAGAGTATATATATGTGAATGGTATGACTCTATCTAAAATCCTAAAACTATCTAAAATCCTAAAACTTAGTTTAGTAGACCAGGGATGTTAGCTAGAGGTTGCCTCCATGTGTGATTTCACACATTTGTTTTTGTGTGTTAGGCCCCAGGAATATAAATACATAAATGAAGAAAGGAAAAAAAATTACTCCATTTTCATATACCACTCAATGAATCCAGAGAGAGAGAGAGAAAAGAGACAGTGAAAACATACCTCAGTTATATATTATTCATGAAGGTCTTTTTTACAAGATATTCGGCACTTGTAACATAAAGTGTTAACACTGAAATCCAGAGGATGCACCCATAACACAGTGGGCAGGGCACTTGCCTTGCACGTGCCAACCCAGGTTCAGATTTGTGAACTCCAATATCAAATATGGTCCCTGAGCAGTGTCAGGTGTGAACTCAAATCAGAAAGACAGTAGGAAAGAATTTTAAAACAAAATCTTCAAATCTCTTTTTGAAGGCATCACTACAAAAGCAAACTCTCTCATCTCTTCGCACATGGTAGGCATATGTGGAAAATGTTTAAAAGTGTTTTAAATGTTTTAAATGCAATGAATCTGAGAGCTCTAAAATAAGATTGCAGTTTATAAAAAAAAAACACCTCACTACAGACAAAATGCTACCTATTCTGAAAATAAACTCTTGGTTAGACCACAAAGAAATCTGGGAGAAGCCCATGAGAAGCAAGGATAAGATACAATGAAAAGCAGGAAGTTAATGTGGTGGAAAAAAAGAGAGAGAATATGTCCTGCCTCTCAATTCATTCTGTATATTTATCAAGGAGTAACAGTCTGATATCTTACTATAGGTTTTCAAATGTTTTCAAGTTACAACTATCCTTGTTCTTGTATAAGGATGGAACAAGAATAGTTTACGGAAATAGTCATAAAGACAACGAATGAACTCTCAAGACAGAGGGATGGGGAATAGTAAGTAAACGCAACTAAATCACTTTGGAATTTACTTTCAGGTCTACAGTAGATCTTACAACAGACTGCAGTATGACTTCACAGAATAACAATTTTCTTAAGAACAAAATATACAAATTAGCATAAAAACAGACAAAAGATTCTCAAATGTAAAGGAATTACAAAAAATCAGGAATGAAAAACATCACTAACAGAAAAGTATTCACCTGCATCAGAGAGTTTGGGGGGCCAGAATTGTTAAGCGGAGTTGGTTTGCATGTGGGGGGCCATAATTGTTAAGGGGAGTTGGTTTGCGTGCAACCAACCCAGTTATGACCCCCCAAAATCCCATAGGGTCCTCCAGGCGTCACCAGGAGTAATTCCTGGGACCAAAGCCATGAGTAACTCCCGAGCACTGCCAGCTATGATCCAAAAACAAACAAAGAAAGGAGAGTTTTTAAGTCATGAAAATCATCATCCTAGGACAAAATATTTGGATATTCATAACTTACAAGGAAACTAACCACAGAATATCTAGACTGAAAGAGGCCTTAGGTAATGAATATAATCCCTTTACTTTGGTGAATGAGAATGAACGTCCAAATGCCGGGTGCCTGTGACATCATAGGTGGTCCAGGTTTCCACCCAATATACTACACTGCCCCTAAGAATTTTCATCATATTAAAAATAAAGCATTAGCTTGCTTCCTTGTCTTCAATTTAACCCTGGGAGTTGTTTCTTTGCTATTTTCATTAAGTCAGCTCACCACATCTTTCCTTCGTTAGTCAATGGCTAAAATCTTCCTTTAGAAAGATTTCATTGACGCTGATTTCTCCAACTTGACATGATTCATTTGGCTGCTCATGTCATTATGCAAATCCGCTGTCAGCCCCTTTACACACAGCCAACACATCCATAGTATAAAATATTAGTCATTCTTGATAAATGCTATATAAATAACGTTCTAGGGTTTTTAGATTCCACATAAGTCTGCTCCACAGACCACCTTATGATACACGCTAAGCTCTCAACATGCTGTTTACCACAGATTCTTCACAATGAAAATTGTATATAGAACACCATTCTCCAACTTATTCCATTCACTGCAAAGAGGAACGAAACATGATTATGTTTCAAAGGGAAGTCCAGCAACTTACAAGATTTTTGTAAAGATAAATATATATATGCATATATTCGATATCCTATATATTCTGCATACTATCTATGACATATATATATATAATAGATACAACGAACAAAAGCTAAAACATAAGTTTGAAACTTTGTTTATCATGTTCTTTGTTGGTGCCAGACACAGCTCTAAACACTTCATCATTCAGTGCTTCTTTTCAAAATAGGCAGTGTCAATGTCTCTATTCAAAGGTGAGAATACTGAGGCTGAAAATGGTTAAGTAAGCTGCTCTCTGCTGAAGAGTGAGCCAAGCTGTCTGATTTTAGAGTCTACAAGACTAAGTGAAAGTTTTCACTAATAAACAAGTGCACCCGCACTACATTTAATCAATGTCAGTGAGGCCTATGTTGGTTGCATTTCAGACTTTGTTCTGCAAATAATTCTCCAGCTATAAGAAAGTAAATAGGGCCAGAGCAATAGTACAATGAATAGGATGCTTGCATGGCATGCGGTGGTTCAATTCCTGACACCCCATCTGGTTCCCCAAGCCCTCCAGGAGTGGTCCCTGAGCTCAAAGCCAGAAATAATCCCTGAGCATTGCCAGGTGTAGCCCCAAAACAAACAAATGAAAAAAGGAAGTACAGTCTGAAATATGAGAAAAACTTACATTGAAATATGCCAAGAAAACTTGATCAACCAGTTAAAATGATTTAGGTTTATACTGATCCCTGGATAATTCTACATTTGATCAAAATTTGATTCTCTGGTGGAAAAATAGCCAGTCAAAGCGAAAGTTAAAATCAAAAACCCAAGTAAGCAATTTTATAGTAAAACAATCCTCTGCTTTAAGTCTACAACTGTACCTCATGGTGTTTCACTAATAAAAAAAAATTCTTAAAAAAAAGGATATTTTAAACTACCTTTTCCATAGGAGAATTACTTATTTAGATAGAATTACCTACAATAGAATGCTCTATGGATGGGTCCAGAAAATGTCCAATGAATAGTAACAAATAAAAGTTATAAATAATATAAATTATACATGTAACACACATTTGATTTTTAAAATAACATAAACTCAAAATAGGGTTTTAAAATATGCACAAAACAACTATCACAAAATTAAACCCATGAAAGCAATACCAAGCACAGAATACAACATAATCTGACCCTTACTTGGTAATCAAATATGAACATTGATGCAGTTATATTGGTTTTCTCATTATTTTTCTTTGAAATTCATTCTCAATATGATTTCAATTTTAAATAGTAAGTCACTCAAGCTTGAAGAAGTCTGTGCACTCAGTTCAAGAGAAATACTCTAATAATTGTAAATATGAAAGATCATTTTAGAAAGTGTATCAAAGGGAGCATTTATACTGAGGCCTCAACTATCAGTCTATATGTAGAGGATTATTGATTTGGGAGAGGATCTCATTGCTTGAGGGACTAATGAAAGAGTCTAAGGAGAAAAATTAAGAGTGGTCAAACTGAAAGGTGTATTTGCTAAGCACTTAGCTCCACATCTTATTTTTAACAGGAGGAGATGAGACAGAAAGAAGAGTGATCATCAGCACAATGATACACCACTAATTAGTGTCAGGGAAAACACAGGAACCGAGAGGAGAGCGACCAGGGATCAGAGACCTGCACTGGTAGAAGGCAGAAATTTTTAAGAGTCAGTAAATTTTAAATCAGGCTACTACCTGACCAGCCATTCACCTGTGGTCAACTACAGCCAAAGCTTGGGCCTTCAAATCCTGCACACTTCAAGTTTCATATCATCACTCTGATACAGAAATGGAACTCTCAATAAAGGAATGGAACTTTATCTTAAAAATTAAGAAGGTTTTAATTTGTGATGTGCATTGGTGGAGGTAGTGGTAAGTTGTTCAATTCTTATTTTTGTGGCACAGTTCTGCAAATGTGCATGTACTAAGCCTGGAGAAAATTTCCTTGAAGGAAATTATCATCTTTATCATCTTACATCCTCATCTAGGCCAGCATCTCTAGAAATGGAGGAACAGAGATGAAGTAAGAGAATGTGGCTCACAACCCTGGCAAGACACACTCGATCGTTTTGAGTAAGCAGAAAATTAATTTACACTAGTTTAACATATGTATACATTGAGTCTGCAACACAGATGTGTTATTTTATATAATGAATTGCTGTCCAAGGCACAAGCGATGATAGAAAGGAGTACTCGGATAAAAAGGGGTAACATTCCAGATCTGCTTCATGTCAATTGCTTCAGGACTACTGAGTTAGAAAAAACTTGCAATCAGGCAGCACAATCCCTCATTCCACAGAGTAGGACGCTGCACTAAGATTGTTTGAGGGCCATAGAACTCTGCAGCTAGTTGGAACCACTGTGACCTCTTTCTATATCACTGTGACCCCTTTCCATACCATTCTCCTACTACAGAAGTTTGAAGGTTAAAACCAACTTTCACAAATGTTCTCTTTTTTTCTTTTTGCAGTGATGCACAGGCTTTACTCCTGGCTTGGCACTCAGGAATTACTCCTTGCAATGCTCAGGGGAGCATATGGGAATTGAACTCGGGTCGGCTGCAAGCAAATGCCCTACCTGCTGTACTATCGCTCCAGCCCCAACAAGCGTTCTTGACATTAGAATTTTTAATATGGCCATGTTTTAGTAAGTTTCATAAAGGTAGGAACATAACAAGTGGGCTAGTATGGGGGTGTTTGTCAGTCTCCATTATAATTAATCTCCTAGGGTGCATTTAAAGGATCACACTGATGAAAATCAATCTCTTGGCAATGCACCGGGGGCTGCTGAGTGACTATTTCAGGCTCTGTGTTCAGTGTCACTTATGGTTCTGGTGATCATCTGGTAGGAATCAAACTAGGGCCTCCCACAAGCAAAGCTCAATCCAGCCTTTGCGCAAACTCCCAATCCTGGAAAGAGATCAATAAGGCTGTGCACAGAAACGAAAATAAAGAGTTGTCTACTGTGGACACAAAATGTCTTTAAAAAAATTTTAGCTGTTTTAAATAAATGAACAACAAAATTTTCCCAAGGAATGTATCTTTAATTTTAAATATATAAAGGGAAAATATATTTTATCTATAAAATGTAAAAAGTATTTAGATAAATATACTTTCTTAAGTTATGTATTTCTTATACACTTAAATGGATTTATATTTTAAAGTACCATGAAAAGTTTTGGATTTCTATGAGAAATCCAAAGGGCGGGTCAAAAGCAAAGCTTGGAGGTAGTGTGGCAGCCTTTAAACAGAAATATAAGTTCACAGTACCCAAAGTTGTTTATGGTAAATCTAAGGAATCTTCTCAGATTCCTTTTAAATTTTTGCATGTTACCAAACCCCCTTCTTAATGCTAACCCTTAAGTATAATATGAGCATTTAAAGTGAGGCATTCAGTCCAAAATACTCAAAATAATCTTATTGTACAGTCAAGTAATGATATGCTAAAAACTATTACTCAGCAACACACACTATACGCATACATACATGGACACAAGAAAAGACTAAGACCAGACACATTTCAGTTCTATTCAAACATCCTTTCTCCAAAAGACTTTCTCTGCCCTCTGGAATGTCACTGCAAATAGAGGTTACAGGAATTATCTTAAAATTCAAAGAAAATCTTGACATTCAAACTCTCTTTCAGATGAGTGGGTAAAGTGCATGAAGATTTTTCATAAAATGTCTTGCATTTGTTTATTCACAAATAATACTGCTTTAATATGATTGATAATAGAGATAATGGTCTCATTCACCATTACCATATTTTATTTAATAGATCTTCAAAATGGAACTTTGGTTGGAATCAGAAGAGATAAATACTATTAAGTATATGACAGCATAATGGTATACATGTAGAGTACTTGGAATATAACTGGCAAATATTTATATGTCCATTAAAAACTATTAATGATATGACTAAAAAATAAATCTACAGCAAAGTGTTACTGATGACAGAATTGTACTGGATTGTACTGAATTGTACTGAATTGGGCTGGAGCGACAGCACAGAGGATAGGGTGTTTGCCTTGCACGAGGGCGACCCGGATTTGATTCCTCCGTCCCTCTCAGAGAGCCCGGGAAGCTACCAAGAGTATCCCACCCACACAGCAAAGCCTGGCAAGCTCCCCATAGTGTATTTGATAAAGAAAACTTTAAACTCACATGGTTGTCTATTAAGTGCGAGGTAATCTAGCTCCCAGTTAAACGACAACAATTATCAAGCTCTGCTTTGCTTCCTCGGTTCAAATCACTCCAGCGTCTGAGCTTTCCCTTGTACACGGAAACACATGCTGCCTCAGGCCTGTCATACCTGCACAGAGCATTCCACCCTGAAAGTACTTGTTTCTTTCTTTGTTTCAGTCAGATCCCACCTTGCCCAGAAGCCCGTGTGCCACCAACTTTCTCTGTGACCTTAACCTGTGTATCTTGGAGGACTTGCCCATTCACTGGGCCTGCACCATGCTACATTGCTCCTGTCCCCGGTCCCACTGGTTTCTTTCTTCTCCCCACCAAACATGGGGCTCTCCAGACCACCTTCTCCCCACCAAACATGGGGCCCTCCAGTCAGACCTAAAAATAGTCCTCAGCCCATGCCATGGCTTTAGAGAGAATTTGGGAAGAGTTTTCCCAGCTGTGGTCTTGGCCCGCATCCTGTGGTGCGGCAGTGCTGAGCAGATATGGCAGGCATGAAACTCGGGATCTCATGCATGCAAACACTAGCCCCATCTCTCCCTGGCCCCTGAAAATATTTTTTAAAAATAATAAATCGTTTTATTCAAACCACACATTCTCTAACATTTCTAATAGCACTACTGTTTTCCAGAAAACAATGCCCGGAAGATACAAAATGGTGATGCAAGCATTTTTGGAAATAAATGAGCAGATACAGGATGTGCAGCTCTCTGAAGATTAGATGCCCCGTATAGAGCTGAAACAACTTTGAAGGAAGCAGACACAACAGGGGCATGTCATCCCTTTAACTCTTATTAATTTCTTTCATTTCAATATCACAAATATCACTTTAGAAAAATTGTTACTTAATTCTGCAAACTCAAAACTCTAATTTGAAACAGAAAATGGAAATACTACGATCAGTGACCATCAATTATAAAAGATGATAAATAAGCAAAATACACAGTAGCAACTAGATAATTATACTTTCATTGTTAGTTTTCATATCAGACACAGACCTCACTTGTATATACAGACATTAGACCAGGCACACATAATTACTGGAAAGTAGGATGTGAAGCAATGGAGTTAGAACGTGCAAAGGTGCAATAGTTTAGAGTCTAAAGAACAAGAAAAAGTGTGATGAGGACCAAAGAGGATTGTAATATCTTTACCAATTTGGTGGATGAGTAAGTTTTGTGTTTTGTTTTGACACATCTTCAGGGATGAATGAATTCTTTGTGTACTATGCAAGGTAAAGCTCAAATAAAATTTAATATCTCCATATGCTTCCGACCTCATCTCCACAATGGTTGGTTCATTGAAAACAGAACAAAGCAAAAACAAAGAAAGCTAAGTGTCATTTTCCTAGAAAAGGCAACTGTGTTGCTAGAACTTTAATGAGCAAGAGTTCACATACAAGCCAGAACAAAACAATTAAATGTAGACCATCACTTGTTGGTTTCTTTCCATAATAGCAATTTCATATAATAGCATCTGCAAGTCTTCTATCTGCAAATATCAATTCATTCTTGGACTATACTGTACTTAAAAGTAAAAAAAAAAAAAAGAAGTTGCACATTTATTAAAATTGTAATGAATGAATCACTTAGGCTTTGATCTCATACAACAGTTTTAGTGATCTTCCCCTAAAGGGACATCAATTAGGCCAAACATTTTTTTTTCCCAAATAATATTCTCAATACATTTGTACTCCATTAAAATTCACATAGCAAATATTCTGAAAACGTTACTCTCCCTCATTAATTTTATTTACTCTAAGAAGCACTCATTTCATTCTAGATATTAAAAATATGCCGAAATGATATTTCTTAATATTATATGACTCAATACACTAAGAAAGAAACTTATGATACAACCAGAAACACTATTAAAATGTAGTGTTTCTCGGAAACTATGCTTTTCATCAAGTGGCATGCCTTCTTAGAAAAATGTGTAAGGAAAGAGTTAATGCACAGAGGAAGTTGTGATATTAGACTAAAAGTTGGGGTTTTGTTGTTGTTGTTTTAAATTTGGAGGCCACTCCCAGCAGAAATTAGTACTTCCCTTGGGCTCTGCACTCAGGGTTAACTTCTGGCATGCCAATGGAGACTACACAAGCCAGACTACACAAGCCAGGTCTGTCCCTACCCGCTTAATGTCTCCATCCTCAACACTGACAATCTTTTAAATATACTTAGGAAAACAATTAGCCAGTCAGGTTAGACATTGTTCCACCCACTAATTGATTATAGGCTCTACCCTAAATGATCTACAACTTGAACATTTTTAAGATACTTTCATTTCTTAGTGTTGAAGGAAATGGTGGATTTCATTACAGCAAAATATAAAGAAGAGAAAATGTTTCTATTCAGCTCAGCATCTCCTATTATGCTACAGTCCTAGGATAAAGCAAACACACAAGGGTAGAGGTCTTAAAGAACTATGCATTCCTCAAGAACTGGGATTTAATAAAGTGAAATTACGTCATTCGGTAATAGTCCAACGAAGATACACCACCAAAATAATGCAGAACTTACGCTTAACTGACTGCCTTTATTCTTTAACATAAAATAAATATATATAAAAAACTAAAAATATATGAAACACTGAGAGCACTGTTTCAGGTTACATTGCCACAAGACTCCAATTTCTAGATACTCAGTAATGAGAGAAAAAACCTAGAAAGCAATTATTGTGTCTATTAAAAATAAGCCACTACTGGTTTCAGTAAGTTATATTATCTCCCTATTTGCTCTAGTAAGCTCCTTCATTTCATTCTTTATCCTTTTAACCCAATTTTACAATAATTTTACCTATATCCTAATTACTAATTTCTGTGCATCCCATTAATTCTTAAGAGCAAATCTAAACTTTAAATTTCTAGAAACCCTACAAGCTAAATAAGTCTTCAAAACATGTATACGTCTGGAGGGATGGAGAGATACTACAGCGGGTAGGGCATTTGCCTTGCACGTGACCGACCAGGGTTTGATTCCCAGCATCCCATATGGTCCCCTGAGCATAGCCAGGAGTAATTCCTGAGTGCAAAGCCAGGAGTAACCCCGATGCATCGCTGGGTGTGACCCAAAAAAACAAAAAAAAATATGTGTACATCTAGATCTGGAGAGATAGTACAGTGGGGAAGGCACTGATGCAGGTTTGATCTCTAGCATCCCATATGGTCCCCTGAGCCCACCAGGAGCGATCCCTGAAAACAGAAGCAAGAGTAAGCCCTGAGCACCACCAGGTGTAGTCCATAAAACAAAAAAAGCAAATATATATATATATATATATATATATATATATATATGTTATCAATCTTTTGCCAGTCATGCACATTTGTAAAATAAACTTTTCTATTTAAAAAAATTGGTCCCACAATACATGATATTTATATACATATACAATCTCTCTCTCTTTCTCTCTCTCTCTCAAAGAGATATAAAATCTGCCATTGTTGGCAGCCTCAGTGGTCTTTGTAAAAGTGTTAAGTTTGTAATACTTCCTGTTCTTACAATTTTACCACATTTAAATTCTACATAACATAACAGAAGTTATAAGACTTCAAAAACTTAATCTGTAGCCTTGTGTTTAGCCACTTTTTCGCATCTTTTTTCTGTGCATCAGAAATTCTAAAGAATTTCCAGTTGTTCAAATGAAGCGCAGTCTCATTTAACATGCTCCGGTTTTGCCTTCTGTTCCCTTCCTTAAGTCCTTTTCATATTCAAGTCTCACCTTAGCTATATAATTCCCTGTGAAGCTTCTCTACCTCCTAAATTTTAGTTGTATTCGTATTGATCAGTTGGTATTAAAGTTGTCTTTTATTTATAGGTATTCACCTGCTAATTATAAATTCAGTGAGTGCAGAAGCCGGACCCATCTGATCACAAAGAGTACATTAACCTAATTCCTTAAAAAAGAAGATTGCACTGGTGGAGAGATGGATGTTTAATCATTGTGTGATTGTAAACCAAACATGAAAGCTTGCAGCTATCTCACAGTGATTCAATAAAATTTTTTAATAAATGATTGCCCTGTAGCACTGTCCTCCCATTCTTCATCAATTTGCTTAAGCGGGCACCAGTAACATCTCCATTGTGAGACTTATTGTTACTATTTTTGGCATATTGAATATGTCACAGGAAGCTTGCCAAGCTTTGTTGTGTAGGTGGGATACTCCCAGTAGCATGCTGGGCTCTCTGAGAGGGGCGGAGGAATCGCACAGGAATCATGCAGAGTAAAACTCTATGCAAAGGCAAATAAAGCATGTTTATATTTTCTCTTTGCTGTTTAGGTACTCTGAACCTAAATGCAGAATTAGAATAATTAAATTGGGTCTGTGGTTGTGAGAATTAACTAATACACATAAAATTAGTCACAGAGTATGCTGATAATCAGTATCAATTTCTTCCTCTTCTTGTGCATAACTCCACAGAACACTTGAAAAAAAATGTTAACTTTATTTGTAATATTCTTATCGTGAGATTTTAGCATCACATAAGATATCCCAAAGTCATTAAACATCTTCACCACTATACATTCACTGTAGCACTGTCCCCCCACTGTTCATCGATTTGCTCGAGAGGGCACCAGTAACATCTCTATTGTGAGACTTGTTGTTACTGTTTCTGGCATATCGAATACATTAACTAAGATTAATTTAATTCTTTTAAAATGGTCAGAACCACAAAATACTGTCACACACTTTTGAAAATGTAAATTCTTTTTCTGCAAATTCTGGGGGCTGGAAGCTCGTTCAAGGGTTCCACCTCCAGCACCATGCGGCCTGCTGAGCACTACAGGGTGCAACCTTTCCTGGTTACTGCTTAGCATGGTCATCGAAAGGCGAACCAAAGAATCAACTAAAAAGCATGTCTTTAATTTGCTAATAATAGAAGGGGCTGGAATAAATCACCTTGTTTTACAGTTAGGTTTTAAAATAATCAAAAAAAGATACATAGTTCAGGGAAGCAAATGAAAAGAATAGCTACACAATGAAAAATAAAAACACCCATCAGTTACTCAGTTTATTAATTTTTCACAAACTAAATATAAACTAAATATAACCATGGGCCAGATCTAAGAGTTCCCAGGCCTTGAGCACTTTCTATGGAAACTCAGTTGTCTAAGTACCTGGCTTGACTATGTAGTTGGCTCACAACAGCTACATTTTTTCAGAAAGTAGCTAAAAAAAGTCATTTTGGGTTAGATAGATATAAAGAAGTTTATGCAACAAATGCATATTGGGAACTGCAAAATGAGCATGCAAATCAACTGATATGCATGGATGAATGAATAGAGATGAGCTATTTTTTAAGTATCGGCATCCGAGTGTAGCATAAGATATCTGTACAAAAGGAAGGGGAAAGGGCTGAATTGCTGAGTTTAGTCATCCATTTGCAATTTTCAATAGAAAATTGCACTGTCAGTTTCCATTATGCCTGCACAAATTTAGACGAATTAAAGAGTCAACTGAGTAATAATTGGTAACATACATGTATATGAAGCAAAGCAGGGAAGTCTTGTCAGTCATTGGAACTGCTCCCACATTTACAGGATTTCCATCAGGGAGAGGTGACATTAGAGGAATCATAATACTACAAAACCAATTTAAGACACAGCACTGGCTATTTAAGCAATCCTTCTGATTTGGGTTTGGAGATGTGTGAAGACAAAAGAAGCTGTTGTATATGCAACATTAACCAAAAAAAATCAATCTCCTGAAGGAAAAAAATAAAAACAAAACATTTCATCTGCCTTCATATTCTATGCTGGATTAATATCCCTTTTTAACTACCAGGAGAATTATCATTCAACATCACAAATGAGTCCAAGTTATAAAAAAAAAGAGTCTTGGAAACACACAGGATTTAAATTCTATAATTATCTCTTTTATAATATTGTTTCAGAATAAGTCCTGCAAGGTTAGTGCCATGTTCTGTTCTGACAATATGAACATTCTGTTTCTATTTCTATAACAGAATGTTCAGTCTAGAATGATAATACAAATCCTTGGAAAATCATATAATGAGTTTTATCTTCTAAAATGGACTACTAGCTTGACATTTCAAAACCACATTGAAAATCCCTCAAGATTGAAAGACATAAAAGTGCTTTGTTAATCTGGTTTTGTACTTGCAAATACATTTATCTTGCAACAATGAAATAGATTTTTTTGTTTACCCCACCTTCATGAAAACAATAAAATTCCCAATCTTCAAAAATTCTTAATTTTCATACACAAATACAATCCTATTCTAGCATTACTGAAAGTGTGCATGTGCATATATCTGCAATTATGTTATATTCACTTAACATATTCTAATATGTTTTCATCCTAGTTAATATAGATATGCCCCATTCATGTTACATTGTGTGACACTACGTACGGGTTTATCAGTATTATCTGTCCAAATACATGCTAATTAAATGAGTTGATTCCATCTTCTCCTCTTTATCATTATAGATGTTGTGTAATGAATATTATTGACAACAAATCTGGGACATACTTCCAGTATTGCTATTAAAATAAAATTCTAAAAGGGAAATTGTTGTGCAAAGGGCATAATCATTTGAAACTTTCATTAACTATTGCTAGAATGCCCTAAAAATTTACACTTCAAACAAAGATGCTGGTATTGCCAAATCTCTGCCAATACTGTGTATGATGGTGCTCTTTAATATTCTTAATCAGCTACGGAACACACAGTACTTCATTTTCATTTATATTACTTTCCTTATTATTGAGATTAAGAGCCTTTCCTTGTTTTTATTGATTGTTGTATTTCGATTTTAAAGAACTACTTGTTTTATTTGGCCATTATGCTTAATATTCTCTTTTTAATATCCTGAACCTAATCAACCAGCTTTAGGCTCGATAACTAGATTCCTATTATGGGCCAGTCTATTTGCTCTTACATATATATATTAGGCAAATAAATATTCCACATCATGTAGAAAAACAGAAGTGGGATTAAAAACTATAATAAAAAGTTTTGAATACAAAAGTAACGATCTAAACTAAGGTCTACATTGCACCAACACTGACTCTGCAGAGGGGAAGGCGAATGTTAGGATTTGACAAAGAAGATAGCTATGATTTCACTCAGCAGAGCTTAGGAGGAAGGCTTTTAGGTCCGGAGAAAACAGCATTAGAAAAGATTCTAAGACATATAAATACATTAATTATTCACAATATAATGTTTAGTGTACGTCACATGATTTCTGTGGTAAAATATAAAATAGGGAAGGTCAGGAAACAGATTTAGACAATGGTGTGTCTGTGGCCATCTGAAGAAATTAGGCTTTATCCTTAAGCTGTAGGCTAAAGCTTTTTCTTTACATAGATCACAGCAGAATTAGATAGGAATGACTTTTGGTTAGAGTAAGGTATAGCACTTGGGAGTAGGAAAAGTAGAAAGGATATTACACCAATCATCCTGGTGGTGAGTATGAAAGCCCAGAAGAGTGTACTGTTGTTAACTGAAATCCAATCATGAACAGCTTTGTAAGGTTCTATCTCACAGTGATTCAAGAAAAAAAGTTTAAAAAAGAAAAAAGAGCATACTGTTAACAGAGTCAAATAAACATATGAGCAGTGCCTTCATTTTCTTGCTTTTAGACGCATTACATGCTCTTCACTGGGGCAGCATGGATCGTACTGCGTTTTAGGGTCAGAGTTTTTATTTTGGAGGAGTAGATGGGCCACATCCAGCAATGCTCAGGGCCTATGTCTGGCTTGGCACTCAGGGATCACTGCTGATAAGCTCTGGGAATCTTATGGGATGCTGGGATTTGAACCTGAGTTGGCCGCATGCAAGACAAGCACCCTCTGTATTGTACTATTGGTTGGGCCCCCTACTGTTTCTAAGCATAAGCTTCTCCACCTGCCCATTCCACTAATATGTAAACTTGGCTCTTTTCAGTTCACTCTTTCAGTGTGTATACCAGTTTTTGGCCAATTTAGTTTTTGTTCACCAAAAATTAAAATGTTGTTTCCTAATTTTCCTTACATACACAAAAACAAACTCAGTATTGATTTATTCAATCTTTTTCTGCCTATCTTTCTATAAAGGTCATATTGTTTTACTGTAAATTCTTTTCTTTTGATATGAAAGAATCTTGAATCTTGTGATTAATATTAAATTATTGTAACTTAATTAAGAGCAGAATCATTGTATTAATAGTGATTTTTTTAAAGATCCATGTGCTGGAGCGATAGCACAGCGGTTGGGTGTTTGCCTTGCATGCAGCCAACATGGCCAACCTGAGTTCAATTCCTCTGCCCCACTCGGAGAGCCCGGCAAACTACCAAGAGTATCTTGCCCACACAGCAGAGCCTGGCAAGCTACCCGTGATGTATTCAATATGCCAAACACAGTAACAACAAAGTCTCCAACGGAGACGTTACTGGGCCCACTCGAGCAAATCGATGATCAACGGGAGGACAGTGACAACATATTTCTTACACATTCTAGGCATACCGCCTGTACCTGCATTTTCTAAAAAAGAAACACTTACTTGTAATGAAGATATCATTGCCAATAAGACCACAAACATATAAACATATCCTCTTAAACATCTTATATACTCTAGCAAACAGTACCATTTAGAATATTTTTGACCCTTGAGCTTTTCAAATCTTTCTTAAGCTGAATCTCACGAAGACAATGTTTATGAGAAACAATCTCATTCCTGACGTCCCATTCGCTCTCATGGAATGAACATCTCTGATTGCAGCAATTACGTGTACCTAGGTCGAGAAGTCAACATGACAAATGACCTGGCATCTGAGTTGCACAGGAGGAAGAGAGCGGCTTGGAACGCCTTCAAGAGTGTCAAAGAAATAGCTAAGAGGATGAAGAACCTCTGGCTCCAGGAACATCTCTTTGATGCACTGTTCTTCCTGCATTAACATATGCCACAGAGACCTGGGCCCTACGAAAACAGGATGAGAACGCTATTCAGGTCTCCTAAAGAGGAATCAAAAGAGCTATGCTTAGAGTATCACGCTTCACTCAAATGAGAGAAAGAATCCGGAGTTCCGACCTCCGTCGACAGTCAAAAATCAAGGATGCTGTCTCATTTGCCAAGGTGTTGAAAATCAGATGGGCTGGACCCTTAATGAGATTTGGAGATGACTGCTGGACTAGAGCCATTACTGACTGAATTCCATGGGAAGTCAAAAGATTGCGTGGCTGCCCACCTACAAGATAGTCAGACTTCTTCGTCAAGACCCCGAACAATTGGTTTGAGGCTCTTTGCGTTCCTAGAATGAGCAGGCGCCACTGGGCTACACTAGCACGCAACAGGGATGAATGGAGATGTTACTGGTGCCCGCTCGAGCAAATTGGTGAGTAATGGGATGTCAAGTGATCAAATGATCAAGTGAGCTTTTCAAATCTATCTTTAGGTTGCAATACTTTCATTTTATTGCCAAGCTTTCATCTTCAGAAGTGCTGAAGATTCAAAGGCAAACTACAATCTAAGGAGTGAAAATCTCATGTCATACACAATGGCTTCTTACTAAGTGATCTGGAATGATGAATGGATTCACGGATGGGCAAAAAATCAGATGGGTCAAGGAAGATCCTGGATTTGTTTTATGTAACTGTTTTCACTAAGCAATTATGAACTTGAAAAAGTGTCAGAATTAACAAGTAGTGTTAATTATGTGAGGAGATACTGCTTTGATTTTGTTTTCTGTCCTTTTTCAACTCACAGACCATTTTTCGGCTCTCTTCTCTCATTCTTCTTCAGGATGAATTCAAACTAATGCCAAAACTTCTTTTGCCAAAATCTGAATTCTCCAGAGGAAGAGCAAAGACACATAATCAGTAAGGGCTCCATACAGGAGAGAGGCCATTGGGAATTCTGCCATCAGACAGCAGGGATATGTACCACTCCGACTGGAGAGAAGTCAGAAGGAACAAGAGGCAGTGCAAGGTGAGCTAAGATGCATGCAGCAGTGGTAACCTGAACCCTACCACGCTCAAGGATACAGGAAACTGGGGCAATCCACTAGGTAAGAAAGATAACAAGAGCAGCTGGCTCAGAAAGTACCCAAGCATGTAGGCAAAGAACCCCCTCAGAGTGTGTTCTAGAGTAAATATTGCACAGGAGCACCAAGTGCGAGCAACTGCAGTAGTACTTTCTGATAAGGACCAAGTGTTCTGTACCTTCTCATGCCCTATTCTACTCAAATGTGGCTGACGTCATAACCTGAGATGCTCTTAAAATATTTGTGATTTTATGTATTCATTTTTTCACTCATTCATTTGCAAGAGGGTAGGTTTCTAGTGCGGGGGGCAAGGGGACCATTTGCTTATAGTTCCTTCTCATATTTGGGTGATTTGCACATTCAAAGGTTTTCCCATAAATACTATCTACGTTGCAAGAATTGAAAATATGTTTTGATACATTTGATATTTATTTGGTCATTAAGGTCAGACCACTGAGATGGAAAAAGAAAAAGGAAATCTTGAGCAATTTAAGAGGGGCAATTTTCTATTGTTAAGCATCTCCATAAAAGGAGATTCCTCCACCACTGCTGATGGTTTGTTCACACATTCATGCTAGAATCACAAGCAAATGCTGTTTTCTCTCTCCTAAGGCCTAAATCAACATACACTTGTTCAAATCCATCCTCATTGTTTAATCCTCTGCAGACCAGACTGCCAGTTTTCCTGACTCCAAATTCTTTTTTCTGTTTGTCAGCTCATATTTGTGTGCCCTACTTCTCCTGCTTACAAATGCAATGCTATCAAGACTTTTCCCTTAACATAGTTCTGTACTGTCTGATCCACAGACACTGGTGATAGATGTTTCTTTTTAAATGCCAGATAACTACCTACTAAGGGTGTTATGCTCCCCTGTCCATGCCATATCAAATGGATAATAAAAAATCCGCTAGTGAGACAGAAGTTGGAGCAAGGTTGGAGAAAGTCATTGAATGTTGGGATGCTGCTCATTTGATGGCCTGCTCAGAACCACTGTCAAGAATCTGGGGAACTAAACTTTGGGAGAGCACTGGGGAGAGAGTAAAGGTGATAATGAGTAAGATAAACAAAGCAGGTGGCCAGTAAAGGAAGGCTGAACAAGAGACCAATTTCACAGTAGGGGAGTCTGAAATGTTTTACGTTCAGAGAATATGGAACCCCTTCTCTTCTGAAGAAAAAGGGAATTCAAGAGTGACTACACAGGTTTTATTTCCACTGAGGGCATAAGAAGAAATTAATTCATGTCAGCAGAAAAAGAATTTTCATTAAATTTAAGAAATGCTGCCCAGGAAATGTTATTACACACTAAAATGGAAGATTAAGAGAAAAGATAGAAAATTCTGTTAGCTTATCCATACATCGTAGAAACACAGGGAAGAGCCTCACAAATGTACATTAGTTTTTATTTGAAAAATAAGGAATAACAAGTTCCAGATATGGTCTCAGAATTCATGCAGGTTTAGACTGAATGCTAACTCCACAAATTTCTGATGTCTGACCCAGAGTAATTCTTTTAAAAAAAATTACTGAGCATCAGTTGTCTCATCTGTAAAATGGGGAAACAGTAACTGTTTTATAGTTTTAAGTAAATTATATTATAGGTAAATTATATGAATACAGCTTTAAAATGTGTCTGACTTTGAATATTCACATATAATGTTTTGCTACTGGTTTATTAGTAGGGAGAAGTCCTCCTAGTAAATAGGATGATTATATTTTATAACTAAATTATAGACCATAACAAGATTTTTTTGGGGGGGATGTCACACCCAGCGATGCTCAGGGGTTATTCCTGGCTCTGCACTCAGGAATCACTCCTGGCATTGCTCAGGGGACCATATGAGATGCAGGGGAACCTGGGTTGACCTCATACAAGGCAAACGCCCTACTCGCTGTACTATCATTCTGGCCCCAAGTTTATTTTTTTTAACTTCATCTTAGTCTTATCTTCAAATCATGATACTAGAGATTTAAAAATATATATTCTAGGCCCCTCCTGCATTCGTCAGACCCATGAAATTCCTTTTAGCCTACATCAACTGTACTTGATGTTCTGGTCCTTTTCAAATTATGTTCGTGTACTTCTCTTTCAATTTACTTACCAAAACTCGTTTTTCTCCAATTATCTTTTCAGTCTCCAGTTTTCTTTGCCTCATTTTCTCAATTACTAAGATCCCATGCATCACAGCTCCCCTAAGACCTCATCATCCTTGTACCAACCATCACTTGCAAGCAGAAAACACTTCAAGATTGTATAACTGACTCCAAGAGAAGTCTTGATTGCCCCTGTTTGGGATGGAAACACAAATTTTCCTTGTCACACAAAGAAGAACTATGTCCAGGAATAATAATGCCCTGGAACTGGAAGAATCCTGGGAAGTTCCAATCATATTTTTTTTATTCAAGGTCCTCTGGGGATGTGCGTAATTCTCAGCTCACAATCAAAGAAGAGTATCATTCTCACTCAGATGAAGAATTATCCCAGTTCCCCAAGCTCTACCTCTATCTGCACTTTATGAAAAATAAATGTAGAGAGTGGAAGAATAAACAATGGATGGGATTTAAGTAAAAACATAATGCTACTGGGAGAAAAAAATAAGTTTTGATAAAAGAAGGCCATATAATTTTAATTATACCATCAAAACATAAGACCAAAGGAAGAAAAAGTGATCTATCTTTAACCAAAAATTTTCATAAAAAGATAGAAACTGATCAACAAGGCATGTTCTGGAATTTTATAATTGATTCTTTTAAATATCAAAACCAAACTTTTTTTAAGATTCCCTTACTTTGGTAAGACATTTTCTGAGAAATCATCTTTTAATAATGACCATTTGGGGGCTGAATAGATAGTTGGAGGAAAGACATTTGGCTTGCACAGGGCTGACCCTGGTTCCAGAAGTCTTTATTGCCTCTGTTCAAGATGAAATGCAACCTTTCAGTGTCATACAAACAAGGACTATGTGCAAAGGTTCACATTTCTGGTACTTCATGTGGTCCCTTGAGTACCATCAGGAGTAATCCTTGAGCACAGAAGCCAGGAATAAGGCCCCAGCACAGACAAGTATAGGTTCAATATTATTAATTAAATTTAAAAGTGGTCATCATGGGCCTGGAGAGATAGTAAAGACGACAGGATGCTGGTCTTGCATTTGACTGACCTGGATTTGATCCCTGGCAACCCCAAACCTCACCAGGAGTGATCCCTGAATGCAGAACCAGGAGAAATCCCTAAGCACTACTGCGTGTTGCCCCAAATCAAAAAAAAAAAAATTTAGTTATCTCGAAATATTCTTCGAGTGGTCTAAATGTTTATTTTTCCAACTATAGAAAAGGAGCTCAGCAATTTTAATCCTAGAATAACTACATATGAGTTTTGGGAAAGCTATTGTTAATAGTAGCTAAACTTCTTTCCCTAGCAGATAGAATATAATTATTATTCCTGCATATATATACACACACATTAAAATTCCATCAAAGTAGCTTATTTTTGAGTAATTGTCAAAGCAATCCAAGAGCAAGACTTAATATACTTAGTTTTGTACAGTCTCCAGAAACAGGATGATCAATAATATAAAAACATTATTGCAGAAAACTCAAGTATCTCTCTTATCATGCCTTTTCACAGAAAAACAGTTTTCTTCTCTAATGGTAGACTATTTAGATTACTAAGGTCTCATGAAGAAAAAAAAGGTATATATTACATAGATAACTTAAAGTCACATATACATTATAATTTCAATACATTTTAACTAGTGTATATTTATAATTTAAAATTATATCCAAGAATCTAAAATCTTACTTGGCAAAAATTATACTATTTTTGCATATGTCATGTCTTCACATAAATTATATATATAGAGATATATATACACATACAACATACATATTTAAAAATCAAAAATAAATGTCTCACTACTCAAAAATGTCTCATTTTAATTCACAGAAAGTTGGCTCACTTTTTATCTAGGGGTTAGTAAATGTATCTTCCCACATAGTTAACTGTCTTCTCATCATGAAACACAAAGCTTCCTACTTCAACAATCCTTTCAACTGAAAAAATTAAACATTTAGTGTCTTCAACAGCATATGTAACATTTTTTTAAATAAATACATTATTTACAGAAAAAAAACTTTTTATTTAGGATAACAGTGAAAGCACAAAAATAGTCTCTCCTATAAGGCAGCTATAGTTAAATGCCGCCATGCCAGCTCTTTCCCTCTGGAGAGCCTGGGCATGCTTAATTATAGAGAGCCATCATTACTTAGAAGAAAAACATGAGTCTTTCATTTCCTTGCCTCTGTTGGACTGGGGAGATTCATTTTGCTGACTCCAGCAAAGTCTGTGTAACACTTAAGCTGGTTGCACAGACAAGGCCAGGTTTTGTCAGGTCACGAACGGCTTCTGCGCTGTAATCGGTCCCACTTCATGTATGGATTGTCATCTGCACGGAATTCATTATGTCTATAATTAAACCCAAGAAAGCCCCTCCTGATGTTCAAATGCTAGCGAAGCAACTGTTCTTCTTGGCAGCAGTTGTTCTAACGTTGGGGACCACCAGATCCCTCCTGGGAACCAGCCTGAGAAAACGCTATCTGGGGTAGCACCATTCCTGTAATGCGGAGTTGGTGTATTTCTAATTAAGGTCCAGATCATTTTGAGCACAAGTAACCAGACACAAATTCAGGTCACTTGACTTGCCAGGTCAGGTTTGTTTTCCTCCCACTTCTTCCTAATAATAGTTTTCATATATACCATAAGCAGCCTAGAGAATATTTCTTCCTAATACTAAGAATCCTGAATTCACTTTAAGACTATGTTGGGAAGCCAAGCTTAACTTCTCTGAAAACAGAAACGATCTTTTTATTATGTAATTTTAATTAAATGCCTATGGTGCCGTTGTTTATATTAAACAGACTTACTCAGATAGTTCTAACTCAGCAACTATCACCATCTACTGATGTGACTGGGTTAGTTTGTGCTGAATCACCAGCAAATATCGAAAATACAATTTCAATAATTTTATCTCCCAGGCTCTGAAATGGATAGAAATTCTATGTTATCTGCTTTGTGCAAACTAAGTTTTTCATTCAAAATATTAAGGACTAGTCATAGTATTCCTCAGATGCTATATGAATTTTATTTCTAGTTAAGCTACATTGGAATCAACCCATCAGGCATAATATGAACAGAGGGTCAACAAAAGAAGCAAATTAGTAGGAAGAAATAAAATGTGATGAATTCTGACAAGCTAATCCATTTCTTTATTATTTCCGCATTAGGAAGTGGCAACAAATGTAAGGTCGGTTGCAACTCTCAATTCCAAAGGCCTTAAGTCAGCCATTCAAATTAGTGCCACACTGACAGTTAATGAACAAATTTCCATCTTTTTAGCATTAGCTGCTTGTTAAGTGAAACTCAAGGTTTGTCATGTGTGGGCAGAGTTCCTGTGTAGCAACAGGCACCAAATTTTAACTCTGCTACTGAGCTAAGGGGCTTTTCTATTCCATAATTTTCATATCTGTAACACATGAATTTAAGAAATCAGCATGAAGAAGCACAGGAATAAAGATGGACAAGGCAGAATGAATATGGCCTCTTACTTAGTGCACACTAACTGGTAACTATACTAACTGTTGTGATTTCCAACAAGAATATTTATTACATTCAAATTAAAGAAGTGCATGGCACCAGTCATGTAAGGGACCTCATGTGCCTCTGAAATATTCTGATGAATAATATTTGAGGGAGAGAAATATACATATTTACATATTGATGGAGTATTATCAGCAGTCTGATGGGCCTTGTACTGTTTGTTTTCCAACCTCACTCTCTGAAATACTTACTGAGTTCTTAAAACATGTTCTTCATGCAATTCCTGAAAATCCCAGTACTAAAGTTATTCTAATTGGAAGACTCACATTGATGGACATTTTACTTTAATACAAATAGATACATACTGTAAAACCAGAACTAGATTTTGTTTCTAAGCCTTTGGGAGGTCCAAGAAAGGCGAAACAATCTCCAAGTTTACACACCAGTTTACAAAAGGGTCTTCTCCCCAATGAATGTCTTAAAGCTATCAGTAATTATTCGCATCTTGCCACAGAGCCATAGCTCAATTGCTGAGCACATGCGTGGTGTTTACAAAGTTAATCCTGACACGAACATTCCTCTGCCCCAGCACATCCACGAGGGACCGGCACCCACAGCTTTGGGCACAGATGAATAAACAAAGATGCAGGATTAGGGGGAGCGATCTTTGAATTTATATTATAAATCCTCAGTAGCCTACAGTTTTAAAATATGGATTATCATTAGGGATTCCAATGGATGAGTCAGCAAACTGTTGCTCACTTGGGAACATTTCTTCCATAATCTGAAAGTTATTTTAAGTTTGGCAGAGTTTGCACACAAAGAAAAGAAGTTTAACATAGTCCTTATAAAATAAAATTTATTTAAATAAATTTAAAATAAATAAGTTAAAATGTATTAACATAATTTATTAAAGTTCATTTGCAATGTGAATCTTCCAAATTAACATTTCCATGTAACCACCACTCAGATTATGCCCAGGGTTTAGCCATATTCTCTAATAATTACTAGAACATGGTAACCTCTGTGCCATCTCTATCACCTGGATTTATTTTAAACTTCACATAAATAGTCACAATTATGTTCCTCAGCTACCTAGTGCTATCTTAAGTTACTTATTTCACTTGATTAGATTTTACAAAAAAGGAGCAAAGAACCAAATTCCTTTTTATACACTAGACTGATGCCCTGTACCAAAATGACAACACAGAACAATAGTATTCAAATGTCATATATATGACCGCATATAACAGTCGAAACTCATCTAAAATGACCCCAAAGTAGATTTACAAACATGCCTAATATTTTTGCTTTTACCAATCACATTACCTAAAATCACCATTTTGCTGTTAGTATTTCTGTCAAATTTCATGTCTTTTGGGGGGCTCAGAAACACTATGAGATAGGTCAGGACTTCACAATTTGCCTGATTTGGTGTTTACTCAATTTAAAATCTTTGAAATTGTAAACCAGAGCAGTGGCCTTGCTCTCTGTTGGATGGTTACTTAGTTGTAGTGCTACAACTGTTAAGTCACTAAATCAGATCTTATGCCACATTTTGCTTCTACACATCCTGTAAATAACGATATCATTTTGGTCGAGCAGGCCCAGTAACGTCTCCATTTTTGAGACTTGTTGTTACTGTGTTTGGCATATTGAATATGCCATGAGTAGCTTGCCAGGCTTTACCATGCAGGCGAGATATTCTCAGTAGCTTGCCGGGCTCTCTGAGAGGGATGGAGGAATCGAACCCGGCTCGGCCAAGCTGACTGCACACAAGGCAAATGCCCTACCGCTGTGCTAAATAATGATAAGAAAAGAATTTGAGAAAAAAATAAAAACCATTCCCACAGTCAAAAAGAAATACATTTAATCCATGCATAAGGGAGAAAACCAAAATGTCCATGCCACTTCTGGGAAGCTCTAAGGCAGGTACCAAAACAAGTAGTTATTACTATTGTTTTCAAAATACTATAGGAATATCTTAAGAATTACTATTCCGCAAAGGCCACAGTAAATTAGTAAGTTCACTGATTCCTCCATTTCTAAATAATCGAAAAGGCACTGAGCCAGAAAGTGTAAAGAGGGACCAGAGTGATAGTCCAGTGCATGTGTGTGTGGGGGGGGGGGGGTGGGGGGGGGCGGGGAGAAGAGACTTGCCTTGCACACAGCTTACTCCGGTTTCATCCCCACCACCAATTACAGTCCCCTGAGCCTGCCTGGATGGTCCCTGAGTCCAGAGCCAGGAGGAAACTCTAGGTATATACAGGTTTGACACAAAAACAGTTTTAGAAAAGTTAAATATTTGAGAGCAGGGAGATGGTTTAAGGGCTGAACATATGCTCTGCTTGTGGGGACACAGCTCAATTCTAGGTATCCCATGGTCCCCCCAAGTACCTGCCAGAAAGAACCCCAAACAAAGAAAAAGTAAAATGAGTTTTCACTATACTGCTTCAAACAATGAAATATGGCTCTGGTGTGAAATGATGTATTCTGAATTACCATTAAATATAAATATACTTATACACATTATAAAACTAGTATTCATAGTGAGTTCTGAGAGGTAGTTTATCATCACAGGAAAACAAAACCTGAATATTTTTTAAAATTTTTATTAGTTAAGTACCATGAGGTATAGTTGCAGACTTACAAATTTTTGTGCTTGGGTTTCAGTATACAATGATCGAGTACCCATCCTTCCACCAGTGCCCATTCTCCGCCACCACTGATCCCAGTATCCCTCCCACCCCCCATCCCCCCATCTCACCCTGCCTCTGTGGCAGGGCATTCCCTTTTGTTCTCTCTCTCCTTTTGGGTGCTGTGGTTTGCAAAAGAGGCATTGAGTTGCAATCATGTTCGGTCTAGAGTCTACTTTCAGCATGCTTCTCCCATCCTGGGAGAATCCTCCCAACACCCTTTATTTGGTGCTCCCTTCTCTATCTGAGCTGCCTTTTCCACTAGCATATGCGGCTGTCCTCCAAACCATGGGGTAAACCTCCTGGTACTGACCTCGGCTATTCTTGGGTGTTAGTCTCCTGTTTTGTTACTTTATGTTCCCCAGATGAATGCAATCTTTCTTTGTCTGACCCTCTCTTTCTGACTCATTTTGCTTAGCATGATACGTTCCATGTAGTACCACTTGTATGTAAATTTCACGACTTCACCTTTTCTAACAGCTGCATAGTACTCCATTGTGTAGATGTACCAAAGTTTCATTAACCAGTCATCTGTTCTCGGAAACTCAGAAAACCTGAATATTTCTAAGGTCAAAATTTCATCACATATTTATAGGAGTTAATCCTGCATTCAACTAGCTCACTCACTTACTCAGTAACTGAAAATGGACAGTAGTTAATGACTGTTTGCAAGAACCAGTATTGCTCTCATTCCTAATTATTAGAATATAGCAAATAATAATAGACAAATCAGGCCAATTTTAAAAGTAATCATTTAAAGGATAACATTTCATTTATCATGTCCATAACTGCAACCTAATTACATAGACATATAGGTACGTACACACACACACACACACAACACACACATACAGGTATATATTTATACATATGCATATAATCTAAAAAGTGTCAAGTAGACATTTCAAAGTTCTTTCTCTGTCACAACCACTAATCTAAAAAGTTTACATGAAAGTATTTGCTTAACTTTGATCAAATACCTAGGGACAAAATCCTATAATCCTAATTCCTTTTGAGTAACAGAAGTTTGAGTAGAGCTACTGGAAACCAGGCAGTGTGGACCAAGAATGCATAATTAAGTTGTGACGTGCAACTCCTTCTTAAAAAAATCTCCAAATAAAATGTTTCACCTCAATTTGTGCACTTTACTCTGGTAACTCAGTTTTATATTATTTTACAGTCAAGATAAGCTTTTTTCGACAGATCAGATAAATGCCTTTCATTGTCATACCTTAAGAGCTTCCCAGAACATTTTATCAAGATCAAAACTATTGATAAATTCTCCCTTCCACTCAAAGCTTTTTCCGCACAAATTATTCATTTCCAATAGTAGATTTAAAACAATACCTCTTGCAAAAATCTCTGAATCATTTGTATCTAGTGCCTGCTGATCACGCAAATACTCGTGATTTTTAATTACAAAAATTGTATTGACATAATTTTTTATTGTGACCACTGAAATACTGAAAGCCTGGCAACAATAAAATGCCCAAGAGTTCTATACCTAACCCAACTCACACAGCTTTATACTGTGAGCAGAATGAATCTTGTTTTTCCCTCTCATCTAGTTCCGACTACAGCTCACAGTGGGTACTTAACAAATGTTGTTGACTCACAAACAGAAGACAATGTTTTCACTTTTTCTCTGGCCCTCTATCAATCTGTTCCCTACACTGGAGCCTAAGTGACATTTTTTTAAATATAAATTTGATGATTGCATCCGTTTCTCCACCCTCTCCACTAAGCTCCTTCCATTGCTTTTACATCCCTTTTACAAGAAAGACAAAAATGTCTGACAGAGTCCAGGAGGTCCTTCAAGACATGACTGTGCTCCTCTAAGCATGAGGAGGGGAACACACACATGCCATTTCTCCTCTAACTTTATTGGTTAATTATTTCTCTTCACTCAGATTTTAGTTTAAGCATAACCTACAGTTAAACTGGCTACTTGATTTGAATTCTCACAATAACATCGGCCTGTCCTTCAAAATCCAAACCACCATTTCATGTTTCTAGGCATTTATTTTCTTTATTATTTCTCCTCACATAAATATGATGTCAGTGAAGGTAGAAACTACTTTTGAGGGTTCATTCATTTACAATTTTATTCCCTGGGCCCAATGCATAGGAAAAGAAAAAGAAAAACAGTAAACCAAGATTTGCTGATCAAGAAACAAACAAATGGATGAACAAATGAATACGGTTGCTTATTTGATCACATCAGTAAAGTCAGAAAAAGCTAGGGTTTAGTAAGAGACACTCATCATATTACCAGATTGGGTCATTTGAAGTAATCAACTACCAGAAGCCAGATGTGTTTATGAGCATTTAACAAGGGAAGTGGATAGAAATGATGTTCACAGTCTAGCACAAGATTTTAATATAAATGACCCTAAAATGTATAAAACCTGGATTTAGAAATGATAAAGTGTAATGATCTATAATTGATCAGCTGTTCACTTTCATTTTTAAGCTTGATAGCCATGAAATTCACTAATTCTTTTAATTTCTGGGAATCTTTGAGTCCTCTTAAGTAGAAACATTAAATAATAATGATCTGGGGCACTTAGTATGATTCATTGAAAAAAAACCCATAAGTATCCATTAAGAAAGATGACATTTTGGGAGAGTGGAATTCTGATGATAACTCTCAAAGACAAAAGTGATTCATTAGTTGGTTGGATTCTGTCACTTCGCTAGTTGTATTCTATCAACTCCTTTTATATAACTTTCTTTTTTTCCCCCCTGTTGAACAAACCCTGAACCTGGAACAATATCAGCCCTAAAAATACTGGAAATATTAGAAGCATGATAATATAATATGGAATAATAATAATAATAATTTAAAAAGTGCTTGTGTTCTTATTAGGGGTAAGCCAATAACCAGGTAATGACAGAGAACTTTTTTTTTGGCTTTCTGGGTCACACCTGGCGATGCATAGGGGTTACTCCTGGTTCTGCACTCAGGAATTACCCCTTGAGGTGCTCAGGGGACCATATGGGATGCTGGGAATTGAACCTGGGTTGGCCATGTGCAAGACAAATGCCCTACCCGCTGTGCTATTGCTCCAGCCCCAAACGTCTTGAATTCTCTTTTCATCAGGACATAAATAAACAAAACTCCTTGGGCCTGAATAAACAGAGCAAGGATAATTAATAAAAGAGTTCATAATTTTAAAAAAGCACAGAAATACATAGGTGCATAAATAGCATTCTAGGTCAGAATACAGAAAATTGCATATTTTTAGGCCCTCATACTCTATTTCAATATACAAGCAACACAAATAATATTAAACTTTTAAAATTAAGTTATAAAGAAAATTACACTGAAAACACCTATAATTTGAAAAAAAAAGAAAACACCTATAATTTGAATTTTATCTAATATTTGCTGTTGATTTGTCTCCACGTTTTCTCTAATGAATGTAGATTTATTTGTTTTTAAATCAGTATTTCAAAAGAATGGGGCAATCAGCGTGCAAGCTGGTAGAGACGGGGTTTGTTTATACTTCATCTGAATAGAAATCATCTATCCCCAGCCATCAATACATGATCGCTGTTGGGAGAGGCAGGCATCCTCAATTAATTATTTAATAGTCACTTGGTACCCATGACACTGGTAAAAGAAGCAAAATGGAACCACTCGTTCTGGGAGAGCCCTACTGCCTTCATCAATCCATCCCCCATTTCTGAGAAAATTAAAGGAATCCAGCCCTTTGTTTTCCTCACAGGACTGGTGGTGATCTTTACACTCCTTTTTCAGCTCAGATTTTCTAAACGAATCAATGCTCCAGAACAGTCCCGATAGGTAAGCTTTTCGAGGAATTCTTTACCTTATGCTTCAGTCCCTATATTGTTCAGTTCTGCCTCCTGATAATTGGAATTTCTTCATCTTCTGGAAAGAGCTGTCTACTTGGAAGAATAAAATGCATTTCTGAGGCAGCTCATTCTGCTTCTCTTAACATATCACTTTTTTTCATGCTTTTCTCCACCCTTAACTGTTCCTGATTATGCATGATCCCTGAATGTCTACATTAAAATGCATAGGAAAATAAAAATTCTTATTTAAAACACCCTCCCACACAGAACAAGCTGTCATGGTGGCATATTTGTTTCCTCATTTAAAGGAGGAAGTTAGAGCTCATGCGTCCTTCATTAAATCACCTTCTCTAGTTTTAAAAGTACCATTAGGATACTCAGAGCAAATTTTCCCACAAAAGAATACTCAATTTTTATTCATTTCTATCACTATAGAGGTAAGCAACTTCAGTTATATTGTAGCAATCATCACACACATTTGTCATTGTCGTGATTTATAATTAAGTTAGATTTCCTAGAGGAACAGAATAAATATAAAATGCAATCAAATGATGAGAAAATGTACTATTTTATTGGTTTAAATAATGATAAAGCTTCATCTTCAATGCGTGGAACTATAATGAAAAGCTGAAGTGCAGCATATATAGGCCATGCATAAATACACAGCCATCTATAATTACTTTGGTCAAGATATAATAAAAACAAAAGCCCACATGAAGCAGAGGGCAAGAAAATGATCTTTCCTTTACCCCCTTAGAAATCCACTAAGGCTGCAGTACTCTCCTAACGACTAGGTTTTTTCCTTCCTAACTAACTCTCTTCACTAAACAATCACAAATTGTATCAAGTCTCCATTTCTCTTCAAGTCAGTTGAGAGAGAACTGCCAAGTCTAATAAGATTTACAAAGGCAAGTTCCCCTTAGCATTAAGAGGAGGGAGAGACAGAAAGGAAAAGAGTGTGCGCTAGAAATTTTACAAAGAAATACAGTCACACTTTGAGCTTTTGTCTCTACTGCTCTCAAAATCAGTTTTAATATTTCACCTACTGAGATCAGCCACCAATGCCATTGACCCTTGCTGTTGATCGCTTTGATGTCAGCCCTGGTCTAGTGTCAATCCTGATACCTTCTGTCCTGCTCAGCCACCAATACACCTTTGTGGATCGCTCAGTTTCTAGTCATTTCTGTATTTAGACAACAATATTTATCCTGAGTTGCTGTCATGTAGCCACACTACAGAAACACTCTAAGAAACTGAATTCTATTCATAAAAGGGAGAAAATAAAACTTAAGCATACTATTTTTTTTTTGTACTTCATACTGTTTCAACCCCTAAGGACAACAGAAATTACAGCTCGGCTTTGGCTCTTCAGAGAAATCTCATTAGCTAAGTAGCCTCAGAAAATCTCTTGCAGGACTTCATGCACAATCTCTGGTAGCTGGCAAGCAGCTCACCAGCCCAGCATCGCCTAAACGCCTCTATTCATTTCAAGACACTGGCTGGAAATTGTTTAAATGCCTGTACGCATTCTCTGACCTGGGCTCCCCCTTTGCAAAAAACCAACAAATCACATCATTGTCCTTAGACTGAGCGGTGTGGGCCTTGCCCAGAACCAAATAAACTACACCAGACTCTCTGAAATCCTCCTCCTCCTCCTGATTATGAACACCCCAGACTTGGGGAGCAAAGGATTCATATTTACTTGCGAAAGTCCCGGGCCAGCTGGGGTGCTGGGGCCCTGTCTCCCTGTCCTGTATCCAGAGGGAGTGGCCACACTGCGCCTGTCGGCCAGCTGGCCTGCATTCCCGGGCCTCCCCAAAACGTGAGTGCATCTGCCTCTGACGCAGGAAACCTGTGTCTTATCACGAGTGCACGCAGGCGAAATGAGCGGTTCCTGGCAGGGGCCCAGGGGGTAATTGATGGGGGAGATGGTACCAGTCCCAAGGGAGGTGTTCTCCTTGAACCAAGGAAGAACAGTAGGGGGGGACCCAAGACATGCCCGGGAGGCCAGGGCACCTGCCATGGAGGCTACTGGGCCCACTCAGAGACTGGAGAACTCTGCGAGAGCCTGGAAGTGGGTCTTCATTGGGGCAGGAGGCAAAAGGTGGGGGACGTAGCCCCAGGGAAGGTGCTTTGCTGGTCCTGGGGAAGGCAGTGGGGGTGGCCCGGGTGCACCTGCCGGGGTGGCTGCTGGCCTACTCAGAGGCTGGGGATTCTACGAAAGCCTGGGGCTGGGTCTTCAAGGAAGCAGGAAGCAAAAGGGTATGGGTGATGGGAGCCCCAGGGGCTTCAGAGAAGATGCTTTGCTGGCCCTGGGGAAGGCAGTGGGGGGGCGGACGGGGGTCCAGCACCTGCCATGGGGGCTGGTGGCCCACTCAGAGGCTGGGGACTGCACTTGGGCCCTGGAATAGGTCTTCACTGGAGCAGGGAGCAAAGGGTGGGGGGACAGGAACGGAGCCCGAGGCAAGGTGCTCCGCTGGCCCTGGGGAAGGCAGTGGGGGGTGGCCGGGGCCCACCTGCCGCGGGGTTCGCTGGCCCACTCTGAGGCCGGGGACTGCACGTGGACCCTGGAAAAGGTCTGCACGGGAGCAGGGAGCAAAGTGGGGGTGGGGAACGGAGCCCGAGGCAAGGTGCTCCGCTGGCCCTGGGGAAGACAGTGGGGGCTGGCTGGGGTCCAGCCCCTGCCATGGGGGCTGCTGGCCCCCTCTGAGGCTGGGGGCCGCACCTGGGCCCTGGAACGGGTCTGCACGGGAGCAGGGAGCAAAGGGAGCGGGGCCGGAGCCCCCAGGGGGCAGCCCCCCGCCCGTACCTTGGCTGCAGTCCTTGCCGCGGAAGCCCGTCCTGGAGCAGTCGCACACGGGCTGGTCGTCCACCACGGAGCACACGCCGCCGTTGAGGCACGCGCCGGGGCCGCCGCGCTCGCCGGGCTCGCAGGGGCCGCGCGCGTCGCCGGGGCCGTCGCCGCCCTCGTCGGGGTCCGGGTCCAGGCGCACGAGGCCGCTGGCCAGCGGGAGCGCGGGCGCCGCGTCCACGCGGACGTCGCGGATGGAGCCCCGGAAGGGCGCGCGCTGGCGCACGGCGGCCAGCGTGAGCTTGAGCGCGGCCTGGCGCAGGTCGGGGGGCAGGCCCCCCACGAAGAGCCCGCTGAAGACCGTCATGTCGCGCCGCTTGGACGCCACCTGCACCCACTGCGCGTCGCGCCCGTCGATCTGCAGGGACGTGTTGCGGAACTGGCGCCGCAGCCGCACGTGGTGCCACGCGCCGTCGTTGACGGGCGGCTCGGCCAGCAGCGTGGCGGGCTCGGCGCAGAAGATGGACAGGCTGAGCTGCAGGCGGCCGCCCTGCGCCAGCACCAGCTCCAGGAAGTCGCAGAAGCCCTCGTCGTCGAAGTAGAGCAGCAGCCCGCGCGCGCTGCGCGTCTTCAGCTCGAAGCTCAGCTCGCTCTCGCAGCAGGCGTTCCACTTGGGGAAGCGCGTCCACTGGCCGTCGGCGCCCGGGAACTCCAGCCCCGCGCCCAGCTCGGCCCAGCAGCCCAGCAGCAGCAGCGCCAGGCCCAGCGCGCAGCAGCCCCCGCGCCGGAGCAGCGGCGCCGCGCCCATGCTCCCGGGGACCGGGGCGCGGCGCGGGGCGGCGGCGGCGGCCGTGGGGGCCGACAGGGTCGCGGCCGGCCGGGCGCCCGCGCGGGGGGCGCCGCGAGGGTCCCGCGGCGGGGCCGGGGCGCGAGCGGGGCCCCCGCCTCTAGCCAGCTCCTTTCTTCTTCTTCTTCTTCCTCTTCCGAGCGCCCCGCCCTCTCTCCCGACGGCCCCCTTCGGGCTGGGGAGCCTGGACCCCCGGGGTCCCGGGCGGCCACGGAGCGTCCGGGCCACGGGGAGGAGACACCTTGGAAGCAACGCTCCGGAGAAGGGGGCGCCGAGCCGCGGTCGAGGGGACTCACTGGGCCATCGCCGCGCACTGAGCTAGTAGGGGGCCGTCGCTGGGGTCCGTGAGGGCCGCACGCGCATCATCGGCCGGGCGCGGTGAGCGGGCCGGGCGCAGGCGGGCAGCGTCCGTCGAGGCGCGACCTCGCACACAGTTCCCCGGCGAGGAGGAGGAGGAGGAGGAGGAGGAGGATCGAGGATCCTGGGATTGAGAGCCTCGAGCGTGGCTCCTCGGGACCGGGTCTGAAACCAGAAGGGAGAGCGGGCGGGGCCTTGGCTGCTTCCTCGCGCGTTGCTTCCCACACCCCGCACAGCGTCGAGGCCCGCCACTGCTCAGATCACGCTCTTCCACCGGGAGTCGCAGCAGGATTCCTCGCGCGTGGCCTCAGGCCCGACTGGCTGTCTGTTTTCCCCTCCCGGACTGGAGGGTTCCAACCCAGAAGCTGTGAGATGTGCAAATCGCACCAGCTTCTCTGTGCTCTGCCTCTGCCAGGCCCAGCTAAGGTGACGACACATCAATTGCTTGGCTGTTGGTGGTGCATGTTGGTTTTGTATTTGCCTTTAAGAAGGACCCAGAAATCTGTAGAAAATTGAAATGAAAAGAAATGAGGGCTAGAGTCCTGCATGGGATTACATAAATCTTGTTCAACTCAGAAAACAGGTAGATAATTATCGCGGTTACTAATTCGGACTTCGCTGTATTTGTCTTTAGCTACAAGTAAGATGGAAAGTCTCCCGAGAGTTAAAAAGTCCTCGCGTTCTTCCAGCCGGCCATTTCACCCTTGCGTAGGACCGGAATGGTCAAGAGTTCCCCCTCCCCCTCCCAGGCTTCTCCCAAGTACTGGTAATAGTCGCCTGTACTTCTTCTCTGAAAATGCTTGAGTTTTGAATATCTAAGAGGGCCAGAGAGTTCTTTTTATAGAACTTCTGCTCATAGTGTTTACTGGTTACACGGACAAAAATACAGCTTATTTGGATTTTAGCTGACAGCCAACCAGGCAAGAGGGAGAGCAAATAAAAGTGCCGACCGGAAACCACTGGCTTCGATGTGTATAACATTCCTCCCATTTCATTCTCTTTCGAAAAAGAAGGAATCTCTTAAATATTGGGAATCTTTCAAGTTTAAACAAGCGTTTCATCCTTTGCATTGAAGGGCTGATCTGTTGCAAAACAAAAAATGTACCACCTGAGAAACTATCTCTATTGGATGACATTTATCTGAAATGACCACCAGCAGCTCCTCTCAAGAGAGCTGAAGTATTTAATATTTTGCCAAACAGTGCAGTGTGCCTAACTTCTCTTACACTGCTCCTCTGGCTGTCAGTTCTTTAGAATTTGCGTAATAAGAACAGGAGCCGGTGTGCCTGTCACCATAGCCTTTAAGGATCCAAGATGCTAGCACTCCAAATCATTTGTTTGAATCGCTCGCTATACTATAAATCACTTCTCTTTATTCAACTCTAATCTGCCAGTTTCTTGCAATGTGCAGAAATGATGAAGTATTTCTGTCATATTGTACAAAAATAATTCTCATGTTTTGGCCAAAAAAAAAAAACCCCTATGTTATCTGATCAGCTCAGGCAAATGCATGTACTTCCCTTACCATTGCCCACCGCGCCCCTCTACTCCTACCTGAACACTCACCAATACAAACACAAATTTATTGCTTGCACATAGAAGCTCGCTGTCCAATTAACACTTTTTTCTCCCTACAAGCCGAAACTAGCAGTAATTTATGGCGCCGCATTGTGCTGCTCCTCTGTGGAGGGAGCTGAGAGCATTTGTCTTCAGTACAGAGCGATCCCTACAGGTGTCAGCTGAGAGCCACCGAGCAGGGGGATCCCACTTCAAGTTCCTCCCCAGCTGAAATTGATAACCGGTTCTCTCTCTCTCTCATCACCCCTGTGTGCACGCGGACACACACACGCACACACACACACACACATACACACACGCTGCCCAATAGCCAAAGGAAATTTTCTAAAATCTCCGTTGCTTATTTATTATGGCTGATCCATCCCACACCATCAGCAAACGCCAGCCATATCTTATCTACTCCTGTGCCAAGCCCAAAGAAAGGTGCACTCAAAAATTATCCTAAGATAGCATATTTTCCATGTACTCCTTTCAAGTTGTTTCAGAAATCTGCCATTTCTTAATTACTTGCAAAATGAATCTGAAAATTGAACACCAATTAGTGCTTTGACACTCTCCAGTGGCTTGTGTGTGAGAAAACCATTTTGGGTGACTCGATTGGAACTGATTATTTTATTAATTACTATTCTATAGATCACAAAAAGCTTTCCTCACCTCAGCTGCACTCCCCCACTAATGCATACCTAGGCATTTTTTTAAGGAATGGAGAAGGAAGGGAAGGAAATACATATACAGTTTTACCACAGAGGAGGTCAAATGACTCTCCCAGTTCTTAGAGGAAGCCCATTGTGTGTGACAGTATCTGTATTTATATGGAGAAAGAAGATTCTCTCTAGGTGCTGCTAAAACCCAGCGAGTTCACAAATTAGAGGATGAAATAAAAGGATTGGAAAAACAACCTTACTGCAGCCAAAAGAAGAAGCGCTCTAATTCAAAAGCACGCTAGCAGCCTCATTAATCTTTTCTTTCATTTCAAGAATCAAATTCATTCCCAAGCTGCCGGTAGGATCAATATTGTACACTCCTCGGCTGCAATTGCATCTATTTTAATATGTTTATGGTATCACATACACAAATACACACACGTACACACACACGTTTCTATGCACCATCATGAACAACCTGAAATCTTTAGGAGAATTTTTACGAGTGCTCCTCTTTTCTCCTCTGGCTTTGCAAAGTCCCTCAATACCAATGCACACCCAAATCCTCCCTAGCTTTCCCGCCCAGTGTCTAAGCTCCATCTCTATACCAGTGCAGTCTCTTGGAGCCTGGATTTGACTGCACAAATTAAGGCTAGGCACAGTGTGGAGCTGACGGGAAAGAGAGGGAAATGTATACATAGAAATACATTTTATTGGCTTGGTTTCTAACTTGCCCGTTTTCATTCTTTTGCCAATAATTCGTGCAATCAGCCTTTAAGTTACTATCCCACTTCCACCATCTCGTCTTCTTACCATCTATTTAAAAGCTTCATGCAAAACAAGCAAGATCCACACTCCTCCACCCTCCCACCTCTTACCGATCCCTGTGCACTGGAGGCAGAGCCCGGCTCAGTTACAACGGGGAAAGCTATCCTTCTTCGGCTTGCCTCGCCCCATCCCCTCCCCCAAGCCCCAAACTGAGCTTCTTTACCTGCCGGGTTGCTTCCCCTTAGATCGAACCACAGCCCGAAGCGTGCATCGGTCAAAGCGAATTTCCTGAGGTCTGTGGATCAGGCGGCTGCCGCTGCCTTTTCAGAGGCTCAGTGAGGCTGGAGCGTCTGTCTCCAGGAGTGCGGGAGGGGAGAACAGGCAACGGAGGGGAGCCGGAGGAGGAGGTGGAGGAGCGGGAGGAGGAGGAAGGAAAGAAGAGGAGGAGCGGAGGAGGAGGAGGAGGAGGAGGAGGAGGAGGAGGAGGAGGAGGAGGAGGAGGAGGAGGAGGAGGAGGAGGAGGAGGAGGAGAGGGGAAGAGCTGGGGAGGAGGAGGAGGCGCGGGTTACGTTACGCGGGGCGCTGTCCTTCGGAAGGAGAAGGGCGGACCTGCGCTCTCCGCAGTACCATGGAGAGCGCCGGGCGGTCCCCGGGCCGGGATGCTGCGGGTGGGGGGCTCGGCCTGCGGCTCGGCGCCTCCTTGTCGGGATGCTGCGAACCGAGGGCTGCTCCCTTGGCTTCAGCCCCGAGCAGGGGGTGCGGGATCCTCCGATCCTAGGGGCGGGGACCTGTCTGCCGCAAGCGCTTCTAACTTGTCACCACCCCCTCCCGAGAGAGAGAGAGAGAGAGAGAGAGAGAGAGAGAGAGAGAGAGAGAGAGAGAGAGCGCAAAGAATCACGTAGCTTACTGAGCATGCCCAGGCCCCTACTAGAGCCACGGAAATCTGGGTGGAGATTCCACTTCTCCCGGGTTCGTTTAGTCCAGGTTGGGCAAGGTAGCAGAGGGGAGTAGACAGAGGGGGTGCCGGGGAGCTGCTTCTCACAGAAAGGAAGGAGCCCAGGTGTGGATGACCTCAATGAACTCTGCTTTTCCATGCACCCCTTGGGCGCTGTTCGCATCCCTTGCAACGCTGCAGTTCTTCGAGGAATGCAGGGACAGGAGAGAATCGTCCAGTCCTTGGCATCCCCCACTTCCACCCTCCTCCAAGCTCTCTTCTCCTCCTCCCCTTCCTGTAGTCCTGGGCCGAGTGATGCTTCCACCACCAACCCCTCCTCCCCCCAGCGCCCAGTCTCGCCTAGTCAGTGCCAGAAAGACGTGAGAGGGATCCAGGAAACTAACGTGTCTACTTGGACATCAGTCTGGGAGCTGTGAGACAAGGGGTTTTATGCACATCCCCTCGGCGGGCTTCATCCTTCCATTCTTCGCCTTGGCAACTGGCATTTTGAGCTGAAACAAGTTCTGTACCTGTTTAACTCTTCGCTCAGTCTCTCTGGCTTCCTTTTGCCGCTAGTAAAACCTGGAGAGAGAAACTGTAGGAAGCGCTGTTCACACCACTGGGCAAGCCCAGTAGGCGTTGCTGTGTTTGGCGAGGAAGGAGTTAACTCTAAAGAAGCTTGCAAAATATGTGATAGAGAATTCCAAAGTGTGTGGCTTTAAATTATACTTTGAATGGTATGGATATGTAAATTCATTACTCTATTTCCTCTTGGCCTAGGTTAGTTTTGGAGCAGAAACATCAGGTGTATTTATTTCCACTTCACAAACATAATAGTTTGGACAAAATGCTATGAGGTAAGACTGTTCTACCTACAGGCCCCACAAATCAAGACTGTGAACTAGACAAATCCAAGAGTACCAAATATATTCCAATTACAGTATTGAGTTCCTTCTAATGAAACCAATAGGTTTAATACCTATAATGAACCTATGACACATTGATTTGGTGAAAGAATCAAATAATTTGAAGGTAGGAACCTCAAGTTTTGCTATTTGTATTAACTTTAGAAAGACAATAAAAATTGTGCTCAGGGTATTAAATATATGGGAGCCTCAAATAGGGGTGTTCTTGTGTGAATTCCATTTCTCTGTGGTATTTGATCAAAATACTTGATTTTATTGTATTTCAGTCACTCTATTAAATGGATTTATTACTAGCTCCCAATATATTGTTTGTTATAGTAAAGATTAAATGAACAGGTGAATATAAATATTTAACTTTTGTTGAGTGAAAGGCAGCTATTTTTGTTAGTTCCAAGGCCACTCTGTTCTATTTTACCCAAAGAAAGTCAATTTTCTGAAACTCCAATTCTTTGACTACAAAATGGGTGTATTGATGATTGATCACAGCTAATTTCTCAAGATGTTCCTTTGACAATTGAATGAAATTATAATCTTAAGCATGATCTCAAGGAACATAAATAAACATTTAAATAAGTAGAGATAAGTCTGGCCAAAATAATTTGCATAAGGGTATGTAGTCAGTAGTCAGTAGGAATACTTGAATCCCAAGAAGAATTCTCCATGGGGGGTCTTTGAAAATATTTTCTGTCTCAACCAACAGGTTTTGAGTTAGAACCTCCAGAGGATACCCTCACATGTATCTACTGTAGAAGTAAAGTTTATTTTAAATGTTAATAACGAAGTTTAATTTAAAACATTATAACTCCATGTGACCCTATTTTTGAGAACCAAGTCTAGAAAGATTTATCGATGCCATTATAAACATCATTGTGTATCTTCAACACTTACCTGACGGTGCTGGCACTGGCACAAGGTTTGTAGTATTGCTCTTGGGAGTGAAAATCATCTCTTACCTGAGCTCTTCAAAATCTGCTTATTTCCTCTAGTATATACGATTCAATGGATGTATTATAATCATTGACTATTTCATTTTCTCTTGTGATTTTTGAACTCAGTCGTGTTACAAACTATTTTCAGTAGATCATAAGGGGTTTTGTTTGTTTTTACTGTTTTCTGTGGTCTTGTTTGCAAAGAAATATGAGCATCCCTTTTTTATGTACATGTTTTAAAACAATAATTTCTTCATGCATACCCCCCACCTGTCTAAGCTGAAGGACTACATTATATGTCACCCTCTTTATAATTATTTGTTTTGTTTAGTTTTTTCGTTGTTTGATTGTTAGTTTTGGAGTCATACCTGGAAAAATTCCAGGGTTATTCCTGACTCCGTGCTAGGAGTGACCCCTGGTAGTGCTCGAGGAACCACATATGGTGTCAGGAGTCAAACAGATGTGCACAGGAGGAACCCCTGTCTTCTATGTTCTTTATAATTATTTGCTTTTAAGCAACTATTATACTTAGTATGAGAGAGATGAATATTTGCAAGATGTAGTTTTTTTTTATCCTGGTGAATACACACAAGGGAAAACTATCAGTATACGTAAAAAGTGGGGAAAATGCTAACAATCTATTGATATTTTTTCTTTATTTCTTTAATTAATTTATTTTTATTTGGTCACTGTGAATTACAAAGTCACTAAGATATTTATGATCAAGTTTCAGGCATACAATATTTCAACATCAATCCCTTCTCCAGTGTCCACTCCTTTCCACCAATGTTTTAAAGCATGACTACTTCTGTGGTGTCAATATAAACTGCTTAAACGTTCTGAATGCTAGTTTCCTGATTAATAAAGTGGGAATAGTAGCAGCTCACTACAATAATCTGTGCAGATGACGTTCTGTTTAATGTAGAGATTAATGTGTCTAATGTGCCCTCTGCTTTAACTTAATTTATTCCATGAAGTAGAACAGATTTTAGAACCCGACTCATTATACCATGAGTAAAAGTGAAGGAGGGCAAGAGAGAGAGCAATAAACAGAGACAGAGACTGAGATTAGCCAAGACCATGAAGGTCATTCCTAGAAAATGCAAGTGTCAGAATGATTTAAAACTCCATGCCAAGAACATCACCACTTGGCCTGGCTAGATGTTAGTGACTCATAATCCTGTTGAAACTTTTCTTTTCCATTCTAAGGTTTTCAGTAAGATGCATCCATGGAACAAAGCAATCAACTTTGGAATATCATTCCATCTTGATTAAGATCGTATGCAATAGGCTGTTTCAAGGAGAGACTGCCAAGCAGTGATCAGGGTACGTGGGGACCACTCCCCCAAATACTTGGGAAAATGGACTAGAAGAGAAAGTTCTTGGGCCCAAGGATGGAGCACTGAGACTCAGACTAGCTGGGGAATCCAGAGTCGTGCCCAGTGATGCTTGGGCCAGAATCAAAGTCAGGGCTTTGCACTTGTAAGCAATTATCCCCTGGGCCCTGCACTATCTTCACACGTATGTGAAATATCTTGACAAAAATAAGAGTGTTTTTAAGCTTAGTGAAAATTTTTATTGGGGGGAAAAATAAGTTTTCATTGGGGGAGGGGCACAGAGGTTACACCTAGAGATACTCAGGGATCCAGCCCAAGTTGCCTTCTGCAAGGGGAGGGAATGGATCTCTCCAGCCCAATGTCAGATATTACTGTTATAGATCTGAATTTGAAATAATTTAGCATGTGTCTAAAGATCTGGCATTTTCCCAGTAGGGTGAAAAAATTGGGTTAATTCCGGCGTAGTCATCTTGGGGAATGTACTAACTTTAGTTTTCTGTAATACAGAACGGATTTTGATCTCTTGCCCTTGCTATCACTCAAAACAAGTAAGAAAATTGTGAAATCAGGATGGTTGATTATGATTACCTCCGACGGGGAGAATTTTTGCTACCCAGTTATAGAGATATGGATAATACCTCCAACCAGAAACTTGTAAACATTTTACAACAATGAAAATGGAAATGCATAAAGACAAAAAATACATTTCTATAAAGAATTAAATAGTAATGAGCTCTTTAACATTGAAACTTGTTCCATACTAAATATAAACAAAAGTAAGTGATAAGATTTTTTTGACTGAGAAATGAAAACAGAGCGACTCTGTTTATTGCTGCAATCATGGCTTGTGTTTAACATTAGGAAATCAGTGTAAACATCTACTTTCTCAATTAACATCAAGGCGAAGTAGAGGTTTTAAGGTGCCTATGATTTCCAAAATTGATATAAATTTGGAAGGGGGCTTTAACTTTACAAATATAAGTGATTCACCCAAAAATGCACATCGAGGAGAGAATGTATTAGCTGATGTACATAAAATCATTTTTACTGAAGATAATTAACAGGGGCTGGAGCTATAGCACAGAGAGTAAGAGGTTTGCCTTATAAGCAGCTGACCTGGGTTTGGTCCCGATAACACATTAATCTCTCAAGCCTCAGCAGGATTTATTTCTAAGTATAGGGCTAAGTAGGCCTTTAACTCAGCTAGGTGTGACAAAAATAAATAAATAGATGAAGATAATTAGCAATTTAAAATAACAATAAGTTTTATCTCTCATGGAATATTCTTTATGTTCTTATATCAGATAACTTGAAGCAACTTTTTATACAGAAAGAGTGGAACTCTTGGGAAGATATTTGCCTGATATTAAGTTAAATTTCCGATTATTTTGAATTACCTCAAACCAATTACAGTATCATCATTGCATAACTGGAGTGCTGTTGTTCAGTTCACAATATCATATCAGTATAATATCTTATTTGGTTTGTCACTAGCTAATTTCCTTAATATAAACTGTTATAAGTTTTCTAGTTACAAACATTTTGAATAGTTATTGAACACACTGCAAAGTTCATTTTCAAACCAAAAACAGAGGGAATTTTTTTTTCCCCCTTTATTTTATTTTATTTTTTTTAAAGTTGTAGATTTACAATTTTTTGTGCTTTGGTTTCAATTATACAATGATCAGATACCCATCCCTCCACCAGTGCCCATTTTCCACCACCATGGATAATATCCCTCCCACCCCCATCCCCCCATCCCCCCGTCTCTGTGGCAGGGCAATCCCCTGTGTTCTCTCTCTCCTTTTGGGTGTTGTGGTCTGCAAAAGAGGCATTGAGTGGCAAACATGTTCAGTCCATAGTCTACTTTCGACATGCATCTCCCCTCCTGGGAGGATCCTCCAAACATCCTTTATTTGGTGCTCCCTTCTCTATCTGAATAGCCCTTTCCTCTAGGATACCCGGCTGGCCTCTAAGTTATGGAGTAATCCTCCTGGTGCTGATCTCAGCTATTCTTGGGTATTAATCTCATACTTTGTTACTTTATATCCCCCAGATGAATGCAATCTTTCTATGTCTATCCCTCTCTTTCTGACTCATTTCGCTTAGCATGATACTTTCCATATTGTACCACTTGTATGTAAATTTCATGACTTCATCTTTTCTAAGAGCTACATAGTACTCCATTGTGTAGATGTACCAAAGTTTCTTTAACCAGTCATCTGTTCTTGGGCATTCAGGTTTCTTCCAGTTTCTGGCTATTGTAAAGAGGGCTGCAATGAACAAACAAGTGCAGATGTCACTTCGACTATACATTTTTGCCTCTCTGGGATATATTCCCAGGAGTGGTATTGCTGGGTCAAATGGGAGCTCAATTTCTAATTTTTTGAGAATCGTCCATACTGTTTTCCAGAAGGGCTGAACCAGTGGACATTCCCACCAACAGTGACAGAGGGAATTTTTAATGAAAGTAAGTGAATTCAAGTCTAGGATTTAAGAATAAAAATACAGCAATTTACATATAGAAAAAACATCACATAGTATCCCATGATTTTTATTAAATCCTTTTTAAGAAAAATAAACAAACTCCATATGTTAACTACTTTTATATGAACAACCTGCATAGTAAAATTAAGCTACTTGCATATGAGTATGTAATTTTTCAGTAACCTGAGATGCAATATAACTTTTAAATGGCTTCGACTCGTTAGAATAATGATAATTAGTAAGACATAAAGCTACAGTGTAGAAAACACATGGATAGGTACTTGAAAATATTGGTTCTGTTCTAAGTGATGCACCTGCTCAAGAGGTTTGAATGCAGGAGGCCTGACGTGTGTTTCCTGGCGGCGCTTTTAATCTAGGGCAGCTCTAACACCTGCGAGTCTTCCACAGGGCACAGCTCCTCCCCAACTCTGAAGACAAAGCAGCAGGGTCACCGCTGGTAAACAAGAGCGGTGAGGTTCCTGCTTCCAGTGTGCATTTCTCTCGCTTACTGATGAATCCTGCGCTTGAGCGTGTCTTAGTTACTCCCCACACTAACTTCTTTCTTCCCTCGAACCCGACCTCTAACCCCATTTTCCATCGATCTCTGCCATTCTCACTGTGCGCAATAGCTGGCAAGGAAGCCTTTTCATTTATCAGAATCTGGGTGGGAACTTACTTTTCTAGGACTCTGGGTAACACACTGTATTTAATTTAAATAGTTCTGTTCGATTTTTCTTCATTTTCCACTTCTCTTCCCTAATGTTCACCTTTGTACTGGAGTTACTGATGCTAGATTTTGATTCTGTGTTTGCTTCATTACAGCCCATTTTTTGTACCTAGAAATTTGTGGAATCAATTTTCTGTAACTCCCCCTTCTATCACTGCATTATTGTCATCTTGTCATTGTTTCAGTGATGCTGGGGGGCGGGGATTATGCACTGGTCTCCAAGCTCACAGTACTTGGATCTCCCATTGTGCTCCGGGGATCACAGCTGCAGTGTCTGGGCACACTCCATATGTGGGCTCAAGGAACCATTTGGGGTCCCGGGGATCCCTCATACCTAGGTAGACCCCATACAAAGCAAGCACCTTACCCATTATATTGTCTCTCCAGTCCCTCTGTGGTTAATTCATAAACAAATCTATTTTTGCTTATTTTTGGTGCCTGTTATTTTCTAACAATGATCTCATCCTCTGTTCTACGGATGCAATTTTATTTTATTATATTGGGGGTGGGGTGGGGTCACATGGGGTGCTGCTCTGGGCTTACTCCTGGTTCTGCACTCAGAAATCACCCCAGCAAGCGTGGAGGACCATATGGGATGATGGGGATCAATTCCAGGTTGGCCACATGCAAGGCAAGCACCCTACCCGCTGTGCTATCTCTCTGGCCCCTATAAAAGTGCATTTTTAAACTTCATTATCTTCCAGGGATTTCTCCTTCTCTTTTCTGTTGCCCTTTCCTCTCCAGTTTTTTTCTGTTGCAACTGCTTAGTAACACTTTCAGTTAAATGTGTATCTACTGTTATTGAAGTAGATACTATCTGACACTAACTGTTATTTACATTGTAAGTGTTAAGTCTATATAACATACATACATTGATATTGCTATAAGAGACAAAAGCAAAGACAGCACAAACCTAATATGTTTATAAGAAAGAATACACATATATATTAGATTTATGCTGCTGGAACTTGAATATTTTGAAGAATAATGCCCACTTTGAAACAGAATAATCGTTATCTTTGGAAGTTACTTATGAAGCAGAAGTGTCAAAAGTTTTATTTGCATAAAAACTTTAAATTTGCTAAACAAAAAATAAGAGTGTTATGGAAGTAAAATAAACCATGGATTGTTTATGTACACGGGACCTTGACAACACCCTAAGAATGAGTCTATGCTACAGTAAAAAGTGATTCAATTTTGGGGGCTGGAGCAATAGTACAGTGAGTAGGGCATTTGCCTACCACATGGCCAACCCAGGTTCTATTCCCATCATCCCATATGATCCCCTGAGCACAGCCAGGAGTAATTCCTGAGTGCAAAGCTTGGAGTAACCCCTGTGCATCTCTGGGTGTAACCCAAAAAGAAAAAAAAAAGTAATTCAATTTTATCTAGATCAAGAGAAACGAATTTAACTAGCTGAGCAATCCTAGTATGAAGCAATCGTGAATGAGGTAGTTCAAACAGGGGACGAAATAAGGATCAGTTGACAGTAAGGCCCTGTCAGAATCACATGCATCTGTGAGAGCATCTTCACCTACGTCCATTCATGCTTCACCTGAGTCCAGTCATACATAATGCACATTGTCATATGACTTTTAAGAGTATCTGGAGGTAATAGAAAGCCTGTCTCATGAGCTGGGGAAGAAGGCAGCTGGGATGGAGACGGGATCACTGAGTCAATGATGATTGGAGCAATCATTCTGGATGGGGGATGTGTGCTGACAGTAGATTAAGGACCAAATATGATGGCCTCTCAATATCTGTATTGAAAACCATAATGCCCAAAAGTAGAGAGACAGTATGGGGGAAATTGTCTGCCATAGAGGAATGGGGGTGAATGGAAAGGGAGAGGGGGGTACTGGGGACATTGGTGTTAGAGAATATGCACTGGTGGAGGGATGGGTGTTCAAACATTGTATTATTGAAACACAAACATGAGAACTTTGTAACTATTTCATGGTGATTCAATTTAAAAAGAGTATCTGGGAGGAAGCCAGAACTCCCCCAAAACTCCCTCCCACAAAACTTTCCTTCCCTTTGTTTGTTCTCTCTGCTGTGGGCTAAGACTTCCCACCCTTGGCTGGAGGCTTCCAGAGCTCAAACCCTTGACTGTGGGGCTCTCATACTCACTGAGAGGTACTCAAGATCACCGTGGAGAATGCCGCAATGATGTGGGATGCAACTGGAAATCAAGCTTCAAACCCACGCCCGCAAGTCAGGGGCCTTCCTCGAGTCTATCACTTGGTTTTTTGGAAAGTCAGATATTTCTGTGATGTCTTCTATTTATTAAAATGTTGCTCCTTTATGAATACCCCCAACCTCGAGACTAGCACTCCACATACCAGACTGACTTTTCTGCTGTGGGGAGAAAGCACATGAGCTGCCGATTTTTGTCACCTGCAAATTTGAATCCACCCTCATGTGCGTGCATGTATGAAAACTCATGCTCCTAGATTATTTTTCTCTATATCATTTCAAAAGATGTATTTACATGTTCTAAATCCAGTTAAGTATATAGACAAGATAAATAGGAATTATTGAGATTAATAGTTTATCTTTAAAATCATAAAGTTTTTGTGGGGGATATTATATTTGGGGTAAGGATTGGGCCACACTCCCTAATGTGTAGGTCTTACTCCTGCCTCTGCACTCAGGACTTAATACTGAAGTGCTTAGAGGGACATGTTGGGGTCGAAACAACCAACTCAAGTCTGCTTCTTGCAAAGCAAGTGCCCTACATGTTCTAGTATCACTCTGACCCCAGTAATAGTTCCTTTTTTAATTTGTTGTTTACATTTTCTCTTCGAACAGCTTTTAGTGATTTCATATTATTATACCAGACATTGGGACAAAACCTTGCATTCAGACAGGTAGCAAGTGAAAAGCCCATCCAGTGTATTGACAAGTACTGGCAGCAGATTCCTCAGGTGTTTGGGTCTGACCTTGTCTGGACTGGGTGCAGTATGCTTCTTTACCAACAAAATGGTGTGACAGATTTTGGAAGGGAGAACATTGGGAATGACATATCCATCCTGAGGAATTTGGTATGTGGGCAGATGGACGTGTCTATCGAAGAGATCCAAGTAGAAGTCATGAAAAATCTTCTCCATTGACCTTCTGGAAAATGTGATAGATCCATCAGGATGTTAGAGGGCAGTCATCTTGGTCTTGTAGTTGGCGCAGAACAGGCAAGCATTGTGAATACTTTTCCCAGCTTCTGCCACATCAGCCAACACTGCTGCTCTTCTCTCTGTGAGGTCTTCCTTTATTGCTTCTCTGCACAGCTTTGCGAGCTCGGACGTTAGTTTATGATTGCCAAAGACTTGTGCCAAACCACGTTGGCGAATGAGCTCGAAAGTTTCCAAAGACAGGCATCTGTTTGTGGCTTTCCCACTCTCGGCATTCCTTGCTCAGTCACAGAGGTGCTGAACCAGTCGTTGGTATTCCTCGTTGATGTCAATGATGGCATCTTCCCACATTGCTGCAATAGTGCCAAAGAGCTCCCAGTTGGTGGTCATTCTGGGAGTTCTCTTCTTAAGCTTTACAGTACTTTCTCCCCACTCTGTGAAGTAGAAATTTTCACAAAGGAGACGGAAAACCAGTAGGACCTGTTCTGTTGTACAAGAAAGGAGACATCCTCAATATCAGCATCTATCGCCTGATCTGCCTATTGTCCATCGTCTACAAGTTGTTCACTCAGGTCATTATGAATAGAATAGGCAGAACACTGGACAAAAGACAACCATGCGAGCAAGCTGGGTTCTGAAAGGGATTCATCACGATAGACCATGTCCACATGGTGACCAAGCTCATTGAGTTTTTGCAGGAGTTCAAGATGACGCTCTGTCTAACGTTCATTGATTTAAAGAAGGCCTTTGATTCTGTTGAGACTGAAGCGGTCATCAAAGCCCTAGACAAACAAGGCATTCAAACTCAGTACATCAGGATCCTCCGTGAGCTGTATCATGGATTCACCAATAGGATCTCACCATTCTATAAGTGATCTTTGACGTAAAGAGAGGGCTTTGGCAGGGTGATATCATTTCACCAAAACTCTTCAGTGCCAACCTCGAGAATGCCATGTGATGACTGTAATGACTGTAATGGGAATAAATGGGAGTGAAGATTGATGGTCGGTAACCACACCACCTCTGCTTTGCTGATGACATCGTTCTAATAACACCAAACATTAGCCAAGCAGCACAAATGCTGGCCGACTTCATCTGTGAGTATGGAAAGATTGGACTGCAGCTGAATCTCACCAAGACTATGTTCATGAAAAATGAACTAGTCCCTGATGTTCCATTTGCTCTCAATGGAACAAACATCTCAGAATGCAGCAGCTATGTATACCTGAGTCGAGAATTCACATGAGGAATGACTTGGTGCCAGAATTTCGCAGGCAGAAGAGATTGGCATGAAGTGCCTTCAAGAGCTTGGAAGAAATTGTTAAGTGGACGAAGAATCTCCAGCTTCTGGCACATCTTTTCGACTCTACTGTTCTTCTTCACTAACATACACCTCAGAGACCTGAACCCTACGAAAATGGGATGAGAACACTATTCGGATCATCCAAAGAGGAATTGAAAGAGCTATGCTTGGGGTATCATGCTTCACTCAAGTGAGAGAAGGAATCTGGAGTTCTGACCTCTATCGATGATCGAAGATCAATGACACTGCCTTGTTTGCCAAGTTGTTGAAAATCAGATGGGCTGGACACGTAATGCGATTTAGAGATGGCTGCTGGACTAGAGCTGTTACCGACTGGATTCCATGGGACATCAAAAAGATGAGAAGGTCAGACTTCTTTGTCAAAACCCTGAATTTTGAGTTTGAGGCTTTTCATGTTCCTGGAGTGAACAGATGTCATTGGGCTACACTAGCAGGAGACAGGGAGGAATGGAGATGTTACTGGCGCCCGCTTGAGCAAATTGATGATCAACGGGATGACTTGTGATACAAGTGATTATTTCTACATTTTAATTTTTATAATATATTGCAAGTATATTTTATAGGTAAAGGTATGTTAATACTTATATACAGACTTACCTTTTACATTTCTTTCAGTCTTTCCCTCATTTATTTTCTCTAATTGTGTTTTACTTATTCTGTGTAATTTTTTCCTGTTATTTTGTTCAATATTAATAAAATGGCAAAAAATAAGATTTTTATTCATGATATACTTATTTTGTCATCATTTTAGACAGGCAATTCTACTTGATAAATCTTTGAAAACTTTTCTCTTATCACTATCACAATGATTTCTAAAAAAATATGTACGTACACATATACACATACACACACATATATATATGTATATATTTGTTTTCCATCAATTATACACAGATTTCAAAGTCTAGTATCTTTGGTGATTCTTTTATGTAGCATAGTTCAAGAACTTCTAATGGGGCTTGAGAAATTGTAGGACAAGTAGGGCACTTGCCTGTCACACAGTAGACCTAGGTTAGATCCTGGGCACCCCATTTCCTTCCCTAGCCCTATTAGGAGTGACCTCTGAGCTTACAGCGGGGTAAGTCTTGAGTGTGACACCCAAAACTTCCATCCTCTAAAAATAACTATTAATGGTTTTATGGTCTGGGAAGTTTCATATGTTTTCTTTAAGGTGGGCTTTTGTGTTTTCCTCAGCTTAGGTATTATTAAAATCCTGGGTACCACCTACACATCGACAGGGTGATCTCTGAGGTAAATACTTTGCAAGTACAGCACAATTTATTAGACTATTCATCTAAAACCAGTGTGCTTGCTTACTTTTGGATATTATTTCTAAAAGCCCCAGTAAGATCCAAGCATCGCTGAGTATGGCCCCCAAATTACACAAACATGCAAACAAAAACTGTAGGATAGTTTCTTTAACCAATTTTTGTGTATTTTTTTGTTTCTATATTCACCTAAAGTTTATTCTCCATTATTTCTGTTATTTTTTCATGATAGTCAAGTTCACTACATTCTCTATGTTCTATTTCTCTTTCTTTAATTTCTACTACTTTTTCTTTCTATGTTTTAGTCTTAATATTTTTATTGATTAATATCTACTTAGGTAATTTTTCTCCAACTGGATTCTAGTAAGTCCCACCTTTCTTTTCTTTGTCGGGGGATACATCAGACAGTGTTCAGGGCTTAACTCCTGCCTCCATGCTCTGGACTCACTCCTGGGAGGATTGAGGAACCGGTGCAGGGGATGGAACCCAGGTCAGCTGCCAGCAAGGCAAATAAAGCACCCTGCCTGCTGTACTATCTCCCCCACCCTCGTTTGTCATTTTATTTCAGGTTTTTCTGGTCCTTCCTGGTGGGTATCTAATCTGAAAAAATCATCCTATTATCACTGAAAATGGAAACTCAAAACCGTGCATTATCTCTATTACTACAGAAAATTCATGGATATAAAAGAAGGAATTTAGAAACTATACTTTTGGAAATATATCAAGATATGTTTGTATTCTTTCAGACCTTGTTTATTGTCTTGTAAAAGCAGAGTAAAATGTTTTCCCTCATGGAAGAGAGAGTTTTATGAGGAATTTCTTCATCAAACAACAAATAAATACCATGTGCAAACAATCATGATTTTCATTGTTTGCAAATTTTCAAACTTTTAAAAGCTTGCAAATGAGGCAGAGTTGCATACAGTGTAAAATATGCATACTTACCTATTTTGTCTAAAGTATATACCATGAGTGTATTTTGATTTTAATATGAAAACAAAAATTGTATAACATTACCAGGTTATCAACACTGGGTTTTATTCAAAGAGCATTCATCACCAGTTAAAAAGTCAGCATGCATTTTTCCAGTTCCATTGCTCTAATCCTCAGAGTAATGTAGAAAATTCTTACTTAAAGGTTTTAATTTAAAAAATTAATTTATTTGTAAATATTCTCTTTATGACTTCAAAATAAAAAATAAGCTGGAGCTCATCCCCATCGGAGAGCCCAGCAAGCTACCAAAGGTACCCCGCCTGCATGGCAGAGCCTGGCAAGCTACCTGTGGCATACTCGATATGCCAAAAACAGCAACAATAACGGATCTCATTCTCCTGACCCTGAAAGAGCCTCCAATATGGCAGTGTTGGGAAGGAGTAAGGAGTAAGGAGAGGCTGCTAAAATCTCAGGCTTGGGACGAATAAAGACATTATTGGTACCCGCTTGAGCCCGCTTGAGCTAATCGATGAACAACGGGATAAAAGTGATACAGTAACAGTGATGGTTATTTGAGTAATACAGTGAACTGGATTTTCTTCCCCTTCCTTCTTTGAAATCCCCTGCAGATCTCACACTTGCTTGGCCCTGATGCTTGTGCTGTGTTGAACGTTTAATCTACTGTTGAAAGTCAAACTAAAGACCATGATATGTTGGAGCCAGAACCATAGTACAGCTAGTAAGGCACTGCCTTGCACACAGTGGACCCCGCTTCGATCCCTAGCCTCCATGATCCCCAGCACCAACGAGTTTACTTGAGCAAACTTTGAGCCCCTCTGGATGTTATCCAGAATAAACAAACAAAAACCAAAACAAACCAACCAAACTCCAAACTGTGATACAGTGAGGTAAAGGGATTTACTGGTAACATGCTGTCAAAGTTGGAAAATGGTGGACTCAGGACTCAAAATAACCATCTTGTGTGCAAAGTTACAAAAAGGAATTTGTATAGAGAAAGAAAACAGGGAAGCCCATTTCTAAAGGTTGGGTTTCAGGCTGGTGGGTATGGGGGCTGAACAAATTTAGTCAGCCTGGTGTCTTAAGGCCCACTTCCCAGTTAAGTACAAATAAATATTTCTGATTAAGCTTCTCCCACCCGATATTCTTTAGGAAAAGATACAGGAGGATACATTCTCAACATATTCAAGCATCGCTACCCATGAGTTTTATCAGTTCTGATATTGCATTATTGCATTCATCACCTAATTTCCTGGGCTGGCGTCTCTAGCACATAGCTACAGACCCTCATCTGGTGCTACCCTTTTCATTTTGGTGCTTGCACATGGCCTTGGAGGGGTGGAGGAGTGGGGTGTCAAGGACCACACACTCCTATGAAGGTGTCGGGAATACCCGAGAGCAAACATGCCTTCAGGGATGGTGCTCTGTGGGTCTGGGTAGGGCCAGGATTGATCCAACAGAATCAAACTATGCAAAGTCAATGCTTTTCATCTCTGAGTAATCCTCCATGTTCTACTTCTAGGTCGTTTCTGCTTGTCTATTTTTCTTGTTTTGTTTGTTGGGTCACACCCAGCAGTTGTCAAGGGTTGCTCCTGGCTTTATGCATGAGGATAACTACCGGCTGGCCTCTGGGGACCTTGTGCAATGCCAGCACCTTGCCAGCTCCACCATCACCATAACTCTGTGTGGCCCTCGCCTTGCCTGGGGGCTGAGGCAGAGCTGTAGCGTTTGCCTTCTGAGAGTGGTCAGCACGTCTATCTTCCTGTCTCAGTTCCCTGAGACCTCATGTTGTCTCTCACCTGAGTGATCTACCTGCACATTTAATCAGTGAATAAAAACGAAAATTACTAACGAGGTCAATTGTTAAGTTCAAGGTCAAATGTCAGTGAATATAGTATATTAAGGATAGTCACTTTTCTTTAAATGAACTGCCAAAGTGGCTTGACACGAAGAAAATAATTGTATATCCTTACATAGTAATTGTTGGCTCTATTAATTTTTTTAAATGAACTGGACCTTTGAGAGAAGATTTATCCACCTTATTAAGTCAGGATCAGCAGCCTGTGGTATATTTCTAAGAATTCATAAAAAATACATTTCCTACAGTAACTTACTGCTTGTTGTAGCATAGTTACAGCAAAATTTCTGAGTACTTTACTACTCTTTTTCATTCTTTGAAAAAAGTTCAAATAATTGAGTTACAAAGTTTGAAATGATCCGAAGAACACAACTTGCTCATTTCTCCAACACTTTCTAGTCTCCTGCCCCTGCGTCTGGCTATCCTCGCCGGGGTCTCTTGGAGGGGGCGGGTTGAGTTTCTCTCCCTGCCCCAGCAGAACTCTGGCAGCCGAAGACCTCCAGAACCAGCCACCACCGTGCTGAGACCACTCTCCACATGCATGAAGGTAACGGCAGAGGAACAAAGGCATGCGGGACCCGGGGCTGAGATCTCCAAGCCTGCTCGGATCGGGGCTGAGCATCCTCCACCCAGATCCTCCATCTTCCAGTAGGCGGGGGTCACACCCAACAACTGGCCCCCTGCCACAGTGTAATTCCATCAATGGCCAAGACCCAGAGACTATAAAACCCAGCTCCCGGAAGCATCTTACTATCTTTTTCTTACTTTGGACAACCTGGCAGGCTACCCAATGTAACCTACCCACACAGCAGAGTCTGGCAAACTCCCCGTGGCGTACCCAATATGCCAAATACCAGTAACAATGATGGGTCTCATTCTCCTAACCCTGAAAGACCCTTGAATATGGCACTTTTTAAAATTTCAGGGCTAGGATGAAGGAGACGTTACTGGGGCCTGCTCCAGGTAATCCACTAACAGCAGGATGATGGTATCTAGGACAGTAACACAAACAGTTTTCATTGTATCTCTTTTGGTATTTAATGTCTCTGGAGAGGAAGATACATTGATATATAAAATTGTTGCAAATAAAAAGAATACATAATAATAAAGAAAATGGTTGTAATTCAGTTTCCTATACTCTTAATGGGCTCAAGCAATAGCACAATGGGTAGGGCATTTGCCTTGCATGCGGCCTACCCCGGGACCTGGCTCTGATTCCTCCACCCCTCTCAGAGAGCCTGGCAAGCTACCAAGAGTATGGTGCCCACCCAGCAAAATCTGGCAAGCTCCCCCTGACGTATTCAATATGCCAAAAACAGTAACAAGTCTCACAATGGAGATGTTACTGGTGCCCACTCGAGCAAATCGATGAACAATGGGAGGACAGGACAGTGCATTCTCTTAATAATGCACAACTTTTCCCCCTTTTCAAAAACTTTTCCACTGACATAAAATGATTGCATTTTTGAAAATGACAAATATTATTATAGACAGAGCAATATTATTATAGAAAAATCAAATAATTCACATTTTCATAGAAAGGTAAAGGATACAGATACTCCTTCTAGAAATAATCTCTGCGGCTGACATATTGGTGAACATTTCCACTGCTACCTGTACTTACTTAGATTCTTTTCCTTTCAAGAAAGACTTTTGAGTTGACGTCCACAATGAACCAGGTTCTACTCTGTTATCAGTCCTCAAAAGGCTAACTTTATATTTTGAATTTTTTATTACTTTGTAGTCTGCAAATCTCTGCCATGTTTGAACAAACACTAGAAAAGAGCCCTGCTATGTGTAGGTTTCAAGCAAGCTGTTTTATAGTCTAACAAAGACAATAGTGAAACAGCAGCGGAGAAAGAGCCAGGATGACAAAATCTGCTTCTCTGAATATATGTCACAACAAGCACTCATTAGGCAATCAAATACTTGGCTCTCGCTTCCTTTTGGCCATGGGATTTCAAAAGCATTTTCTTTAAGGAAATTCTCCTATCCAAAATATAATAATAACAAAACAGAACCTTTGAAGACATTATTATTTCTAGAAAAGAGATCTGGGTTAATGTGCTCAGTAATTTGACTTTGTAACAAAATCTAGATACAAACATTCCAGTTCAGATGTACTTATGTTTTTTTTCTCTATGAATCCACCTTGTTACTTTTTTTTTCATTTTTGGTTCATTAATTATTTGATTTGAAAATATTATTAAGGAAAACATATGTTTCAGGGCACTTCCACTTCAATATTTGTCTAGGAAAATGTAAGCTTATTTGCCTTCATTATGTAATTGATCTGATTAAATTTTGACAGAATGATTGGTCTCTACTCCAGGCAGAAATGTATTTTACCCAGGAGATACAATTGGAATAAAACAACCTATCATGCTTGGATTTTAACATGCTTTTAAACAACTGTGGCAATTCCATTTTGCACAGTACATAGAAGCAGTGTCAGACAAAGGGCAAGAGACTCGCCTTAGTCACAAAACCGAAAGGACTCATAAAAAACTCAGTTATGAAGATAATATTTCATGCACTATTTAAAAAAAACAAAATATCTTCTTTTAAATTCTTTTCACCATTGAGACACACTGTCACTGAGCCACTTCCCCAACTAAAATAAAATAAAATGTAAGTTAAATTTATTAAAAATATCCACAGTCAACAAAAACAACTCTAGTGGATTCTATGTACAGATTTGACATCATTTAATCTTACGATGTCTCAAACTCTAAAAAAACTGGAAATTCTTTAGCTACATACATTCACGGAACTCCTGATCTTTGTGTTTAGTAGGTGTAATCTAAGTCTAAGAATCTGCATTAAAAAGTTATACAAATGACAGACTCTGTTGCAGATTATCCGAAAGCAAAGCTTGGCAAGATATCAATTACTATCTAAAGATGTTAGTGGGTACCCCAATATCTCTGAGAAGAGGAAAGCAAGGTTTTGTTTGACAATGTTTGTTCTTAGGGGGTGTGTCACACCAAACAGTTCTCAGGGATCATTCCAGGCTACACTCAGGTATTTGGAGGAGTATAGGGAAGGAACTTCCCTCCCAGCAGTGCTCAGGAAGTCCTAAGTCACTCCTAGTGAGGCTTAGTCTCCCAGACCAGTGACTCAGTGTTAGCACTTAACTGTATGGTGCTCTGGCCCTGCAGGGTTAGGGGTCATTAAGGGCCTCCCTTGTGGTACTTGGGCGAACAAATGATGCCACAGATGAAACCAGAGGAGAGTCACATAATCTGCATGCACTTTTGCCCCGGAGCTGCCTCTCCTGCACCCCGCCCACGCTGCCAGAGAAAGTGCTCTTTAAAAAATATTAAGCTTTATTCTTGTTTGTTTTGCCTGGGGGGGGGGGGGGGGGCGGGGCATACAGCGATGCTTGCAGGCTATTCCTGGCTCTGCACTCAGGAATTTCTCCTGGCAGTGCCTGGAACACGATGTGAAATGCCAAGGATTGAACCCAATTTAGCTGGGTGCAAGGCAAATGCTCTACTCACTGTACAATCTCTCCAATCCCAAAATAAAACTGTTGTGTTTTTATTTTAAAGGCCAGATACTATACCCTATTCTAGTTAAAAGGAACATCTACAAACCAAAGAGGATTTATGTCTCTTTGTTTACACCGGGGGGCTGGAGCGATAGCACAGCAGTAAGGCGTACATGCAGCCAGCATGGCTGAGTATATATATTCAATATGCCAAACACAGTATCGACAAGTCTCAAAATGGAGACAATGCTGGGCCCGCTCGAGCAAATCAATGAACAACAGGAGGACAGTGTTTGTTGTTTACACAGGATTTTATACTTATGTGACTTTTACTAAGTGTATGCGGTTTAGAAACTGAAATTAGAATCTGTCTGACCAGCTGAAAATAATAAGAATGATCAGTGAATGCTACAGGCAGGGGAAATTTGTTCCAGACTCAATTGAAGGTTCAGCTAAATATGCATGATTAGAAGTACAACTACTACACATTTGTACAGGGAAGACATGAGTATTTTCTTCGAATCTTATCAAGCATAATTGTAGGTTTTTGCTGTTCTACCTCTTTTCATAGTCTGTGTGTTTGTAATGTTTATGAAAATCATGACATGGGAACGATAAAATTAAAATCACATGAAATATTCACTAAAATACAGTCTTCTGAACCTATTCCAATTTTTAATCAAAAGTTTCTAAAAGATAAGTACAGGTATCTACATTTTTTGTCTTTATCTTCATATAATTCTACCATCTCGGCCCCGGAACCCACGTGACTTTGTCCCTCTGTCAGTACCTTCATGTGTGTGGAGAGTGGTCTCAGCATGGTGGTGGCTGTTCCTGGAGGTCTTTGGCTGCCAGAGCCCTGGTCGGGGAGGGGAGAAAAGTTCAACCCGCTCCCTTCCAAGGGGCTCTGGCGAGGACAGCCAGGCGCAGGGGCAGGAGACTGCACTGTTCTCTTCCGGGAGCTGGTTTTTATAGTCTCTGAGTCTTGGCCGTTGATGAGATTACACGGCACCAGGGGGCCAGTTGGTGGGTGTGACCCCCGCTTCCTGGAATTTGGGCTGAGATCTCCAAGCCTACTCGGATTGGGGCCGAGCATCCTCCACCCAGATCCTCCAAATTCCAGTGTAATTCCATCAACTGCCAAGACTCAGAGACTATAAAAACCAGCTCCCGGAACCGCACCGCTGCATTCCTGGCCACGCAACATCTTATTATGACACCTTATTATCTCACTCCTACTTTGGACAAACTGGCAGGCTACCAAATGTAGCCTGCCCACACGGCAGAGTCTGGCAAACTCCCCGTGGCGTACCCAATATGCCAAATACCAGTAACAATGATGGGTCTCATTCTCCTAAAGAGCCTTGAATATAACCTCAGGTCTAGGATGAAGGAGACGTTACTGGGGCCTGCTCGAGGCAATCGACGATTAACAGGATGATTTGTGATTTGTGATTGATTGAATTCTACATAGGCTAAGTCTTCGGTACCATTGGATGTTCATCCTTCTGCTTGTCTGTGCTCAGTTGATACATGTTTCAGTGCAGTGATCATTAGGATGTTATGTTTTCTTCTGAGGACCTCTGATCTCTTCTCAGTCCACTATCAAATGGACAGCAACATTTGCCTACTCTTCCCTTCTTAATTCATGGCAAAATAATAGACTAGTATGGGAAGTTTAAGCACATATGGGTTGAGCAACGTGGGAAATTACAGATTTATCACTGATGCTTTTTCTGAGGATTTTGTAATATATTCTGTATTTTTTAGTTGCAAGCGTCTGATGTGGGCTTAAAAATTACCACATGTTTCTGTTACTAATAGAATTTTTATGGTTGTGTTGTCGTTGTTTGTCTGTTTTTAGGCCACACCCAGCGGTGTTCAGGGAACTACGCCCAGGGAAGGCAAATGCCCTACCATGTCTCTGGGCCCAGGATTTTATGTTTTATTATTCAACCTCACATAGAATTCAGTACATTTTATGTACTTTAGAATGACAAAACTTCATACTGCCTTCCATTAAAAGCATAATCATATCAAATTAAATAAATATAAAGTCATCTATCAAATAAATAATTCAAGAGAAACCAGTTGAATGTTATATTCACTCAGAACTCTCACTTTTGAAGCAGAAGCTCTTTCATTTAGGCAACAAGAGCACTGATAACTATTTCTTAATAGTATTTCTTGCACGTTTGTGTTTGGTGCCGCAATGTCTTTGAACTATTAAGGTTCTTATTGCATTACTCCTTGAAGTGGTTTAACAACATAAAAGCAATAAGAGGATAGCTTTAGTACACAAAAATCTTATGGTACATAATAGAGTCACTTAATCCCAGTTTTTCATGAATTTAGAAGAAATATGCATGACTTCAGAGGAGAGTGACTAAATATCCAAATCGTTTTTATTTAAATATTGCTGGCAATTCAATTACTTTCTTACTTCTCAAAGAGTTTTTACTCTGCAATATGTAATTTTTCATGAGAATATAACCAGGAATCATTTGCAAGTACACTAAGGATATCACGTCCTCAAAATATAAGAAAATGCCCAATTTGACTTTTATTCAAATTTGACTTTTATTTCAAATTTAGATATACAGAAAAACAGAACTTCAGTTTTCCATGTTACTTCACCCAATGTCAACAATAACTTGAGGGGAATTTCTTTTGTTCTAAGTTGTTTCTGCACTGCAATTTTTTTTACATTCTGGGTTTTTCAAATTACATTCCTTGGTATAATAGAGCATATCATGGTGTCATGCACATGTAACATGTCTCTTATGCATCTCATGTAAACTGAAGGTGAGAGCTAGAGATTTAATTAGATTGAAGTTTTGGTGGAATAAATATTTTATAGGTCACATACATTTTATTCAAGGAATATGTAATATCAATTTGTTTCTATTGGTTAATAGCAATTAAGGATTGTTGCTTAACTCTATTAATTTTAAGAGGCTATAAAACAATGATATCCTAATTAATTGAAAAATTCTTACATGCGATTTTTGTGAAGCAAAATAGTTTTTAACTGAAAGAAATTTAGAGATGTATGGAGAGAGAGTGGGAGCAGAGAGAGGGAGAGAGGCAAAGAAAGAGAGAGAGAGAGAGAGAGAGAGGTGCTTAAGATCTCTCTGAAAAGATCTTTTCTACTCAGTGGCTTGAAAAAGCAAGCCGGTCTAGGATGGTTTGGGGAAAAGTTTATATACAATTCCATCACATGGTTTTGATATGAGTTCTCTGTATACAGAAAAGTTTTTCTGGGTGTTGTCACAGGGAAAGCCTCACAATATCTATGGTCCTTTCCTAATTTCCTCATGACCTCACATGCTCCTGAAGCTTCCCCTCACTGGGGACTCCACTCTCCCCTGGGTAGAGCCTCAGAGGTCTGCATCTGGAGTGTGCCTCAGTTTCTCCATCTTGCTCTTCAAGTCCCTATTCTCTATTGAACCTGTATTTAGCTTGCTTGTCTCCTTGCTTACTCCCCCTCTCCTCCCCACACACACTCTGGAAAGCCCATGTTCTCTCTCTCTCTCTCTCTCTCTCTCTCTCTCTCTCTCTCTCTCTCCTGTCTCTCTTTCCTTCCTGCTTTGGAGTCACACCTGATGATGATCAGGAGTTACCCAGTCAGCCATGTGCAAGGCAAAAAACTCACTCCCCATACTCTCATTTTTGTGGTGCTTTTTTAAAAACACGTATTTCCTCTTTCTCTCTCATTTTACATCTCCATAAGCAAGTTTTGTTAAAAAAAAAAAACTACCTTCCATCAAAGACAAGAGTAATAGTACAGGGGGTCAGGCATCTGCTTTCACAGGGGCTACCCTAGTTTTATCCCTGGTACCACATGTCATCCCTTGAGACCCACCAGTACTGACCCCCAAGTGCAGAGCCAGGAGTAAGACCTGAGAAACACCAGGCATGGTTCCAAACCACAATCTATCTTGCTTCGCTACTTGGCCTCCTGAAATTCTCTTCCTTGAGGAAAAGGCGGTGGGTCCCAGAGTGGCTGTGTGGAGTTTAGAACTGACTCAATGTTTCCTGCAAAGAGCAAGTCCTCACTCCAGCCTGAAACACGGCTTTTAGAGAAATTGGGGGCAGGGATGATGTCCCACACTGGCCAAAACAAGTGGACTCCAGGTGAAGCCTGCTGGCTGCCTGGTGGGGCTGGCGGGCCATCGACAGACATCTTCTGTGTTGGTGCTCTCAGCCAACCTGACCAATCCTGAATCCCGCAGGCAAGCTTTGCTTTACTGTGCTTTGTTTTTTGTTTTTTGTTTGTTTGTTTGTTTTGAATTCCAGTAGGCAGGTGTCACACCCACCAACTGGCCCTTGGCCGTGTAATCCCCTCAACGGCCAAGACTCAGAGACTATAAAAACCAGCTCCCGGACGAGAACAGTGCAGTCTCCTGCCCCCGCGCCTGGCTGTCCTCGCCGGGGCCCCTTGGAGGGGAGCGGGTTGAGCTTTCCTCCCCGCCTCGACCAGGACTCCGGCAGCCGAAGACCTCCAGGACCAGCCACCACCATACTGAGACCACTCTCCGCACACCTGAAGGTACCGGCAGAGGAAAAAAGGCAAGCAGGTCCCGGGGCTGAGATCTCCAAGCCTACTCGGATTGGGGCTGAGGATCCTCCACCCAGATCCTCCAAATTCCAGTAGGCGGGGGTCACACCCACCAACTGGCCCCCTGGCGCCATGTAATCCCATTAACTGCCAAGACTCAGAGACTATAAAAACCAACTCCCGGAACCGCACCACCACATTCCTGGACGTGCGACATCTTATTATGACATCTTATTATCTCATTCCTACTTTGGACAAACTGGCAGGCTACCGAATGTAGCCTGCCCACATGGCAGAGTCTGGCAAACTCCCCATGGCGTACCCAATATGCCAAATACCAGTAACAATGATGGGTCTCATTCTCCTAAAAAGCCTTGAATATAGCACTTTCTTAAAAATCTCAGGGCTAAGATGAAGGAGATGTTACTGGGGCCTGCTCGAGGCAATCGAGGAATAACAGGATGGTCGTGATTCGTGATTCATTTGTTTGTTTGTTTGTTTTGTCACACTGTCTGTGCTTGGGCCAATACCTGGCTCTGTGCTCGGCCCTCACTCCTGATGGTGTTTGGGGACCATGTGCAGTCCCAGGAATCAAACCAAGATTGACCACTTGCAAGGCAAACACCTTACACCCTGTACTATTTCTTCTGCCTTGACATTCTGTCTTAACAACTATTAGCTTATAGCTAATACAGGGAAAACTGGACAAATGCCTACTTATTTCCTTTATTTTTCTATGTTCAAAATGAGTTTATTTCTCCTGATTATATCAGTATCACCTATGCTTGCCACTTTTGCTACTCTTTGCTCTGCTATTCTTGCCACTTTGATCTTCTTATTCAATATCTTTTGTCTTACCCATTTAAATATTTTGAGAGACTTAAAAAACATTGATTCTTTCACTGTGCTTCTTGATGCTGAAATTTTGTTATCTATGCTAGTGAACATCTGTTTCTTTGACTCTAAATTACAACCTGATAAATGTCAAGTTCTTAGTTTCCTTGAGTCATAAACTTTCCATGGGTCATTTTTATCAAGTAATAAGTAAGCTAGTGGTGCTGGTGTTTCACTAAAGTGGGGTGTGTGGGAAGTGGATATAATAAGAGTAATTCTCCCTTTTCCCACCCACCTCAGCCACCAGCGCTCAGGGAATTGTCTGTCCTAGACTAGGTGAGTCTCAAGCCTAGCACAGGTATTCTGGGTCTGCTGAGAGCACCTAATTCTGAGCACCGGACCACCAGGGAGCACGCATTGTGTGTTTGTTGCCTTTTTGCTCACAGGAAAGAATCTCAGGAGATGAAAAAGTAGAGTGGAAATTGGCAGGGAAAGAAACATGCAGACAAGCAAGGCACTTGTTTAAGGGAAAACTCTGGCTTGAAGAGTAAACCCTGGCTGGCTTTTAGTAGTTTTTATACAGTTCTTCCAAACATTTGTTTGTTTTGTTTGTTTTTTCTTGTTTTGCATATGTAAAACTTAATCTGGGTGTTGTCAGAGGAAAACTGTGCACTGCTGATGCTCTTCTCCTAATCTCATGGATTCTTCTGTAACTTCTCCCCTTCTGAGGGGTCCACCCTCAGAGTTGGGTCCTTAGATTTCTACATCTGGGTGGTGTCTCAGTTTCCTCCCTCCAAAAAGCTCAGGATTTTCAGAGCAATGCAGTCATATGCCTTTGTGTACTTCTGGTCTAAAAAAATCTCTGAAGTTTTATTATTTCCCCAAAGTACATTGCCAGACCCCTTCCTATCTGCTTAAAACACTAGCTTACTCTATTACTTCATTACAGTAGAGAATGGTGATGTCCACAGTATTCTAAAGTGGTTATATTTATTATTTGTATTGTTTTATGCTTCTTCAGTTGAGGAAATATTCTCTATCACCTTAACTTATTTATGAATAGTTTTTATGGGAAACCAAGGCTACATATGTAAACACCTTACTTAAAATATTAGCTGATTTTCTAGAAAAGTTTCAGTAAGTTATGTGTGTGAGTTGACTGTTGACATTTTGTCATCTTTGACTATGTCTACATTCTTTAACCTGCTACTTTTCAATATATTTTAATATTAATTCTGCGCCCTCTTGACTCCCGGGTATGGGAATTTGGCTGAAAGAACGTCACAGTCTTGAAGCACAGACAACTTGACACGCAGTTGTTTGATTGCACTTTGCTTCTCGATCTTCTGTCATCAAGTGAACACATCTCATGAGGATGCTCCAGACCTAGGAAAGGAGACAGAAGTGTGAAGTGCACAAACTCATGCAAACTTGAACTGGAACATCTTACCTCTAGGAGCCTTTTAGGTAAGAATCAATATTTTTACTTCAGACGTAGAATTTTGAGTACTTAGTTTCACAGTATTGATGGGAAAGTATGGCTGAGAGAGAAAGAGAGAGAGAGAGAGAGAGAAGATATATTATTATGAAGTGTAAATATTTTGGAGGGTCTCAGTTGTTGCTCAGGAGGTCTGAGTGGGGGGAGGGTCACAGTAGTGATTCTCTTCTTACTGGGCCATTGGTTCAGCTCAAAGACCAAGGGATGTGATATTGTTTTGGCCCAGCAGTATCAGAGAAGATACCCAGGCCACCCAGTGATGCTGGGGACCTCCAGAGTCACCTGTGGCAGTGCTCAGGGGCCTTCTGCACTATATATAGTGGTGATTGGGGGATCTTAGATGCCAGGAATTAAACATGTATAAGACCCTTGCTGAGCTGTTAGGGTCCAGTGTCCAAAATACCACATCAAGCAATGAACTTTGCAGTATACGATTTTATTTCGCACAAGTCAAACAAGCATTGAGTTTAAAAAGTATTAAGTGTAGAAAGCTGACCGGTCATGCCCACCCCCTCGAGCAGAAGAGTGACCATTCCTCTTGTTTCCAGGGTCCTTTTAAACTCTAAAACTGCCAGGGGCTTTCCTGACCATCCTGTATCGCACCTGGGTGACATCTCTCTTGATTGTTTTGGTGGTTATCTCTAGTGGCCCAGGTATGGGTAGTTCTGCTCTGAGCTGAGTCCTATAAATGGGTGTTATGGGTTCCACCAACGGTTACTGGCAAAAGCTGCTGATTTATTAAAGAATGGCTACACTTACCCAAGATGGCTGTGCTGATATCAGGCCAAGTGATGGTGTTCATTAAACTTTGTCTGTTTGCGGTTTCTTTATATTCCACGTCTGAGTGAGTGATAGCATCTGACATTAGGACTTATCTTTCTCCATCTGACTTATTTCTATTAGCATATACCCTTCAGTCCAATGATATTATCTCAAAAGAATTAATTTTTGATCAGATAATTTTTGTTATTGAGTTTTTTAAGTTATTGATATACCTTGGAATTAGCCTTTTGCTTGGTGTAAGGCAAATGGATTGTACCATTTAATAGGAAGTCTTTTTGTTTCAAATGATAAAAGAGGTAAAGCTACAACTATTTATAACTGACATCATTAGTATTCATTGAAATCCGTGAAGACTATGGCAAAAAAAAATTAGTGACGAAAGGTCAATTCATAAATTGAAATCTATGAAGTTTATAGGCAAAATATTTTGCTTTTCTACATATAAACATAGAAATAGAAAAATTAAAATGTTAAAATATCACATTGGAAATCACATCAAAAAAGAAGAAAGTGCTTACAAATATGCTCAATAAAGCTAGTAAAAGAATTGTTTACTAAATGCTGTAATTCAGTTTTAAGAGAAAAATAAAAAGTAAATGGAGGTTGAAAGACAGTTTCTGGTTTAGAACAATTAACATATATTCTTATCATGTCCATCCTACCCATGTATTATATTGATTCATGCAATTTCTATCAGAATTCCAATGATGTGTTTCAATGAAATACAATAAACATTACTGAAGTTACTATGTGTCCAGGAAAGACCTTGAATAGCACAACCAACAATATGAAACAATGAAGAATGGCTAAAACATGCTTCAAATTATACTATAAAAGTCTCACTATTTAAAACAGTATGGTTTTTTGGGGGATCAAAATAGGTACATAGATCAATAGAGTGGAACCCTAATAAATCCTCATACATATGAACAGGTAATCTATGATTCCGATCCCAAGAGCACAAAACAGAGAAAGAAATATTTGTTCATTAAATGGTGCTGGGAACTCTGAATTGTCACATGAAAAAATGGATCTGAATAACTATATCATCAAACTACCTAAATATTAAAGACTTAGATATTAGAGCCCAAACAAAGATGCCATAAGTAAAACACCCTAGAATGTTAACTTCGGTGATGTGTTTGTGGATTCACCTCTGAAGAAAAAGAAACAAACAAAAATAAACAAATAAGAGTGTGTCAACCTATAAAACTTCTTCACAAGGAAAAAGACTATTATGAACTGATTGTAAGAAGCTTGTTGTGATTCAATTCGTTTTATTATTAGAATATTCTCCAATGTCTCACTTTTATCTAATATTCATCACTTTAAATTGCCTCCTAAATCTGTTTTAGTTAACTTTAAAAGTCTTCGATAACTTCATTGCTTTCTGTTATAATCAGATCTTCCAGGCTAATTTGTACATTTCCTGCCTCAGGCTTGAATCAACCATTTCTCCAAGCAGCTCTCATGAACTTTTAATGCAAAATATTACTTAAAACCAATACTATTGGTGCCAGAGATGCTATTTGTACTCTATTCACCCTTTTCAAAGTGGAATCACTAGAAGGAACTCATGTTCTATAGTGTATTATTTTTATTTTTTAAGAGAAAGTTTTATATACATGTTTATATTTTCAGTAAGAATATAGGAAGTTAATATTATAGGAATTTTCTTTAAATTATAAATTCGTACATACATTTGTATAAAACATGGTTTCAGAAAAATACAGACTAATTACCTACAGGGTTTATCATCAAATTGTCACCTTAACAATTATTCAAAATGACTATTTACTATGTGGTTAAGGCATCAGCTTTAAGAACTTCCAAGTTTATTTTTCCTTTGGTTCTTAGAAGCTATTGTTAGAATACAGAATTTTCTTATGATTATATCAAACATTCATATAGTTCTAAAATAAACATGAGATAAAGCATTAACTGTAAATTTTATGAGGCTGGAGTGATAGCACAGCAGGTAGAGCGTTTGCCTTGCAAACCCTTGCGGCTGGCCTGCGTTTGATTCCCAGCATCCCATATGGTCCCCAGAGCACTGTAAGGAGTAATTCCTGAGTGCAGAGCCACGAATAACCCCTGAGTATCACTGGGCAGGACCCAAAAAGAAAAAAAAACTGTAAAATTTGGTTTCTATCTCTGATTCCTTCAACCTGTTTCCCCCACTTAGGTATATTTCATATTTTTCATTATTTTGTTTTGGTCAACTTTCATTTTAAACACTGTATACTACTTTTTAATACTAGCTGTGTTTAATATGCATTTTCATTGGCTTCTTAAAATAACTTGTCCTCCAAGTTAATTTTTGTTTACTTAACCTCTACAGATATTATATGTATATGTTGACCGCATAGTACTCCAATATAGATAAAACACAGTTTATTTAAAAATTCTCAATTTACATTCTTTGGCTTATTTTCAGTCCTTTGCTATCACAATGGCATTGCTGTATGTGCTCTTTGCAAAGATTAGTTAGACTTCCTGCATACAAAGCATGTGCAGTAGCCCACTTAAGTCTCTCTCAGGCCTTAGTTTGGGGTTTTAATCCTACAATATACTAGTTTTTGGTCTGAGGGTTGACATATAGGTTATTTTGCTTCATATTGTTGAATTTTGAATCTAAAGCTTGTATTAGTTTTATGTTCTCACCTGACTTACCCACTGATGAATCATAGCAATGTTGTTGGAATTGAGAATTACACATTTGAGAAAGAGAAAAGTTCATGGAATTAATGCAGTGCTGCTTAGGTGACATCTGCTTAACACTATTAAGATTCAAATCTTAAAAACTGGGGAGCTTATACATTTTATAGTAAACACGGCATCCTACTTAACTCGCAAAGTCCTAATATATTTCTCTCAGTGACTTTGCCTTTTAAAAAGTGTGATTATTTTGTCAGTGGTGTGGCTGTGATCTCCAGGAAAGTCTCAATGACATTCTTCACCTTCATGGATCATAAAAATGATTCTCACATGTGTTGTATGTTTAAATGTATTTTAAATGCAAAGAGTTAAAATACAAAACTTTTAACATAAAACAAATAATAAAAATCTATGCAATCTTATTTTGGGAGCAAATTTTTTCATGATTTTGAGAATAATTTAATTGTTTTGAAGATACAGCTATGCTCTAATGTCATTATTTCAATGTAAAGAAAGGAACCTTACAAGACCAAAATATCCACAGACCATGAGGTTGGTTTTAGCTTTCTCCTTTTGTTCGAACAACGTGTACCACAATGGCTCAACCAGTAAGGCAAATGCCATGAATAAGAAAGCTGCAGTTTACAATATACCACACCTAGAACCCAGGGGAGGTGAATTAGATAGAAGTGGTAGTCACACTAATGAAACAATCAGGTAACATCATGACAAATTAGTCTACAGCATCAAAACTGTCCATTTAGGCTTCTCTCTTCCTAATGATCAGAGGTCCCATGTTGTCTCCATTCTCTTCATTGTGTTTCGTGTGAGCTCCATCACAGAACGGAAACTTCTTGGACCTCCAACAGCGGCAGTACACAGCTTTGTCTCCCAAATCCTCCCTGTCAAATGCATATACAAACTTGGGGTTATCTTTCTGGAAGTGAAGGTTGACCATAGACTTATTGTGAGTAACTCTGCTGTAAAATCTTCTGTAAGCCAGATAACCAAGTGCAGCTGTCCTAGCAGCAAATGTAATGGCTATGATCCATTCAATCACTCCCGGCCCACTTCATCTCGTACGCTAGAAGTCAGGCTCATGGTGCCCTTGCTCACAAGGCGTGTCACACGGGACACTAAGCCGGGAGCAAATTTTTTTAAAAAAATATATAAAAAAAGTAAAATTGGTAAGTTGAGCTTCATTAAAATTTAAATCTGGGGAATAATGGTTAAACTAGAGCGTGTGCTTGCCTGAATGACAACCGTGTTTGATTCCCAGCATTAAAAAAATATAAATAACTTCTTTGAAACTTGTATAAAATGTATAAATGTATAAAATTAAGATTATAGGCTATGAAAAGCTATTTGTACCATACTTATCTATGAAGATATATAGCAAATATATAAAATATGTTTACAAGTCAGTGTATAAAGTGCAAATAGTCTGATTGATACATGGCAAAATGACATTTCACAAAGGCAAAAGGAACACACATAAGTGGCCAATTTAAAAACTGGAAATAGTTCAGCATTCTTAATTACTAGATGAATTACAAAACACTTCCATGATAATTATTCTAATGCCAAATGCTGAAAAAGATACGGGATAACTATAAGTCTTACTGGCTGCAGTACAAAGGGGATGCAACAACCACTCACATTTGATTTAGAACTGAAATTTAAAGCATGTTAGGAAGCTAGAAATAGATTTTCTCATAAAAGTGCATGTATTCAAACTGTATCTTATTCACACTCATGATTAAACTCAATATAACTCAAGTACACATACGTGAGTGAATGACTATATTAGATATTTACACTTAAGTACTGCTTAGCTATATAAGAATGTAAATAATGTTACTGATAAACACAGAAAAATGTTTGAAACTGTAGGAAAGACTTGTAGTAGAAAACAATGCAATGGTTATTTGGAACTGCGTTCAGTGGGTTGTGAGATCATTTTAAAGAAAGGGTAGTACTTTATATTTGATTATTTGAATTATACATTTTTGATACTTAGCTGCTGGAGTGATAGCACAGCAGTAGGGCTTTTGCCTTGCAAGCGGCCAACGTGACTGACCCGAGTTCGATTCCTCCGCCCCTCTTGGAGAGTCCGTCAAGCTACCGAGAGTATCTCGCCTGCACGTCAAAGCCTGGCAAGCTACCCGTGACGTATTCAATATGCCAAACACAGTAACAATTGTCACAGTGGAGATGTTAGTGGGTCCACTCGAGCAAATTGATGAACAACGGGAGGACAGTGACAGTGACAGATACTTAGCCAACAATGTGCCTACGTGAGCACAATTTATGGAATAAGTATTTCAATAAAGGTGATTAAAACTACTTTATTTAAAATGTTCTCCCCGTCCCAACGTGACCGAGTCACCACCCACAAATGGCCTCTCTGGCTCCTGATCAAGCTGCTTAATGGCCATGATCCCAGAGATGCAGAAACAAATCTCGAAACCCAACAGCTTTTGGCAGAACTGCGTCCGGTCCCTCCAGTAGGTTACCAGCGACGGGCCACGCCAGGTGGCAATAGGTTTCGTGTCTTGACCTGTTCCCCCTGGTGACCCGGTGGTCGCCATCCTCCAGAGGCCACTGGACAGTCAGGTTTGGGCCCGCAGTGACGAGACATGTGGAGCCTCACAGGATGGGGGTAGAGCCGGCCCTTTCCTCCCCATCCCAACAAGACTCCGAGTCACCGCCCACGAATGGCCTCTCTGTCTCCTGATCAATCTGCTTAATGGCCATGATCCCATAGACTCAGGAAGAAATCTCGGAGCCCAGCAGGTTTTGGCAGAAATCCCTCCAGATTTCATTGTTAAAATTTCGGAATTTCAAAATCGAGCGGCTGCAGTAGTAGCATCATATGTTATTCATAACCAGCAAGAGAAAACAAATTGTCTACTGTTGCCTTTTTGGAATATCCAAGTGTTGGGGTAAAATCCCAAATAATAATGGTGGGTCAGGTGTTACATTACATATTGAATGTAATCAAAGTAGAGAGAGTAATGTGGAAATAATCTGCCCCACAGGTAGGGGGAGGGTGTGGAATGGGGGTGTACTGGGGTTTTTGGTGGTGGAGAGTGGCCACTGGTAAAGTTAATGGTGTTTCATTGTATGACTAAGACTTAATGCCAAAAGCCTTGCAACTACTCTCATAGTGATTCAATAAATAAAATTATAAAAAATTAAAAAAAAGTAAGGTGGAGTTCATGCCCAATTCAATCAGCGTAATCAGTGGCTGAATAAATAGCAGTACTCCTACCTTAAAAAAATAAATAAAAATAAAAAATAAAATGTTCTCCCTTATTTGAAAGACCATGCTTTAAGTACATTTTGTATATAATTTTTATATCGAGGTTAAAACAAATACCACTTGAAAGAATATATGTATTTTATAAATAATAGGTAATGAGTTAATATAGAATTAGTCGATGAATGCATAAGTAAATGATTAATTTTAATATCTTGACACTATACATTTAGCAGTTAAAAGAATGTCTACTGAAAAATTTATTTCACACAAAGAGTGAGAACAGAGAGATGAGGCAGATCGAGCAATTTCAGAAAAAAGTAGACTTTAAGTTGGATATAGCAAGATACTATAGGAGGTAGCGAGCTTGTCTTGCTTGCAAGTTAACCTAGGTTTGATTCCCGGCATCCCGTACTGTTCCCTGAAACCTGCCAGGAGTGATCCCTGAGTGCAGAGCCAGTAGGAAGTTCTGAGCACTGCAGGTAGATGTGGTCCCCAAACCAAAACAAGCAAACAAAACTATTACATGGACTAGGGAGATGGTGAAGAGATGAATGTGCTTGTCTTGCATGGGACTGGCACTGCTCTGGTCTATGAGCTTCATGCGGCTCCTGAACATACCAGGATTTACCACTGAGCACAACTTGGTTTAGCCCCAAAATCTAAAAACAAAACAACTATTACAAAGACTTTGTTGCTGTCAAAAGGTTTAATTTATCCAGAATAGGTAACAATCATAAATATATAGATCAAATAACAAAGTTTTGAAAAGCATGAAATAAACATTGACACATTTTCAAGGATGAAAAGTATATTCAGCAACAATAATTGGAGACTTCAAAAGCCCAATTTAAATCATGAGTTAAACATCGAAATAGAATGACAATTTTTTAAAAGCTTTTTTAATGAATCACTGTGAGATAGACCCTTAGAAAGGTGTTCACGATTAGGTTTCAGTCATACAGTGTTCCAACACCCATCCCTTCACCAGTGTTCATTTCCCAGCACCAGTGTCCCCAGGTTCCCTCCCATCACCCCCCACCCCCACCCCCTGCCTGCCTCTATGGCAGGTGCTTCTCTCTCTCTTTCTCTCTCTCTCTTCTCTCTCTCTCTGTGTCAATTTTTAAAAGAACAATTGACTTGAAAAACATTATAAACCAAATACACCCAGGGGTCAGAGAAATAGCACTTGTTTTGGGTGAGACTGACTCCAGTGGAAATCCTGACATTTAAATGGCTCACTGAACACAGCAAAAAATGATCCTTGAACGCAAAGCCAGGAATAAATCCTGAGCACATCCAATTGTGGCTCAAATCACTCCCCAACTCTCACCACCAACAGACTCCATACATGTAAAAAAACATGTGTCATTATAATCTACCCCCTGACCAAAGAAAACATTTTCTCTTTGTGTACAGAGAAAATTTCTACTAAATTCTCAAAAACAGAACACAAAACTAGTCTCAATGAATATAAAGAAGCAGCTCATATCAAAACATTTTTTTCTGATGAGTGAGAGTTGTAAATTAAGAACAGAAGGAATATTGAAAAATACATAAATCTCAAAATTTAACAAAATTACAAATCACAAATCATCCTGTTAATCGTCGATTGCCTCGAGCAGGCCCCAGTAACGTCTCCTTCATCCTAGCCCTGAGATTATATTCAAGGCTCCTTAGGAGAATGAGACCCCTCATTGCTACTGGTATTTGGCATACTGGGTACGCCACAGGGAGTTTGCCAGACTCTGCCGTGTGGGCAGGCTACATTCGGTAGCCTGCCAGTTTGTCCAAAGTAGGGATGATATAATAAGATGTCATAATAAGACAGACAATGAACTGACTAAAAACACGTACATGTGCACACGTCTGCAGTTGATCGATCTATCTGACCCTTCAAAATATGGCAGGGAGAAAACTGATGGGTTGAGAAAGGAAGGAGCAGTCCCCAGGGCAAAGAAGCCCTGTCGGCCGATTGGGAACACTGCTCCCCATTTCCCAGCCTGACCTGTTTGTTAAAAATGGGTCAAGAAAGCGCTTTTGTTGATATAAGCCGGCATAATAAACTATGACAAAGTTGTTGAAACCTAAGGTGGTTAGATGTTAGATGTTACCATAGTTTGGTCAAGGCCAGTTCTGAGGCAAGGAGCTAGTACCTTCTTAGATGTGGGGATAGGCTCTGTTTCTGATACCAAACAGTTAATCATATGGTCTTGCATCTTCCTGCCTCCTCTGCTTTGATAATCCTATTTCTTTTGTTACCTGCAAAGATCTGACTACAAAATGATCTGGTAATCTGTGGAAAATCTGCTGTGGAGGTATGCTCCCTTGGAAATCTCTAGGGGGGAAGGGGGAGGAATGTGATAACCTCTGTGTGAATGTGTGTGTGTATGAGCACCCTGATAGGTCCTCCTATTGGGCGTGATTTTGTAGCTCCACGACCTGGCACTCTTAAAGTCCCTCTAAAGTCACGGAGCTCGAGTGGGCTGCCTGAGATTCCACGGAGAACATACGGTCAATGGTGGCACTGTCATAGAAGCCGGTCGCAAGTCACAATGCTGAACCACTAAGGCTAAGTTCTCCACCGGCCAGGCAAGCATCTGAACAGTCTCAGCAAAGAGGCACCCCTCCTTTGTCTGTTTTGGGTCACCGTCCACTATGGGAGGGACGGGAGGAAAGCCCACTAGTGAGAAGATCCTGGGAAACTAAAGCAGATCAATTTCCAGGCAGAAAATCCTTTTCCCCACTCAGTCTTAGTCTAAAGGACAGAATCAGCTAGAGGTCAATTCAAATGCTAATGAAGGCAGTCAGCAGGTTTAGCTCTAGGAAAAGTGAGGAAGAAGGAAAAAAAGGGGGTAAAAGGCAAGTAAGAAGCCTGAGAAAAGGCAGAACTTTTTCAAGGAGCAGAGTTTTAAGACCACAGCACTAGGTTAGGCTCGGGCACACAGCTGTGGGTCTGCCCGATGCCAGGTCTGTCCAGGGACGCCTGCGGTGGAAGCAGAGGCCATTGGTGGAGAAGGTCCAAATCCAATAAGCCTCTGAGTAAAGGCCTCTCTACGAGGGGTTAGAGTCCCCTTGGGAGAAGCCAAAGTGAAGGCCAATTTACCGGGGCTTAGAGTCCCCTCGGGAGAGGCCGGAGTAAAGGGGTTCGAGTCCCCTTGGATAGACCTGAAGAAAAGTTTCACCAAGGAACCATCTTTTTCATAGATTATTGCTTGCAATTAGGAAATACAGGAAATTCTACATCAGTACCTAAACATTCTCCTTTGGGTTGCTTATTAAAACACTGGAGGAGCCTGAAGCTAGAAAGCTTAAATAAGAAATGTCTTGTTGACCTCTGTAACACCACGTGGCCTGAGTATAAGTTAGAATATTGGGAAGGATGTACAGTGAATGGTAGTTTAACAAAATAATTGATTGTAATCTCAAGGTCTTTGATTCAGATATTTGGGATGGTGGTTGAGGGGGACAAACTTTTCTGTGCTCAAGGCTAACTAATGGCTCTGTGCTCAGGGGTCACTCCTGGTAGCTCGTGATGACAGAGATTGAACCAGGGCTGACCACATACAAAGCAAGCTCTTTTTCTCCCTATTTTATTTCTCCAATCCTCTTTAATCATTGTAGTATAATTTAAAAACCAATGAATGCATTATTTCCTATCTTCTTTTACCTCAGAATTGTTTTGACTATTTGGGGAGTTTTATTATTCCATTCAAACTTCAGTAGCAAACAGAACCTTAAAAATACATTGAAGAAAATATAGGTAGAACTCTTCAGTATATGAACTTCAGAAGTGTTTTCAGTGATTATACTCCATTGGCAGAGAAACAAAACTAAACATAGATAAACGGAATTTCATCAAACTAAAAAGGTTTTGCATGGCAAAAGCAGCTTAGGTAAAAATAAAAAAGGTAAACTACAAATTAGGAAAAATTATTTGCACATCATACATCAGACAGAGGACTAAATCGAAGATATATGAAGCATTCACAATGCGCAACAACATAAAACCAATAACCTCACTGAAGAATGGGTAGAGGAGATAAACAGACACTTCCATAAAGAAAACGTGTGGTTAGTTAGTATGTGTGACAAAAGTTTATGTTACTTATTATTAAGTAAGTGCAAATTAAAATATCAATGATATTAATAAGCAAGCACTTTAATCCTTATTTTATTTCTCCAATCCTCTTTAACCATTGTAGTATAATTTAAAAACCATAGTAGGATAATTTATCTCACCTCAGTGAAAATGGCATATATAAATACACAAACAACTAGTGTATGTATAAAAGAACCCCTTTTTGTGGACCCTACATAAAAGATACTCTTTTTTGGTGAAACAGAATACCTCATTCAGTGTTGGTACAACTATTGTCTGGTTCAACCTCAATTAAAAAAAAAAAGGAAATGAAGACTTCTCCAAAAAGTAAGAATAAAATTTCTAAATGACTGAGCGATTCCAATTCTTGGCATTTAATCTCTAACACAAAAAGTACTTATTCCAAACATATATGCATATGCAATTTCATTGCAAAACTAATTACAATAGAGAGCACACAGAAACAAACCAAATGCCAATGGATAAAGAAATTGTGGTGCATTTACACAGTGAATACCATTCAGATATAAGAAAAGATGAAATATTCTAGTCAGAAAGAGAGATACCAGATGATCTCAGTTATTTGTGGTACATAGAGAAATAATATAAGAGAATAGTATAAAATAATGACAACCCCTTGACCTGTGATTACAAAATGGTGATTATGAAGCAGTGAAGAAAATTGTGTGTGTGTGTCTGTGTGTGTTTCTTGGATGTGTGACTGGTGAGAGGGTCTGGCGAGGGTGTGTTATAGTAGACCAGAAGTGACATAAAAACTGTGGTGGAGGGCTTGTGCACTTCTTTGTTGGTGAGGTATAGTAACTATGTACAACTGTGCACATGAGCAAATCATAAATGTTACTACTACAGTAAACCTGATACCTAAATTACAAAACAAACTAAACAAAGCAAAATTTCCCTGAACATAGGTCAAGTAGTAAACCACAAAGTAAATTAAAAAAAGGGGGGGGATGATACAAAAACCCAACATAAATCACATTTATTACTTTAAAACTTTCTACCAAGCTATAATAATCTAAATAGCATGGTACTAGTATAGTATATATCGCTCCAGCCCAGTATAGTATATAAATACACTAATTATATAGAATTGCGAATTCTGGAATATGTCTATACACACATACCACACAGAAAAATTTACCCTAAGTAGGTTAATTTGGGGGAATTGCTTAACTATAAAAGCTGAAATAATGAAGGTTTAGTAGATGAACACCAAAAACATAAGCAAAAAATAAAAATAAAAGAGTAGAAGGAGGAAATTAAATTGAGTATCTTTAAATAATTTTAAAATATTTTTAAATTATATATTTAAATATCTAATTAAAATATATTTATATATAATTTTTATATGTTTTAAGTTATGTATCTGGTAAGGGCCAGAGTACAGAATAATTGCAATTTATCAAAAAAAATCACAAGAAATTCTATTTTAAAAAACATCCAAACCAAGGTATTATTAAATTGTTAGCAAAAATTTGAATATGTACTCAACATTCTTTTCGGACAAATACAAATTAAATCTACCTGACACTCAGAGGATGGCTATAATAATAAAGTAAAATAAAAAGTGTCAGAGTGTGGCTTAGTAGCAGCACGCCTGACACATGTGAAACCCTGGGTTTGTTTGATCTTTGTCATAAAAAAATGACAAAAATAGAAATTCAAAATCAATTAATATGTTTTTAGTGAGAATCCTAATTGATGTAGCCACTTAAATATCATTTGGTAGTTTGTATGATAAGTTCATTCTAGCCTTACCAAACAGCTCTGCATTTAGGGGCTGGTGCTGTTTCAGTGGATATGGTGCTAGCTTTGCAGCCCCTACCTGGTTTCAATCCCCAGATCCCTGACTATAGAGCTAGTAGTACCTTCGAGCACAGCCATATCTGATACAAAACCAAAACAAGAATAAATAGCCTACATTTATAGCTTTTATCTATATACTTAAAAAGTTGGTAAAAGATAACTCAAATGCATACTCAGGTTCAGATTTGTAGCATTCACAATAATCAAAATGTAGACACAATGCTAATACCTATGATGGACAAATAAATAATTATGGTATAAGTTATGGAATAAATTGTGGTATAAATATGATTATTATTCTGCCATTAAAAGGAGAGAAGTACTGATGTGTCCTATCAAATGGTTGCACATATAAACATAATGCTAACTGTAAAAAATCAAGACACAATTGTATAATCTCATACGATATACCCACATAAATTATCTAGTATAAATAAATATAGAGACAGAGAAAAAATTAGTGGGTGCTCAGGGATAGAGACAGGAGAGAATGAGAAATTACTTAATGAGGTGAGGGATTACCTTGAAAGAGATAAGTGTTTTGGTACTAGCTAGATTTTACAGCATTGTCAATGTATGAAAAACCATTGAGCTTACTTTAAAAGGGTTGATTTTTTTGTCATGTGGCTTTCACCTCTACAACTTATTTAAAAATAGCTTCTTATCAACATAAAAATAGCTCTGTCCAATAGATTCCAACTGATTCTCATAAACTTTAGAAATATGTGGATAATTTGATGTCATCGTTAGTTGAATAAAAGCAAAGGAATTAGCTTCTTTGTTCACTTTTCCTCTTAATATTATTTAGTACAGACTTCCACCTTAATGATACAGAGAATTATTATTTGGTGAATGGGTGAAGAATCTAAAATTTACCGAGGAAGAATTTGTATACATAGGTTTTTAGCTTCCACGCCATTATATGTAACTGTTTAGAATTTGCTTGGAAACTATTTGTAACTGTGCAAATATCTTTATAATCAGATGGTACCTTGACTTGTGAGAACCTAGAATTAAATAAGGGACATTCTGATGGTTTGTTGTAAGTAAATCTGTACATTTCTTGCTCTTCACAGAGCAGAACTGCCAATGGTTATTGGTTCATGGGGCCATATCCAACAATGATCATGGGTTCCTTCTGGCTCTGCACTCAGCAATCACTCTTGATAATTCTTAGGAGACCATATTAGGTACCAGGGATCCAACTGGGTTGTCAGTAAGGTAAAGGTAAAGGTAAAGGCCCTCCCGTTGATCGTCGATTTGCTCGAGCGGGCCCAGTAACGTCTCCATTGGAGACTTTGTTGTTACTGTGTCTGGCATATCGAATACTCTTGGCAGCTTGCCGGGCTCTCCGAGAGGGGCGGAGGAATCGAACTCGGGTCGGCCATGTTGGCCGCTTGTAAGGCGAACGCCCTACCCGCTGTGCTATTGGGTTGTCAGTATGCAAGTGAAATGTTCTACCAGCTACACTATCACTATGGCCCTTCCAATGGTTTTATATAATCTGAAATATTTTCTGACTCCTCACTTCGTTGCTCGATTCCCATGATGTATTCGATATGCCAAACACAAGTCTCACAATGGAAACATTACTGGGCCCGCTCTAGCAAATCAATGAACAACAGGAGGACAGTGCAGTATAGTGCAGTGCATAGATTTAAATTATGTTGCATATTAAAATTTCACAAATTTTGATTTGTGATTTGCCTTGCACATGGTAAACACGGGTTTGATCCCCAGCATCCCTTATTGTCCCTCAAGCACCACCAGGAGTAATTCCTGAGTGCAGAGCCAAGAGTAACCCCTGTGCATCATAGGGTCTGACCCAAAAAAGCAATAAATAAATAAAATTTAAAAAACAAAAAAAAGAATGAAAACAATCTACATTAGAGACATTAGTTACATCTGCGTGATTCTTTGCAGCAGTTGTCTCCACTAAGGTCAGGGAGATCTACTCCTTGATATTCACTCCATTGCTTTACCTAATTTTAATTTCAAGGGAATTGTCTATATAAAACTCAATTTTGTGAAAATAATTTAACCAGGTAAGTTTAGCTAATAAGAGATAATAGTCAAAAGAATAGCTCTTGAACATTTATTGAAAGACTTCTATATGCCAGGCACAATCTAAAGTCATCTTTCATTATCTTCTTCATTCTTTGAAAGTCATTACGAATAGTATACCATATACTTGGTAGCGTGTATATAGGCTGCATACATTTTTTTACTTTTTTTTCATAATTTTATTTATTTTTTTCTTCTTATATTTATTTGTTGAATCACTGTGGGAAAAGTTACAAAGCTTTCAGGCTTAAATCTCGGTCATACAATGATCAAACACCTTTCCCTTCACCAGTACTCATTTTTCACCACCAAGAACCCCAATATACCCCCCGCCCACCCCTCCCAATGCCTGTGAGGCAGATGATTTCTACTTAACTCTTCTCTACATTGATTACATTCATTATTTCGACAAAAGATGCACCATTATTGTTTAGAATTCTCTTCCCCCCCCCCCCCGCCCCAATCAGAATAGGCATTGTGAAATACTTTGTTTTCTATAGCTGGTATGAGAATCATATAATGTCATATAATGATTTTGGATTTCTGCAAAGAGCCAGATCATTACACGAGATTGGTTTCTGTGCATCTGGTGTTATGGCTGTGCCGGAGAGTCACTCATGGGGGCAACTCATGACCTCGGTAGGGAGTTAAGGATGAGCCGGTACCGCCCCCACTTCCCATGAGACTGCAGTTGCCCTGTCACCACCAGCTCATACCTGGCTTTCCTATAAGCTCTGAGGTGGCAGCCACCTTGCTGGGCTGTATACATTTTGAATGGAATATCTTCACTAACCCACTGTCTTGGGCTGGAGGGATAGCATAGCGGTAGGGCATTTACCTTTTATGTGGCTGACCCAGCAGAACAGAGTTTGATTCCTCCACCTCTCTCGGAGAGGCCGGCAAGCTACCAAAAGCATCTCACCCATTCGGCAAAGCCTGGAAAGCTACCCATGACATATTCGATATGCCAAACACAGTAACAAGTCTCACAATGGTGACGTTACTGGGCCCGCTCAAGCAAATTGATGAACAACAGGACTGTGCTACAGTGCTACTCACTGTCTTTGATGGAATCTGGTGTCAGAATCATATCAATCTGCTTAGAAAATTGTATTCTAGATAGCACAGGTGGTAGGGCATTTGCCTTGCAAGTGGCCAACATGGCCGACCCGAGTTCAATTCCTCCACCCCTCTCAGAGAGCCCAGCAAGCTACCGAGAGTATCTCGCCCGCATGGCAGAGCCTGGCAAGCTACCCATGACGTATTTGATATGCCAAATACAGTAACAACAAGTCTCACAATGGTGATGTTACTGGGCCTGCTCGAGCAAATCAATGAACGACGGTAGGACAATGACAGTGATAGTTTCAAAATCTTGATTCTTCACATATCTGGCAAATCAAGTATATATTCTTTGTTTTTCTTTTAAACATATCCATAGAATCAATCATACAAGAACAGTTTGTCCATTCTGTTAAAGAGCAGGTTGATCTCCAGCGTTTACTATAAAGTTGCCAATAATACTCATAGTGCCAAGTATCACATAGGCTGAAAAATTCTATTTAAGCTACACTGTACATTTTCAACGTATCCTTACTTTTCTTCAGCATTTCATGCTCACAGAAAGTCAATTAAGCAATTACCAATTGAATGTCAAGATGAGAAATAGTTAATCATAGTTTTTTTTTGGGGGGGTATGGGCAGGTAGACCACACCCAGCTATGCTCAGGGCTCAGTGCTCCTGGGACCATAAGAGATCAGGGCATGTGAGGTCAGCATATTATCTGCTATACTACCTATAGCACAGCAGGTAGGGCGTTAGCCTTGCACGCAGCTGACCGGGTTTGATTCTTCTGCCCCTCTCAGAGAGTCTGGCAAGCTACTGAGAGTATCTTGCCCTCACGGCAAAGCCTGGAAAGCTACCCGTGATGTATTCAATATGCCAAAAACAGTAACAAGTCTCACAATTTGTTGTGAGATGTTATTGGTGCCGGCTAGAGCAAAATCGATGAACAACGGGAGGACAGTGCAGTGCAGTAACTATCTTCCAATAATACCTTTTGTGATTCAAAAAAAAAATAGGTAATTTCATCATCCGACATGATCCTAAGCCTGAAGCAGTCTGGATATCCATGATACAAGTTAAAAATTTAGTACCACCGAGAGTGACCATTGAGCACAGAGCCAAGAGTTACCATTGAGCTCTGCTAGGAGAGGCTCAAAACACAGCCCTCAGAGAAAGTTTACCACGCAGCTGATATAGGCAGAAGGCCCTCCCGTTGATCGTCGATTTGCTCGAGCGGGCCCAGTAACGTCTCCATTGGAGACTTTGTTGTTACTGTGTCTGGCATATCGAATACTCTCGGTAGCTTGCCGGGCTCTCCGAGAGGGGCGGAGGAATCGAACTCGGGTCGGCCATGTTGGCCGCATGCAAGGCAGACGCCCTACCCGCTGTGCTATATAGGCAGAAAGACAGAGAAAAACCCCTCCAAGGCAAAGGCGAAAACAAGCCCTGCAGAAAACGAACTAAGGCCCTCACCTGGCTGCAGCTACGGAACAAAGAAGCAGATTCAGGAACAAAAGGCCCGGACAGGAAGTTCAAAGACCTTTCCCAACTCCCCTGGTAGCCTTAGCAACGAACTTTGACCTGGGGGGGCGGGGACGCTGTAAAAGCCACCTGGACCTGCGGAAGGGCCCACATAAGCTGCTGGAGCCCCTGTACTACTTGCTCCCTGAGACTGAGTATGTGACTCCACCCTTGAAGAAACCCTGGCTTTCTCTTGAGCAGGTCACTCTCCAGGCTCCCCACTTTCTCTCCCTCCTTCCCTTCAAAACCTCCAAATGAAAACTGTGATTTCACTGCTCGTCTACTCCTGCAATTCTTTCCTGCGAGGCGAGATAAGAACCCGGTAACCCTGGGTCCTGGGTGGCGAAGGCGGATTGGGAGAAAGTGACTGTCTTCTCCTCCCTGCTTCACATAAATCACCCCTGGGGCCCACCAACATCACAGTGATAGGACCAAAGCTAGAAGCTGACTCTCAAGCAAATTCTTTCTTATTGTTCTTGTTGAGGACAATAGGATATCGTACAGAGATATAGCTTTATAAGTTATAGGCATCAAATTATAAATTGATGTATGTCAATATATTGTAATATCACATTATATATGTAAAATTTATATATAATATGCAATATTTTATACATTTTTTAAAAAGAGTGCATATTTAAGTTCCAAGTGCAGGCTCACTATGGCTTTGTTAAAATTCATATCAACATCTCAGTGTTGATTTCTTTAAAGAAAAAACAATATTTACGAAATAACAGAAACTTAGTCCCAAAGCACTGTTAATAATTATAAAATTCATTTCGTTAATTTTTTTACTTCCTTATAAAAAAAATTGGATCCCAGAAAAAAGAACCTTTAAAAAATAGGTTCTTTCTTTCAATGAAACCAGGCTATTATTATGTCTACGTGGTCAGAATTAACTGAAGGAGAGGCTACAATGCTTTTCTTAATGTGTCCTTGTAATGTAAACAACAACAGATAATAAGATACTTGGAACGCATTATTCCAGCAATGTTAATGGGAACAACAAGAGCAAACCAAAAAAGTAGCTATTTGCTCTGCTTAGATTTGTATGCGCAGCACAACTGCACTACATTTGAATAGCAAAAGATACGTTTGCTGCATTATTGTCATGTAATCATGGAGTTCGTGAAAACATAAAATGGGAAGCCCTCACCGCAACATATTCGGTACCCGTGAGGACTTTGAATTTTGATCCCTGTTTAAGGGTCCGTCCTTCCTCTTAGATGTTTTGCATTTGCTAAGTGAAAGGAAACTGACTTTCCTCTAGCAGCCTGTGAAAGGCTAGCTGGCATCAGAAGAGGCAAAAATCTCTCACATTTAAAACTGGTAAAATGTAGCAACTCCACTTGTACCTCCTTCAGACTCCAAAGGAAATATCATACCACAATGAAATGTTTTACCTTTATTTCTCACATTCATGTTGGATTTGAAAGTATGTCTTACGTTTGTGAAGAATTCTAAGATTTCAGGCCTGAAGATGAATCATTTTGTAGGGGAAAAAGAGCTGAAATTCTCTTATTCTCCACTCACTGTTCTTTGCTGAAATATATGAATCATTGAGGTAGACGTTTTTCTATTATTCTACTGAATTCATTACCATAATTTTAGATTAATAGCAAAGGGACAAAAATAGCAAGGTGGCTCTTCTGTTCATTGTATAGTGTTCTAAAAATAATTGTTTTTCATTATAGTATACAACAGTCAGTTATGCCAACATTCACTCTTATTTTTTCAACATCTTAGTGTCCTTGGTATTAAATGAGAAAAGTAAGATTAAGTCCTTGTCTGAGAACAAAATAGAGCTTACTGTTGAAGTGGTATAATACCAACAAGCAAGTAGGATTACTTAAAACTCACTTGGTTTTGAAGAACAAATATCTATCATACCAGACTCTGCATTTCTTGCGTTTGTTTGTCTTTTTGTGTTGGCAACATGATGCTAGGATAAATCATTTCAGTAGGCATAATGAGGCATAGTTTTGGGAAAGTAGCCTATACATTCATTTTATTTATTTATTTATTTATTTATTTATTTTAGTATAAGAAAAGATTGTATTTAGGAATTATTTGGTAGCAAGTTCCTCAGGATGTGGATGTAGGTGCCATCCACATCTATTTGCTAAGGAGTGAGGGCAGACCTGAATTTTAGAAGAGTATACTTAGGTGATAACAAAGGTCAGAACATTTTAAGTATCACAGTCTTAAGGCTTCTCCAATTAGAAATCCCTTCTTTTCCCAGCATAGTTGGCATGAGGAAGTTGGTCACATTCTCCGAGGTATTTTTGCTGCATTTGTAGAATCTAGTAGGATTTACTCAGTAGGATGGCAGAAGAATCACCAAAATTAAGAAGCATGGCATAGTCATCCCAAATTCTACATCATTTAAAGAAAACTAATAAATTACAGAATTTGAAAAAACTTGCTGCCCTGTGTGATTATAAGGTCAATATCCAAATAAAAAGAAGCCTCTCTTTATGGCAAGTTTATTTAATAACCACAGTTATGTGTTCTCTGAAGTTGCACTCAAAGAAATGTTTTTTTCACTGTCATTTCACCACAATTGATTAGCATTAACTGGAAAATTTGTTCACTCTATTAAAGAAGAATGCATGAATATTATATAAAAGTTCTTTTTGAAAATTAAGAACTCTTCTTCAGCACTAGTGTTCAATGAGGAAAAAAAAATCAATCCCGTGTCTACTAAAAAAAAATGTAGAATTATTTCAAAAACCTGTCTAGCGCTTAAGAAAAAAATTGACAGTAGCCATAAGGAAGGAAGTTAAACATTTCCTCCAAAAGTATAGTTACCTAATTTTAGCACCAAAAATAGAGTGCTATTTCCACTACTTCTTCCTCAATTGTCATTCTACGTCATCCAGAAGCTTCATCTTTGAATGAAGTTCAGTTCCCTGTAGCTAGAGATGAGTGCTAAAATATCTAATAGCTAGAGACGTGCCAAAAATATCTTTACTGGATCTGCCTACTAGAACAAACTGGGCTTTCTTGCTCAGCACTATAATTCTAGACAAATTTTGGGCACATTATCTCTTTATGAAGCAGGCTTTTTACCGTAATCAGCCTTGTGTGCTTGTATGAACAATACAAAAAAGTGAAATTTTAGGAGATGAATAATAATATAGAGAATAAAATTATTTTGTAGAAAGTCACCTATGGAATCAGGAATTTAACATTCAAGAAAAGCAGGTTCCTATAAGTGCCTGAATGCAAACACTTGCATTTATGTTTTATATGTCATATAACAAATCTATTACTATTTTAATATGTTTTAAATTGAGACATGCAAGCCTCTTATGAAGGACATAAAGTGACCAAATCTTAGATGTTCAGTTTGATAATGTTTAGAAATATTTTCATATGTCTTATTCCTGTGACACCAATCTGATTAATGATATTTTATGACAGTTCATTACTTTTCAACCACACATTAGCACTTGAGATGCAGTGCTTCTGCTTCTGTTTTAGTCATAATGTTATGGAGTCTAGTCAAAAGGTACCTCTGTATACATCCATATGATCAAGTGACTTTTAAATAATGGGCATGTTTTGTTTAGTTGTAGCACTGTAGCACTGTCCTCCTGATGTCGGTGGGCCCCACGGGTGACTTATGTGAAGTGGGGAGGAGAAGGACGGTCACTTTCTCCCCTCCCGCCTCTGCCACCCGGGACCCTGGGTGGGCTAGGACTGGTAAAGTCTGCAGTGAGCACCTGCTCGGCACGGGCCTAAGCCCCGCCAGCCCCACAAGGTGGCCGTCAAGCCACACCTGAAGTCCGCTTGATCTTCTCAGCACGGGAGTTAATCCCCGCCACCCGATTGCTCGGGGAGCCACGGACTCCAGCTGGGGCGAGAATTTGCTCTTTGCAGGAAAGGAGAGACCAGTCCCAAGCCTTACCTGAGGTTTCTGGGGTTCTTGTCTCGCTCGCAGAAAAGAATTTCAGGAGTAGACGAGCAGTGAAGTAACAGGTTTTATTTGGAGGCTTTTGGAGAGGGAGAGAAAGGGATAAGCAGATAAGCGGGGGAATGGAGAGTAAGAGAGAGAGAGAGTAACACGTCCAGAGGGAACGCGGGCTTCTCTGAGGGTGGAGAGAGCCCCAACTGGGCTCTCGAGCTGGCTCTTATAGATCCTTCTGACTCAGAATGTTCTGGAATCTCCTTGGGGCTTGGTCGCTGGAGTTAACCGGATTGAAAGGGGGTTCGAGAATCATCTGACTTGGAATGTCCTGGAATCTCCTTGGGGCTGGGTCGCTGGAGTTAACCGGATTGAAAGGGGGTTTTCGGAAAGGAGGAATTTCATGGGGAGGAGGCCCATATCTTCATGGTCTGGGAATGGTCTTATCAAGTCTTTATTCTCTGTGTCCACAGGGTGGGTCGGTCCTAGAATTCTTCTTCTATGAGAGTTTGTTTCATTGCAGAGAGCCTTTCCCTATCGACCTGCCTACATGACTCCCACTGTTCATCTATTTGCTAGAGTGGGCCCGGTAACATCACCATTGTGAGACTTGTTGTTACTGTGTTTGGCATATTGAATACGTCACGGGTAGCTTGCCAGGCTTTGGCGGGCAGGTGAGATACTCTCAGTAGCTTGCCAGGCTCTCTGAGAGGGGAGGAGAAATTCAACCCGGCTCGGCTCGGCCACGTGCAAGGCAAACGCCCTACCGCTGTGCTATCACTCCAGTTTTGTTTAGTTAGTTTTCCGAAATTTGGGGAACAGATCTGTTTGTGCTCAGGACCTACTTGCCCCTTGTCAATTTGGCTCTCTTGTGACAGTGCTCTCGAGGCACAGTTGATCCAACCTGACCTCTTGCAGACAAAGCATGAACTGCAATCTGTTGAGTTATTACTGCAGAAGCAGGAAGTGTTTGCAGTTCTTGATAGAGCATTAGAGGGATGATAGGTCACTTTTTCTTATAGCTTAATTACTGTTCAAAAATGTAAGACTAATAAATGTTTCATGTAAATAATCATGTAAGTATAAGTAGAAAAAGACAACAGTAAACATGTGCATGTAAATTTACAACTTTCATTTATAATTTTATTTTTTCTAACAATTATAAATGAACTGGAGCATTAGCACAGCGGGTAGGGTGTTTGCCTAGCATGCGGCCCACCAGGTTCTATTCCTTCCCCCTCTCGAAGAGCCCTGCAAGCTACCTAGAGTATTCCGCCCACACACAGAAACTGGCAAGCTCCCTGTGGTGTGATACACCAAAAACAGGAACAAGTCTCACAATGGAGACATTACTGGTGTCCCCTTGAGCAAATCCATGAACAATAGGTAGGCTGACAGTGCTACAGTGCTACATACTTACATATGTATATGTCCATACACACATACACATTTAACTCCTTTTCAAAATGAAATCAATGCACATTTATATGTATATTTGGAAGCTGGTTCTTTACTTACTATTATCTGAAGATAATTATCAGCTTTAGAAATTAGCTTTTCAAATAAACATATGACAGAGCACAGTTGCAGTATAATCTTTGCGATATGCCTTTGCTCTCCCTGTTGAATTCCAATGAATTTTCAAATTTTAGACATTTACTTTCTAAACAGCATAGATTTTTTTTCAAATATAAGTGACTTATAGAGTGTTCACACTTCTATATTGGTAGAACAAGCAAATCTAAATTAAAATAAAGAAATCCTATGTCATGCTTGTACTAAGGATTTATTGACCTGTGAAATCACATGAGAACTTATTGTCTTACATAAACGTAAATTTTCTAGTACAGAATTTCCCAACATGGGGTCTCGAGTCTCCTAGGGGTCCATGAAATAGTAATAACGGACTTTGAGCTATTTTAAGTATTTTAAAATGCTGAATATTAATCATAGAATATAAATCATTTTCTTTGTTAAATGGTAAATATTTTTGGTAAACATTTTTTTTTTTGCTTTTTTTTGGGTCACACCTGGCAATGCACAGGGGTCACTCCTGGCTCTGCACTCAGGAATTATCCCTGGTGGTGCTCAGGGGACCATATGGGATGCTGGTAATTGAACCCGGGTCAGCCGCATGCAAGGCAAATGCCCTACCCGCTGTGCTATCTTTTTAGTCTCCAATGGAGACGTTACTGGGCCCGCTCGAGCAAATCGACGAACAATGGGAGGGCCTTTACCTTTACCTTTACCTTTACCTTTGTTAAATACAACAAAGAAAAATGCCACATGGCAGAAATAACACACTAAGTATGGTAACATTGACTATCTTAAAAACTTTGGTAAATTTTTACTTCAAAATTTTAATGTTAGTTGGGCAAAGATATTTTAAGATTTGGTGTATTGGCAGAGATTTTTCTTAAAACATGTTAAAGAAGGAAAAATTAATAGGTATGATTTAAATTATTTTAATTGAATTAATGAATAGGTATAATTTAACCAATTTTTAATTGAATTTAAGGCTATCCTGAAATCCAAAGGGACTGACTACAGGGAAAAAGGTTGACAATAATTGCAAGTGATATTTAAATTATATCACATTTTGATTTCAAATGTACTGAAATATATCAGAGAGTATATATGTATATGTTCTATGTCTTTGGAATAATAAAGTAATATCATTTTATAAGAGTTTAAAAATTTACTCATTTCTTCCTGATTCTCCTCTGATTTTCTGTAGTATTTGTTCCTACGATTTCTATTTCATTTTTAGTTCAGTTTATTAGAGTTTTCTCTCTGTTTTTTACTTTGAGTCTAGTCATTCATATTTTCAAAAACAATCTCTTGGTTTTATTGATCTTTTGAATTTTAATTTACATTTCACTGATTTCTGCTCTATTTAAAAAATATTCTTCCTTATTTGAGTTCCCTTTTTGGTCTTTTTGTAGTTGCTTACATAATGTTGTTAGATTATTTATTTGGGTCCTATTTTGCTTCTTTTTTTTTTTTTTGGTTTTTTTGAGGTTTTCTGTTATTATTTCTCCTTTTCTTTTTCTTTCTTTTTTTTTAATTAGTGAATCACCATGAGGTACTGTTACATACTTACAGATGTTCATGTTTGTGTTTCAGTCATACAATGATCAGTTACCTATCCCTCCACCAGTGCCCATTCTTCACCACCAAAGATATCAGTATCCCTCCCACCCTCCAACCCCCTCCCTCTCCCCACCCCACTGCTGTGTCAGGGCATTCCCTTTTGTTCTCTCTCTCCTTTTGTTTTTTTTCCAGATTTTGGCTATTGTAAACAGTGCCGCAACGAACATACAAGTGCATATATCATTTCTACTATACTTTTTTGCCTCTCCGGGGTATATTCCCCAGGAGAGGTATTGCTGGGTCAAATGTGAGCTCAATTTCTACTTTTTTGAGAAGCGTCCATATTGTTTTTCAAAAGGGCTGAACCAGTCGGCATTCCCACCAGCAGTGAAGGAGAGTCCATTTCTCCCTACATCCATGCCGGGACCGGTTACTTTTGTTCTTTTGCATCTGGGCCAGTCTCAGCATCTCCCTGATGATTAGTGACATGGAGCATGTTCTCATGTACCTTTTAGACATTCTGATTTCTTCTTTGAGAAAGTTTCTGTTCATTTCATGCCCCATTTTCTGATGCTGTTGGATGTTTTCTTCTTGTGTAGTTCAACCAGTGCCTTGAATATACTTGATATCAGCCCTTTATCAGATAGGTATTGGGTGAATATCCTTTCCCAATCTGTGGAATGTCTTTGTATTCTGGCACTGTTTACAATAGTCAAAATCTGGAATAAATCCGAGTGCCCAAGAACAGGTGACTAGTTAAAGAAATTCTGGTACATCTTCACAATGGAATACTATGTAGCTGTTAGAAAAGATTAAGTAACAAAATCTGCATGTAAGTGGATCAACATGGAAAGTATCATGTTAAGTGAAATGAGTCTGAAAGAGAGAGACAGACATAGAAGATTACACTCACCTATTTTGCTTCTTGATGAACATTTGCTGCCTTATTGGTGACTTCTTCAGGGTCAGGGGAATGAGACCCATTGTAATTACTGGTTTTGGCATATTGAATACACAATAGATAGCTTGCCAGGCTCTCCACTGTGGGCGGAATACTCACAGTAGCTTGCCAGGCTCTCTGAGAGGGATAGAGCCTTTTGGATTGGCTTCTAATCTCTAATTGAGAGAAAGAATCCAGAGTTTCGACCTCCATTGACAGTCAAGAATCAGGGACGCTGTCTCATTTGCCAAGGCATCAAAAATCAGATGGGCTGGACACATAATGAGATTTGGAGACGACCACTGGACTAGAGACGTTACTGACTGGATTCCACAGGACGTCAAAAGATCGTGTGGCTGCCCCCCATGAGATGTTCAGACTTCTTCGTCAAGACCCTGAATGATCAGTTTGAGGCTCTTTGTGTTCCTAGAATGAACAGACACCACTGGGCTACACTAGCATGCGACAGGGACAAATGGAGACGTTAATGGCACCCACTTGAGTAAATTGATGATTAATGGGAAGTCAAGTGATCAAGTGATCAAGTGAACATTTACATTGCTAAGAATATCTCTTGTAACATGACTTCTGTTGTGTACCCATGTTTTGGTAATTCATGTCCTCATTTATAATAGCTCAAATATAGAAACAATCCACATATTCAAGAACAGAAGACTGGATAAAGGAACCTGACATATGTACACAAAAAAATACTACTCAGCCACTAAAAAATCCTCACAAATTCATTCAATTTTCTGCTACATGGCTAGAACTGGAGGATATCATGCTGAATGAAATAATATAGAAGAAGAGGACAGGTATAAAATTATCCATCATATGTGAGATTTAAAGAAACTTAGGCAACAGAAAATGGCCAAAAGCAGCAGGGCCTGAAAACTGGTATACAAAACTGACCTTACTATTACAGGGGACGGTGGTGGGCTGGGTAGAGTGGATGAACAGCCTGGGGGAGGGTATTGCTTTGGAATGATGCATTCATAGAACCCTATCATTAATGATATTGTAAATCACAGTGCCTAAAATAAAGCACAACTATACCATATATCCTGGTATTAAACTAGTAAGTTACATATTCCACTGATAGTAAAATCCATTCGAGCAAATCGACAAACAATGGGAGGACAGCGCTACAATGCTACTAGGTGTATGTTTTTTTGTTTTTGTTTTTAATACATAACCAGTGTTGTTAATCTATGCCTTGAACAGGTTTTGTAAAGGGATTTTTATTACTCTTAATAACCCAAATTGCTTACTTAAAATGAACTATAATCTCTTCAATATTGAATTATTTTACACAAATTATAAACCACTAGTTGGTTCAATTGTGGGTTATACAGTAAGTGCTTCAGAAGATAGCTCTTCCCCCCATTATCCACATACCTTTGAACCCCTTACTTAAGTCCATTTAATCTTTACAACAGTTACAAAACTGTCATTATATATTTTCACTTAATGTTTTGCACACTGATGTATGTTGAACTTTGCTTAAGGCTCTGAGAGCTATGAATAAATATAGAAATATGACGTGAGTTTTCTGTATGCACACTATAGTTCAGTGAATGCTGAGTGATTTATTCCAGACAGGTAATAAAATCTGAAGTAAAAAAAATCATTCTTCTGTTTTACTCTATCGAGTTAGGTTGACTGGAGCAGCTCTCTTCTGTGTGTTGTTCACGTGGCCCTGGTCGCACTTATTCCCAGGGCCTTGGTAAGTTGTTCAAGTACCAATGGCACACTAGTCAATACTGAGTGGCTGGGTAATCACTATTGAGTGGCTGGGTAATCAATACTGAGTGACTAGGCATCTGCACACAGGGCAATCTGTCAGGTTTTTGCACCATGCTTACTCCATGTTTGTTAGCTCTGCTCAGAAACCTCTCAGCCCATGTTCTTTTTCACACAGTTCTTCTCCCTCCCTCAGCCGGATAGTTTTCCTGAGAAATACTCACCATCCTTTAAGGCCCACAGAGGACAATTAATGCCTCGTACTTCATTTCGAATTACCAGCTGCATAATGTATGTTCACTCTGTGTCTTTTGAGCTTCTTTCCCACAGCCTACTTTAGCTTCTGCCTGCTCTCCCGGATGTACTCCTCCAAGAAATAACAAGCACACAAGCCTTCTGTTCCAGGAAAACCAGCTAGGGGAGTCACCGAACATCCTAGTTTACCTAGTGAGCATAAAAATAGTGCAACTGAATATAGATCTTCCTGTCATACTCAAAAGTGTCTTGATTTGCATGGCTAATACTAACCCCCACCCCATTCATGCACTCACAGACACACAGACACACACACTTTCTATTTTTAGTACTAAAAAGAAGGATTCTGGTTAACACTAAGGCAAAGAAGTAATTCTAGATTTCCAACAAACATGTCACAAGCAGAGTAACTAATATAGTAGAATTGAGTGAGTTATTGAATTAGGGGGTCTTTAATAGGGCCAAAGTAATAATCTTATGTATTAATGATGCATTAGATAATGTCATCATACATTATAGCAATAACTATAACAATCTAATATTGAATTCCTAATAATCAGAAGGAACAATATAGAAATTTAAGAAAGAGAGTATCTGTCAGAATGTACTAAAGGAGAGCATAACCATTGGAATGAGATAGTCCAGTATGTCTTCAGAGTGGAAATGACATTTGCGCTGGGTCTGGGGCATTCTCAAGCTAGAGAGGAGAGAATTCCCAGCAGAAGGTGAAAAAATATATACTAATGAATGAAAATTAGAAAGCATATGGTTTTATTGAGGAAGGACAATACCACATTTAATTTATTTTCATTTTTATATTTTAATATTTCTGAAACTTGCATAAACGTGTTTAAGCTATGGGGTACCATACTTTATGAAATGTGATGACTTTATCTGACTATTCAGTGGAGTATATAGTAAGTGGATATGTACTGCAGGAGGATATGTAACATAAAACTACATCATAATGTGTGTTAAATGCTATCCTAAAAGGTTTGGATTTCATTGGTAGAGAGGAACAAAATCATTTCTTTCAGATAGGAAGTTCTAGGAAGATTTTAAAGATAACTCTAGTGGCAGTGTAAATAATGAAATAAAGTGTAGTATAGAGAAACTGGAGATAGCAAAATCATCCATAAGTCGACTATAAAAGTCTATTCAAGAGCCAAACACCATGAAAATGATACTAAAATAGAGAGCATGAGTTGCAGGAGCATTTTGATGTAAATTCAATGAATTTGATGACTGGTTGGCTGCAGAGAATGAGGAAAGAACTATTATCTTGAGAATTTAATGACTGCAGGTGTATATAATATATTTGGTAACATTTGTATAAATTTATATTGTTTATTTTATTTTTTATTTCATTTTGGTTTTGGGATCACATCCATTGGTGATTAGGCTTTTCCCAGCTCTGCACCCAAGGATCAATCCTGGGGAGGGCGAGTTGGGGATAATATGTGGTGCTAGGGATGGAACCTAGATCAATTGCTTGCATGGCAAGCACCCTACCTACTTTACTATTACTCAAGGCCCCCAACACTTGGCTGAATTTTAAAGAAATTGGTGGTTTTGGTTGTTTGTTTGGTTGGTTGGTTGGTTTTGGACCACAGCCATCAGATCCAGGGCGTATTTCTGGATCTTCCCTCAGGAATTACTTCTGATAGTGCTCAGAGCACCATATGGGATGCTGCAAATAGAACCTGGGTGAACCATAAGCAAGGCAAGTGTCTTACCCATTACACTAGCTCTCTGGCCCCAGAAGAGATTAATGTCTGTAATAAAGGTTTGAGTATTATTTATAGAGAGGTATTAAAATTGTGGATAGTATAAGACATCTTCCAAGGAAAGTATAATGAGTGAGTAGAGAAGTATTAAAGATAAGATCGAAGCCACATTTCTGAAATAAAAGACAGAACATGACTGAAAGCATCAAAAGAATGATAGAAGAAAAAGTAATTCAGAAATGGATGGGTCCACAGACAACCAAAGAAGAATGAAGAGAGTGATAAACAATTTGAATATTTTCAAAGACATTCACTCAAATGAAAAATTAGTATAAAAAGTAACTTGGAGGAGCTACTGAATGTTTTTTCAGGGAAGGAGTCACAGTAGGCACTACTCGGCGGATATCCATGGCTTTGTGCTGTGGATTTGCTCCCTGCAGGTGCTGCCTGAGATCACGTAAGGACAGCAATTGAATCCAGGCATCCAGCCTGTAAAGCCTGTACTCTAGAAATTTGGGCTATCTCCCTGGCCCTTGATGTTATTGAAATACAATTTTCTTTAAGCACAGAAGTCCAAGTGATATGGCTTCAGCAATGAGCAGAGTGAAAAAAAGGAAAATTTGAATTTAAAATTGCAATTTGGGGCTGGAGCAATAGCACAGCGGGTGGGGTGTTTGCCTTGCACGTGGTCAAGTCTGGTTTGATTTTCTCTATCCCATATGATCCTCTAAGCACCACCGGAGTAATTCCTAGTGCAGAGCCAAGAGCAACCCCTGTGAATTGCCAGATGAGACCCAAAAAGAAAAAAAATGCAATTTGGGGGTCAGAGTAATAATACAGCAGGTAAGGTACTTCCCTTTTTTATGGTCAACCTTGCACATGGGCAACTAGAGTTTGATCCTCAGAGTTTGGTTCCCCACCCACCAAGTACTGCCAGGAGAATTTGCTGAGTGCAGAGTCAGGAGTAATCCCTGATCATTGCCGGGTGTGGCCCCAATACAAAACAAAACAAACCCTACAAAATTCGCAATTTTAAAATATTTAAAGGTAGAAACAAAGAAACAGTGTAGACAGTTTAACAGTATAAACAGTATAAACAGTTCGTAGATTATAAGTAAGGAGTTGAGAAAGATCCATTATTTATTACTTTAGGGGGACTATAAGATCACCTTGGTTCATACTTCCTCCTCCGTCCTTTCTTCTTCACTGCAGGAAGCATAGGTTTATTGGGTTACACCCATCACAGTGCTCCCGAGGCACTCCCATTCCTCCGTGTTTATCTTTAATTTCTCCTCTGTGATCTGCTTTCCCTATTTGTTAGTACATATTTCTCCAAATCAAACCCTGTGACTTGTTACGTCAGATTCTTCTAAGGACTTTGGACTTTGTATTTGTAGGTGAAATATTGCTTTTTCTCTTTCCCCTTTGTCCTTTACATAGTTTACTTTAGAGCAATGTCCTTTTTTGTATAGACACAGGAAAACAGTTTATTCTATGCTTTTGTAACTTGGGAGTTAATTGACTCCAAATAATATTTACTCCTGAACATCTCTCATATTTACTCAATTTAAGCCTCAGTTGTCCTTAGTTCCTAGCACCCCCAAAGCAGGGTACTGACAAAGGGACTTGGATGGACCCCGAGCAAGCTATGAGCTACCCTGGCACCGAAAAAAGACAGGCCAACCACCATAAAACTTATAATAAGGTTAGAGCACTGTCATGGACAGATTCCATCATGATCCAAAGAGAAGTGACTGGACAAGAACTGTGCTGGGGTTAGGAAGGACTAATCTGGCATGAGGACTATAGTCTAGGATCTACAGCGAGATGTTCTCAGCAGAGCCACCCTTTAAGCTTAATAATCTCTTATTGTGTCCATACAAAATGACTAGGAAGATTGTTAAGAAGTAAATTTAAGATGATTGTTTAAACTGATATGAACATGTTTAAATGGAAATATTAAATGGAAAGGAAAGTATGCCCATAGATGAAATTCTGCCCTTGAGCTGAACTTCTAATTGGTGAAATCTGTCTTAGAAGAAGCTTTCCCCTCAGGAAAGGGCTTTCCATATGCAGATTGTGCTCTCACCTATGTGTAATTGCTACCCCCAACCTCTGAGGATGGGCTCTTAACTAAGGCTGTGAGTCTGGAAGGGAGACTGGCGTGGGGAAAGTAGGAGATGGGAAGGAGGGTCAGGGTGAGACTGGAATAGGGTGCTCAGTCAGACTGAGGAGAGACTGATCACCAACCAGCTTGGAAGCCCTGTACCCTCCTTCATGTGTCCGTTGAAGCGTCAGGCCGAGGTGGGGAAGTGGCTTATTGACACTGAAAGCACGCGGAAAGGACCCTCACTTTTGGGACCACACAGGGGACCTCGATCTGATTTATTAATTGAGAACTTATAAGTACCCGAGTATGTAGCCAGGAAGCTTTGATCACACGCTGCTTAGAGACACAAATGGTGGGAGACAATGCCGTATTCGGCAGCATGTTTGGCACTGGAGCAGACGGCCAGTCGGCTACTCAAGCAACCTTCTTGCCTGGACAGTCAGACAGTCATAACAAACAGTTTTTGTAGGAAGAGAAAGACACGTGTATTTAGAGATGGTGGTTGCAGACTGGAGACCATCTCGTGACTAGTCAGTTCCTTTATGGCACATTCCAATTTACTTGTCAGTGAAGGTTGCTGATGAAGGTTGCCACCCTCTTATCCATAAGAACAAGGTAAGGAGCATTTCCAACATTTCACCACACCATTCCAGCTACATTTGCTGGTTGTGAATTGTATATTCAGCTCTTACTTTGGAGACACTGGGGCCAGAGAGAGAGTACAGGGGCTGAGGTATTTAACCTGCATGATGCTGAACCTGGTTCAACTGCACGCACAGCACAGGTGTGATCCCTGAGCACACAGCCAAGAATAGCCCCTGAGCACTGCCAGGTGTGACCCAAATGCTCACATCAATTTTTCTTTCACACTGGTTTCAAGGGCAGTTAAAAATTCTGAGAATAAGTGAAAAATTATCGCATAGGTAATAGAGGGAACGAAGTGTAGTGAGATAGCAAAATTGAAGGAATTAGTTTGAGATGAGAGACCACTCTATCTCAGATGTAACATGAAAACACAGGACAAGGCGTATACTATTGAAATATATTTAGAACAAGGGTAGAAAACAGAGTTTTATGTAAGAAGTGTTTTTAATTGTCATTACTTTTTCCTATTGAACTTTGACTGTATTTTCTAGATTACTCATCTCCAAATTATGTTACAGTTTTTAAAGACTAAAGTGTTTTACATCTGCTTCGGATTTATTATATATTTTATTAAATTTTCTGTAGATTTATATGCATACTAATGCATGTAATAAAGAACACAATAGATGATGCATGCTTCCATAATATAGTGGTTTGCATGGATTTGAAAAAGAAATAATCATACTGAAATCCACTAACGTGTAAATAATCAGTTTAAATGCCACCCACCATCATTTCTATTTACTACAATAAAGTTCTAAGATTAAGGTGAAAATTTATTTAAATAGTTCGTATTGGTATCAGCTTCAGTATATAAACTTTTTTGCATTAAACTCTAGAGATGGGAAAAAGTTAAGATAGTGAAAATTTATTAAAGTAAAACTGAAAAACTTAAATGCCAAACAATTATTTTCTTTATTCAAATACTCGAGTAGTCTTTTTCATGATTTTCCTGTCTTATTTTATTTGCCCTAAAGTACCACTAAATTATAGCATTATAAAAATTTCAAGTGTGCATCATTAAAAGTAAAATCAGCATGGATATTCTGTATTTGGAATAAGTTGGGGTAATAACATTGATATTTAATTTTTTTTAATTTGGGGGTCATATCCAGCGGTTCTCATGGTTTACTCCTGGCTCTGTGCTCATGAATCACTCACGGCAAGCTTGAGTGATTTTAGAGTGAGCTCAGTATGGAACCAGGGTTAATTGCGTGCAGTACAAGCATTCCACTCTACTGTACTGTCTTTTGGAACCAGGGTTGATAACATTTCTAATGATAAAATATTTCTGCTTCTTAGGTATTTTTCCTTCCAAAGATTAGAAAGTAGTTAAAAAATGACAGCTTTAGAGTATAAGTATGCATGAACTATGTATACTGTAGTAATGTCCAGCTTATTTGATAAATGCTGCTCTGCTTACTTGATTATTTGATAAAAATCATTCTCTTGGAAAGGGTATGCAAAGCTGCAAAATTTCATCTCAGATTAAGTCTGTGTTTCATATCTATTTGGCAGATTTTGGGGAGTTGAAATAGATGAACAAGCAAGTTGCAAAATAATAAATTAATAAGAAATATGTATATATGTATATACAGTTATGTTTCTACTGTGTGGTTCCATTAATCAGTTTAATACAAATAATCTCGATTCAACCAAAATATATTTTAAAGCTTAAGTAACTTCATATTTTTTAATTTCCCAAATATGTGTATCTTCCATCCCTTAAAAGATCAGCCTCTTTTTAAAGTTGCATATTCAGTCTTTTGTGTGTATTATTTAGGAGAGCAGCATTATTTTTGTTTTCAATTCATAATGTCAAAGGAAACAATAGACTTTAACACTTATTTCATATAGTATACTAATTTGAGTCTACTATAAAGTTTGATTTTTTCTCCAATTATTTTAGCAAGTTGCTTTATCAAATCTCAGTTCACCTTAAATATTTACATTATTAAACTTTTAGGAAGGTTAAAATGTTCAAAATTATAAGGTGAATGAATTATATTAGTTGAGTCAAATTTTATATAATTGCATGCTCCATTCTTTTTCACTAGTAACTTCAGTCTTATAATAGTTTGCAATTAGAGATTTTCTAGTTTAACCATCTTATTTATATGTAGAATAGTCTTGCCAAAAATTATGTATAAGTTCCTACTATAATGTTACTTTTTAGAGCAGACAAAACATATTACATGGACACAGTCAATAAATGTAGCAAACAAATGTAGGCCAGCATTATTTACTTGAAGTCTATTTGTTGTTATTGTTTATTTGTTTGAGGAACATATCCAGCTGTGTTCAGGACTTACTCCTGGCTCTCTGCTCAGGAATCATTCATGGAGGTATTCACAGGACAATGTCACTGTCACTGTCCTCCCGTTGTTCATTGATTTGCTCAAGCAGGCCCAGTAACGTCTCCATTGGAGACTGTTGTTACTGTGTTTGGCATATCGAACACATCACGGGTAGCTTGACAGGCTTGAACCAGGGTCATCCATATGCAAAGCAAACACCTGAACCTGTGTACTATCTCTCTGTTTTTTTTTAAGGGGAGAACTCAAACGCTGTCCCCCACTACTACCACAAATGATACCATTGAGTTTCCCACGTTTGAGGAAATAGCAGGGAAATAGCACATCCGGAGTGCAATGGATATGCCTCTCCCTAGGAAAAGGAGCTTCGTGATCGTAGTATCTCTCTTGCCAGTAAGTATCCCCGCCATACTATCTCTTTGGCCCTAATTTTGCTCCAAGTTTAATGTTCAGCTCTACTCTCTTTCATGAGTATTCAGTAATGCTTATAGCATTTCAACTTTGCAATTTTTATATTTAATGTTCTCTTGAGGGTCTGTAGCGATAGCACAGCAGTAGGGCGTTTGCCTTACAAGCGGCCAACATGGCCGACCTGAGTTCGATTCCTCCGCTCCTCTTGGAGAGCCTGGCAAGCTACTGAGAGTATCTCACCCACACGGCAGAGCCTGGCAAGCTACCCGTGACGTATTCAATATGCCAAACACAGTAACAACAAGTCTCACGATGGAGACGTTACTGGGCCCACTCGAGCAAATCGATGAACAATGGGAGGACTGTGTCCGTGTCCAGTCCTTGAGGTCATTAACTATGAGTTTAGATAAAATGTAAAGACTAATATTGAATGAAGTAACAAAAGCATTAAAAGAGACAAAGGATTGCTTTTTGCTCTTTACCCCTCACGCTGCACTGATCTTGTCCCAAACCCAGGTCAGTTCATCCACCGGTACTCGAACCCGGGACTTGGATCTCTCCCTGCAAGACCCCAGGTGTCCTTCCAGACCCCTGGAGTAAAGCAGCTCTGAGACTCTGCCTTTCGCTCCTCACCCCTCATGCTGTGCTGATCACCTCCCAAACCCACCCAAACCCAGGTTCTCGTAGGGGGCAGGGTCTCTTCAAAAGTGGGCGTGGCCAATTTTCAGCGGGCCAATGCTTACATGGCCGCAGGTAGTTTACCCATACTAAGGAACCTAGTCCCCAAGAAACCTAGTCCCCAACCTACGCAGCAACGTGAAGAAACAATGCAAATCCCCACCACATGGGGAGGACAATGAAAAGAATTCAGAAACTCTGTCGGTACTGCTCACCTAAGGGACCTCTCTGACAAAGAATTCAGATACAAAGTCATGAAGATGTTCAATCAACTCAATGAAACAGTCAGACAGATAGCCAGTAACATGACAGAAAAAAAATCAACAAATTACGCGAGGAAATGAGAGCAGAAATGTCACGAATAAAAGATTCTGTAGATTAAATGAAAAACTCAGTCTCTTCTCTCAACAATAGAATGAGCACAGCTAAACAGAGAATCAGTGAGCTGGAAGATCAGCTGCACCAAGCCAACAGGCAACAACACACAGTGGCAAGGGACCTCAAAATAGCTCTACAGAGAATCAGAGTCCTAGGAGATGATTCCAAGAGAAACAACATTAGAATCATTGGACTACCAGAAGCTCAGGGAAACAATCCCAATGAAAAAGACACGGTGAAACAAATCATTGCTGAAGTATTCCCAGAGCTCTACAATGCAGCCATTCAGGTTCAAGGAGCCCGAAGGGTACCAGCTAAAAGAGACCCTAACAAAAACACTCCAAGACATATCATAGTTAGAATGATTGATGCTGCCAATAGAGACACAATACTGTAAGCATCAAGGTCAAAGAAGGAAATCAAATACAAAGGCGCACCCCTTAGATTCACAGCAGATCTATCAGAGGAAACCCTCCAAGCTGGAAGGCAGTGGCAAGATATAGTGAAAAAACTCACTGAAATAAATGCTTCACAAAGAATACTCTATCCGGCTAAACTCTCACTCAAAATTAAAGGAACAGTACACTATTTTCTAGACAAACAGCAGCTCAGGAACTTCATAGACTCAAAACCAAACCTAAAACAAGGGCTAACGGCTACTATGGGGCTGGAGAGATAGCACAGGCGGCGGGTAGGGCATTTGCCTTGCATGCGGCTGACCCAGGTTCGATTCCCAGCATCCCATATAGTCCCCTGAGCACCGCCAGGAGTAACTTCTGAGTGCAGAGCCACGAGTAACCCCTGTGCATCGCCGGGTGTGACCCAAAAAGAAAAAAACGGGGGGGGACTACTGTAAGACAAGACAAACCCTACAACCACAACAGACTCTTACAGAAAGATGACACAAAACCCCATAACAATAATCTCTCTCAATGTCAATGGTCTAAATTCACCATTTAAGAGACACAGATGGCAAAATGGATTCAGAGACAGAACCCAACATTCTGCTGCCTAAAAGAAACTCATCTCAACAGCCAGAGCAAACACAGACTCAAAGTCAAAGGATGGAAAACAATCCTGCAAGCAAACAGCTCTTTCAAAAGAGCTGGGGTGGCCATACTAGTATCCGACAGCATTAATTTCACATTGAAAAAGATTAGAAGGGACAGCAAAGGCTATTTTCTCTTCATCAAGGGACACGTACGATAGGAAGAAATCACACTCTTAAATGTATACACACCTAATGAGGGAACAGCTAAATATTTAAAACAACTGCTAACAGATTTTACGGAGGACATTGCTAGCAACACAATAGTAAGTAGCTGGAGATTTCAACATCGCCTTATCACCTCTGGATCGATCAACAAGAACAAAACTCAGCAAGGAAACATTGGCTTTAAAAGAAGAAATAGAAGAGAAGGGCTTATAGACCTATACAGGGCTTTAAACCCCTAAAAGCAAGAATACACATTCTTCTCCAGTGTGCATGGAACATTTTCCAAAATAGACCATGTCCTACGCCACAAAACATACCTAAATAGAATCAGGAAGATAGAAATAGTATCAACAATCTTTTCAGATCATGATGCTCTGAGAATAGAAGTGAATCACACACAAACACGGAGAACCAAATCAAACACCAGGGAATTAAACAACGCAATGCTTAACAATGAGTGGATCAGGAAGGAAGTCAAGGACGAAACAAAAAGATACTTGGAAACAAATGAGAATGAAGACACGAGCTACCAAAACTTATGGGATGGAGCAAAAGCCGTTTTAAGGGGAAAATTTAAAGCTCTGCAAGCATATCTCAGGACAGAAGAAAGGATGCACATAACAACTTGACTTCACAACTCAAGATTTTACAAAAGGATCAACAGGAGTTCAAATCGGGAAGAAGAAAAGAGATCATAAAACATAGAGCAGAAATCAATGACATGGAAACCAAAGAAATAATCCGAAAGATCAATGAAACCAAGAGCTGGTTCTTCGAGAAAATAAATAAGATAAATAAATGACTAGCAACATTCACAAAGAAACAGAGAGAGAGAGAACCCTAATAAATCGAATCAGATATAAGAATGGGCATATCACAACAGAAACCAAAGAAATTCAAAAGATCATCAGAGACTAATTTGAAAGTCTGTCTGTCACGAAACAAGAGAACCTAGAAGAAATGGATAAATTCCTAGATTCCTATCATCTCCCAAAGCTGAATCAAGAAGATATAAAGTACTTGAATAGACCTATACATATCAAAGAAATTTAAACTGTAATCAAAAGTCTTCCCAAAACCAAAAGCCCAGGTACAGATTGATTCACTAGTGAATTTTTCCAAACATTTAAAGAGGACCCATTGCCAGTTCTTCTCAAGTTTTTCCAGGAAATTGATAAAAACAGAAACTTTCTCAAATAGTTTCTATGAAGCCCATGTCTCTCTAATACCAAAAGGAAACAAAAACACCACAAGAAAAGAAAACTACAGACAATATCCCTGATGAACACGGAGGCGAAGATTCTCAACAAAATACTAGCAAATAGAATTCAACAACTCATCAAAAAGATCATATACCATGACCAAGTGGGATTCATCCTGGGGATGCAAGGATGGTTCAACATTCGGAAATCAATCAACATAATCCATGATATCAATAAAAGAAAATATAAAAATCATATGATCATATCAATAGATGCAGAGAAAGCATTTGACAAGATCCAGCACCCTTTTATGATGAAATACTTCGCCAAAATGGGGATAGAAGGGACTTTGCTCAATATAGTTAAAGCCATCTACCACAAACCTACAGCAAACATCATCCTCAATTGGGAAAAACTGAGAGCCTTCTCCCTAAGATCAGGGACGAGAAAAGGATGCCAACTCTCTCCACTACTGTTCAACATAGTACTGGAAGTACTTGCAATAGCGATTAGGCAAGAAAAAGATATTAAGGGCATCCAGGTAGGGAAGGAAGAAATCAAGCTCTCACTATTTGCAGATGTTATGGTACTAAGAGAATCCTAAAACCTCTACCAAGAAACTCCTAGAAACAATAGACTTGTATAATAAAGTGGCAGGCTATAAAATCAATACCCAAAAGTCCATGGCTTTCCTATACGCAAACAGTGAGAGAGAAGAAAGCTACATGAAAAAAACAATCCTTTTCACAATTGTGCCCCAGAAAATCAAGTACCTAGGAATCAGTTCAACTAAGGAAGTAAAGGATTTGTACAAATAAAACTACAAAACGCTACTTCAGGAAATGAAAGAGGACACGAGGAAATGGAAAAATATCCCCTGCTCATGGATGGGGAGAATCAACATTGTCAAAATGGCAATACTTCCCAAAGTACTGTACAAATTCAATGTGATTCCTATTAGGATCCCCATGACATTCTTCAAAGAAATGGAGCAAACACACCTGAAATTTATATGGAACAATATGCTCCCACGAATAGCTATAGCAATTCTTGGGAAAAAGAAAATTGGAGGAATCAACCTCCCTAACTTCAAGCTCTACTACAAAGCAGTAATAATTAAAACAGCATGGTACTGGAACAAAGGCAGAGTGGTAGACCAATGGAACAGGTTTGAATAGACTGACATCTCCCCCCAAGCAAATGATCATCTAATCTTCGATAAGGGGGCAAGAAAAGTGAAGTGGAGCAAGGAAAGCCTCTTTAACAAATTTTGCTGGCAAAACTGGACGGCTACATGCAAAAAAGTCGGCTCAGATCTCTCACTAACGCCATGTACAAAAGTAAGATCAAAGTGGATTAAAGACCTCAACATCAGACCAGAAACCATAAGGTACATTGAATAAAATGTTGGCAAAACCCTCCATGACATTGAAGCTAATGGTATCTTCAATGATGTCACGTCACTGGACAAGCAAGTGAAAACAGAGATAGACAAATGAAACTATCTTAAACTAAGAAGCATCTGCGCCTCAAAAAAAACAGTGACCAAAATACAAAGTCTACAGAATGGAAAAGGATATTCACCAAATACACATCCGACAAGGGGTTGATATCAAGGATATACAAAGTACTGGTTAAACTCCACAAGAAGAAAACACCCAACCCCATCAAAAAATGGGGCGAGGAAATGAACAGAAACGTTCACAAAGAAGAAATCTGAATGGCTAAAAGGCACATGAGAAAATGCTCCACATCATTAATCATCAGGGAGATGCAGATCAAAACAACAATGAGATATCATCTCACACCACAGAGACTGGCCCACATCCAAAAGAACAAAAGCAACCGGTGCTGGCGTGGATGTGGAGAGAAACGGACCCTCCTTCACTGCTGGTGGGAATGCTGACTGGTTCAGCCCTTTTGGAAAACAGTATGGACAATTCTCAAAAAATTAGAAATTGAGCTCCCATTTGACCCAGTAATACCACTCCTGGTAATATATCCCAGAGAGGCAAAAAAGTATAGTCAAAGTGACATCTGCACCTGTTTGTTCATTGCAGCACTCTTTCCAATAGCCAGAATCTGGAATAAAACCTGAGTGTCCAAGAACAGATGACTGGTTAAAGAAACTTTGGTACATTTACACAATGGAGTACTATGTAGCTGTTAGAAAAGAAGAAGTCATTAAATTTACATACAAGTGGTACTACATGGAAAGTATCATGTTAAGCGAAATGAGTCGGAAAGAGCTGGATAGACATAGAAAGATTGCATTCATCTGGGGAACATAAAGTAACAAAATGGGAGACTAACACCCAGGAGTTCCTGAGATTAGTACCAGGAATTTTGCTCCATGACTTGAAGGCCAGCCACATGTGCTAGGGGAAAAGGAAGCTCAGATAGAAAAGGGAGCACCAAATAAAGGGTGTTTGGAGGATCCTCCCAGGATGGGAGAAGCATGCTGAAAGTAGACTATAGACCAAACATGATTGCCACTCAATGCCTCCCTTGCAAACCACAGAATCCAAAAAGAGAGAGAGAGAACAAAAGGGAATGACCTGCCACAGAGGCAGGGTGGGATGGGGGGATTGGGGGGTGGGAGGGATGCTGGGACCTGGGGTGATGGAGGATGGGCGCTGGTGGAGGGATGGGTACTTGATCATTGTATAAATGAACCCCAAGCACAAAAATTTGTAAGTCTATAACTATAACTGTACCTGGTGGTGTCTCACTAATAAAAAATTTTTTTAAAAAATTTAAAAAAATAAACTATTAACAATAAAAAGAAGAGACAAAGGATTTTGGGAGTCTTTTATTTATTTACAGACTGGAAATGATTTGTTAAGTACTATGACAAGATATTTTAAAATCTTATAGAAATAAAATATTTGAAAAACATAGATATAAAGTATAATCCTTGGGACTGGAGCGATAGCACAGCGGGTAGGGTGTTTGCCTTGCAAGCAGCCAACATGGCAGACACAGGTTCGATTCCCAGCGTCCCATATGGTCCCCCGAGCACTGCCAGGAGTGATTCCTAAGCGCATGAGCCAGGAGTAACCCCTGAGCGTTGCTGGGTGGGACCCAAAAAGCGAAAAAAAAAAGTATAATCCTTTTCTATTTCATATATAATTTTAAATGTTATGCTATAGAAGCACAGTCACTTACAAAGTGATTTACAAAATACTTGAGTTTTAGACATACACTGTACCAGCTCTATTCCCACCACCAGTGTCAACTGCTCTCTGCAAATATTCCCAGGTTCTCTCTCTGTCCTACACCTCCTCAGACCACTCTCTTGACAGATGCCTATTTAAGTTTGGCTAAATTTGAGGTCTCATGCCTTCAGTGTTGTTTACTCTGTGGTTAGGGTATTTCACTCTATCATTCCTTCACACCACCAATGACCTTGAATACCCTTGATAGCCGTCTCTATTGTTTCTCATCTGTCTCTTCTCCCCCTACCCCATGCAGATTTCTTTCCTTCTCCCTATTCTCTCGGCCAGGGGTGAACTAGGCATCCCTCCCCTAAACTCTTGCATTCCCTCATCCTGTATTTTTATAGTAGCATAGGTTTTTATCACTTTTTGTCCCCAAGTAATGTATTTAGAAAATGTTCTACTAATGACTTAAAACAGGGTTTATTTCTTGGTTTCTTATTTAGAAAACAGAGAATGTATCCTTATCTCGGTCAATATCAGCAATCATAAAATTATCCTAGCAGTTTCTTTATGTCCAGAATTATATACCATCTTCTTGGACTTAGGTATTAAAAATAAAACATTATTATTTGGAGGGAGCTGAATCAACATTGAACCCACTGTTTTTTTCCTGCATCTGTCATATTCAACCTCATTTACTCTTTAAAAATACTCATTCAATCGACTGCATTACTCGTATTGTCTTTTTTTTTCCTTTTTGGGTCACACCAGGCAATGCACAGGAGTTACTCCTGGCTCTGCACTCAGAAATTACTCCTGGCGGTGTTCAGGGGACCATATGGGAAGTTGGGAATTGAACCCCAGTCGGCTGCGTGCCAGGCAAATGCCCTACCCGCTGTGGTATCACTCCAGCCCCTTCTATTGTCTTTTTAGTCTCCCCTTTCTTTCCCTCATGAATGGTATTTCTTTTGTTTCTTGTTTTTTTTAAATTTTATTTTCATAAAGTTGTTCACAGTAATTGATTACATTCAATATTTCAACACCAACCCCACCACCCTTCTCTCCACCATTATTTCGAATTTTCTCACCACCACTAAAGCCTGATCCACAGGCAGATGCTAAATAATTTATTTTGTATTGCTTGTTAAGAATGGCATAGGATGTCGAAAGCTTTAAATAATTGGGGTCTGGAGACGTCTCTGTGTCCAACTGCCATTCATGAGTCTCTGGATCTTGGCTGCTAAAAGGTGCTTCAACGGCACTCGGAGGAAGTTTGCGGCCATGACAGCCAGGACCTCCGATGGGCCGGGAGATGGGGAGGGATGACCGATACCTGCTTCCATGTGGCCTGGAGTTTGTGGTCGCTGGTCTCGTGCACCTGGGTTTTTCTTCTGGAGGATTGTGGTCACTGGGGTTCATTTGGAGATGGTGGAGAGAGAGAACGTCTGCTCCACCTGAGGCGCCCAGTGATCTCAGCTCAGCCTGGGGTCCAAAATCATCTCTCTGGCGAGCTGCCTTTTTCCGAGATTCCATGGTGGCATTTCTTAATTCAACCTTTAAGTGTGACCATCCACATTGTATTTTAGTGTGATTCCTTGAAGATTAACCTTACAGTGATGTTCACTGAACAAAATGTATTTTTCACTTTTTTCAACAGAAAAATGGGTCCTATTTTAGAAGAACAAAATGTAAATTTGGAACTGAAAATACATCTAAAATGTACAATTCTATAAATTTAACAGAATGAAGATAACTAAAAAAAAATCAGCAACTTGAAAAGTCATAATTAAACTCCTCTCCTGCATTTTATGTTTTAGGTATCCACCTGCATCCAAGTTGCATTTAATTTTATTTTGCAGAATTTCTCTTATTGCTCTTAAGGGCTAGTTTAGTGACAATGAATTCCATTACCTATTATTTACCTGAAAAACTATTTCTCCTTCAAATCTAAGAGGGTAACAAGCTGGTTGGAAGGGATTTTCCACCTTGTATATGACATTGCACTCATCTGGTCTATTGAGTTTCTGATGAGAAATACTGATAGTTATATGAAGGTTTCCTTATGTTTATTTCTCTCTAGCTACTTTTAGAATTCTTTCTTTATCTTTGTTTTTGCCATTTCAATTATGTATCTTGGTGTGCATCTGTTGGAGTTTGTATTTTTGGAACTCTTTGAACTTTCTGGATCTGTGTATATAACTCCTTTCTCAACATGAGGAAGTTCTCGACTACTGTTTCTTAAAAAAAAAATCTATGTTCCTTTCTCTCTTTTTCTGAAATTCCTATAATGAGAATGATGTTCTATATGCTGTCCTATATTAATTTATTTCTTTAAATTATTTCTTCTCCTTTGCTGGTCTTTTGGGATTTTTTTCTAGTACGTTGTATTTGAGCTCACTGTTTCTATTTTCAGCTTCTTCCTGTCTTCTGTTTACTTCCTTTATTATATTTTTTAAATTTAGCTAGTATATTCTTTAGCTGTACTATTTCCCTTGGTATTTCTCTCAAACTTTCTTACTTTCTCTCTTTCTCCTTACCGAGAATGTTTACGATCGGTCTCCTTATTTCATTGAGCCTCATAAGGACTGCTGGTTATCTCTGTTGTAATAGGCACTCTATCCCAACTATCTTCTTGATTTATGGTTGACTTTGTCATCTCCTCATAATAGCCAGTGTTCTAAGAGGAAGTTGGACCCAGAAAAGTGACTGGGGGATATGCAGTCCCAGGGACCAGTCCTGGGATATGTCTCCACTAGAAGGGACTCGTCTAATGAGTATGGGACACCCTTATGTTTGCTCAATATTTTGGGGAGACCAGAAGGTTTACAGTAGCCATGCCTGGCAGCATCGGTGGCACCAAGTTCAAGTGTGGCTGGGCAGCAAACTGAAGTTTAGATCAACAATACTGGGAATTCTAGTTTGTCAAATCCACCACAATTAAGGTATCTCATTATGGGAGTTATTTACACTTCCTTGGTATTATAATATGCAATACTATTCCCATTGTGTTAGAAAAGTTAATACAATAAATCTTTGCAACAACTCTATGAAATACTTTTCTCTGTTTTTTAGATGACAAAGCAGGTAAAGGTAAAGGCAAAGGTAAAGGCCCTCCCGTTGATCGTCGATTTGCTCGAGCGGGCCCAGTAACGTCTCCATTGGAGACTTTGTTGTTACTGTGTCTGGCATATCGAATACTCTCGGTAGCTTGCCGGGCTCTCCGAGAGGGGCGGAGGAATCGAACTCGGGTCGGCCATGTTGGCCGCGTGTAAGGCGAACGCCCTACCGAATTTAAACTGTTGGGATCGGGAGTTCCCTGGCCCTGGGAGGCGCGGAGAGACCAGATAGACACAATTCCTGCAGGAGTAAAAATGGGGTTTATTTAGACCAGCATGCTGGGGCTCCGCAGCATACCCCAAAAACGGGCAGTGGCTGAGAGCCCCAAACTTCTTCAAAGGGGATCTCATATAGGCCTTCACTGGCCGTTACAGCAAAGCCCGCACATTTCATAGCCAATAGATTTGTAACAACATATACTTTCTTAACCAATCCATTTAAAAGTACCTCACTCCTTAGCCTATAGATTCAAAGATCAGCATTTACGTACATCGATTGTCAGCACAAGCAAGGTTATAGCTGGAATCATTAAGCCTTAGGTAATCTCCCTTGACCATCCTCGTTTTGAGTTACCCGAGTCTGCAGGGTGCTTTAGTGAGACAATACATTCCAGGAAAGGGCAATTTCCCCCAACCACCCGCATCCTGAGTTATCCTTTACTCAAATCTGCAGGGTGCTTTACTGAGACTACATTTCAGGGACAGTAAATCACTTTCCAAGTCCCCTCTCCCCCAGGTGCAAAGCAGCCAAGCAGTTTTACAGAAAGCAATGTTGCAAGTTAGCTAAAGTACACAAAAATTTGATGCCCTAATATGGATTCTTTCAAAACAACTTTCTCAAACTCACACTATTTAATAATAAAGGACAGAGTTAGGACTCAAATCAGGCAATTTGACTTTGGGATATCGCTGCAAACCTGTTCCACAGGACATTTTTTATACTGACGATAATCATCCTATGGTTTTCAAGCTAAAATAGAACTTTTTTTCCTTTTGGGTCACACCCAGCGATGCACAGGGGTTAGTCCTGGCTCATGCACTCAGGAATTACTCCTAGTGGTGCTCGGGGATCATATGGGATGCTGGGAATCGAACCCAAGTCGGTCACATGCAAGGCAAAAGCCCTACCCACTGTGCTATTGCTCCAGCCTCTAAAATAGATTTTTAATGTATGAATTATTGTATGAATTATTTTGATTGTATGATTTTAATTGTACGAATTTAAAATTAACAATGATTTTAATAATATAATTTATTTTATAAGTAACATTTTAGAAATTTTAATTATAGTATGCATATAAAATTTACTGTAACATTTTATAATAAATATAAATTTTACAATAAAATATAATATTAACAACATAATGCTTTAATTATATGGATTTAATTGTATGGATAATTTTAATTGTATGTCTGTTGCTACCGGATGCTTTCATGCCTTGCTGACTCTTTCCTGCAAAGAGCTTCACTGAAAGAACACTAGCACCTGCAGTTCTTTGCTCCAATGCCTCATTCGCATCTGAATTCTCCTTTACTCCTACAAAGAATGGAAACCACTAAATTATCAACCACCTTCAGCCAATAATCATGGGAGTTGGTAGATAAATACTCCAGCTCATTGGTCTGCTCAAATGGATAAACAATCTCATGCCTGTATTTCACACTCACTTAAAAATCCCCCAGTGGGATTAAAGGAGATCAAGTGTTGACCTGAATCAAAATAAATCCTTAACTGTCTGCTTTCATTCTTACCTGAGGTCCTTATTTACCAAAGGCTAATTCAAAGTTCATAGGCAAAAATATAGCTGTTCCCTATTTTACATAAGTACTAAGTATTATTTCTAGAGAAATTAAAATCATTCGACACAAACTCTGGTCTGCATTCCTCTGGTTCTTCTCTCTCTGACATCTCTTTCCCTACCTCTTTATTCTCCTCTTCTTTCCTCTTGCTCATTTTTTGTCTTCTCTTCTCCAATTTCTTCTTTTTCTGGGGATTACATGCAGGCTTTCTTCTATAGCAACATTCCCATTGTCTCTCTAAAAGTCTTGGCATATGCCAACACATCTCTTGACTTCACCGTATTGACTCAGTCTTTGTGATTTTGCAGACACATGTATGCAACATCTTCCCTTCTTATTTTAACTGAGATAATGATGTGCTCTTCATAGTTGGTAAACCTAAAGCATTACCTCTCCTAGTGTAAGAACTTCCTTGCAACCTAGGAAATGAAGAGCATATTTTTATCTGCAGTTATATTTTGCCTCTGTCACCATTATTTTTATGGTTTTAGGTAGGCCTTATATATATCACCATGAGAATCTAGGCACTTTGATAACATAAAGGGTACCACTATACATTTACATCTTGAACATTCAGAAGAAACATTTATTAACATATATATGTTAAGTATTTATATTTATAATCATTTCAATTTATAAAATAATATTTTAGGGTTATTCTTTGCAAATAAATTATGGTTTATTATTTATAACAGGGCTGGAGCGATAGCACAGTGGTTGGGCGTTTGCCTTGCACGCAGCCAACATGGCCCACCCGAGTTCGATCCCTCTGCCCCTCTCAGAGAGCCCAGCAAGCTACTGAGATTGTCTCGCCCGCACGGCAGAGCCTGGCAAGCTACCCGTGATGTATTCGATATGCCAAACACAGCAACAACAAAGTTGCTGGAGACGTTACTGGGCCTGCTCGAGCAAATCAATGAACAACAGGAGGACAGACTATTTATAGCAAGACCTCTTCTATGTATGGTGTTTGATTTTATGATTAAAATTCTATGTTATCTACAGTCTTAGTATCTGTCATTACAAATGTCAAAAAATTATTACAAGATTTAAGTAAAATTAGTTTGCTAATAATTGTGATATTATTGTTAATAGAATTTGGAAAAATTATATGCATGTCATTTCATATTACTTTCATTAAATGATGTTCTTTATTATTTGATGATGTAGTATTAATATTTTTGAGATTTTACTATAAGATATTTTATAAAGGAAACTTAAAACCATTGTTTAACAGCATTATTTATAATTATTTTCTATAGAGATAATGCCCTAAATTCTTTAGATACTTTTCTAGAAGCTGGTAATAAAAGCTCAACTTTTGTTCAGATTCAGTCAAGTTGATTTATTACTTGAATGTGTTTCATTAGAATCAATTATTATTCTTAAGGGTTTCTCTCCATCAGTTTACCAATTACTTAGATAAGTCTAAATATATAGTTTTGATTTATAGGGAAATTGCTGTAATAGGTGTTTAAAAAAAAATCTATTCCAGTGTTCTATTCCTAGGTAGTTTCTTCCCTGGCTCTAAGAATAAGCAATGTGGTGGGAAAAAAAAGTCTGAGTAATTACACTCTAGGTAGCAAATGAAGCCAGTGCTTTTTCTTCTGGGTTAGCTTAACATTGTGCCACAGCTGATATTTTAAACATGATTTTGAGAATTGAATTGAGTTTCCTCAGCAACACCAAGTCATACTCCCTCTTGAGTAGCTATTTGTGCGTCTGGCTTTTACATCTAACACCTTTCTATTTCCCACCTTCTATTCATGAAGAGAAATTTTAAGATGCATTTAAGTCCAGAAATTCAAAATTATGGTTCCCAAAGCAAGTGTGACTCAGCCAGGTTGTGAATTAAGGCAATATAGAAAATTCCCATGTTCAACTCTTATTTTTATTCATCTCAAAAACGTATTCCCTGGAATGGCCTCACGAGACAGACACCTCATAGTGATTTGCTTCAGCAAACTTCTTACCCATCTGGTGATTTTCTAGAATGAAAATGGAACTGGCACAAGTTACAGAAATCAAGTTAACATAGAAGAGCCCAATTTCCTTCCTGCCTCTAGCGCATACTCTTCCTTTAGCTTGAAATAATTTTACCACATTTCAGTCTTCACATATCTAACACCTATTCTGTCTTTCAGATGCAACTTAGCTATGAAACTTAGCCAACCAACACCCCCATTTTACATTAATTCATAACAACCAATATTTCTATTTTATAGTTCTTTTCATAGCCATATTATAATAAATTTTTTTTACTTTTATGTGTAATGCTTTCACTATGAGGATGTTTATTAAAAGGCCAATCTATATTTTACCTAGTGCCTAATATTCTGCGTTATTTATAATCATTTAGTAGATGTAAATTAATACATTATTCTACCCTTGTTTTTCAGTCAGACTATTAATTGGTTTTGGAGAGTCATCTTCTCTGGATTTGTAAGTGATCCCTCTGCCAACCACGTAAATTTCCCTCTTTTTGTTTAAAGATGTAATTTTACTGTAGCTTTACTTCACACTTTATTTTAAAGGACATTCATATTGAGCCTCAAAAAATGAAAGTTTAAAATAGCACCAGACAGACTCAGACTTTGAACTCTACAAAAGAGGTCTTATTATATCTTTAAAACACCAGAAAATGGTAGCAAATTTCCTATGAAGTAAATGGATAAGGAATGAAAAACATCTGTCAGAGCAAGTCGTGGTCCTGCTCCTACCTAATAAGCAACATATACATGATACTTTTATCAGTTGATGACTAAAGGAACCAGATACATATTTATTCTACAGATTAATCTTAAGCCGTCTATCAATTTAGGAAGTATGACATGTTCTTTTGTATCCATATAATGTTCTGGGATTTCCATGACTGTTATATCTCTGTCTTTTCAAATAGACAAGAGGAATGACTCTTAGAAACCAGGGGCATCAAATTATTAACCTACTAGAGCTAAGATGCAAGCTCACGTTAGAACTCTTACTGAATATTGTTTGAATAACATTTGAGTTTTGAATTTTGTGCTAAACCCTGTGTACACAGAATTTAAAGAATGATTATCAATCTCCAAAGGTACACAATGAGGAAACATACGTGAAACAACAGCATTTCTAATTGACACATGATGTGTGAAATGAGTGGAAGTGACCAGGACTCATCTTGACATTCAAAGAATAACTTGATTGAAGGAGGAGTCAGGAGAAACTTAATGAAGAAGTTGAAGAGTTGGGATAAATTAAATTACAGTTTGAGAAAAAAAGTAATAAAAAACTCTATCGGATTTTAAGTTAATATTCTACCTGGGTAATAACAACAAATGGCAGGGCACCTTTGATGAAGTAGACTTTGTTTGCTAGCGTGAAGAACTGGAGGAGATGAGTTCTGAGTGGTGATTTGAAGACATAATTGGATACCATGGAAGAAAACATTTTCTATAGGAAAGGAGTTCATGAAAAGAAGTGAAACTCAAAGCATTTGAACTTGTGGGCTTAAATTCCATTTCAAGGGATGAAGAAGTGTTTGACCATTAGGGTATGAGAGGGAAGAATTCAGGAAGCATATGTGGGAGATGACAGAAAATCGTGGTTTTTGTGATGAGTTTTTGTTGTGGAATCTCATCTTTGTGACAGCCCGTCGTTTCTGGTGAGAAAAATGCTGTCTTTGTTCTTCAAGTTAATGGTAGAAGATACTCTTTCAAAAGAGAAATCTATGTCCTACTCTTAGTAAAGGGGCTTAGATCATTCTTTATTTGTTGATTCTCAACTGACTTCAACTCAAAATCACTCTTATCTTTGAAGAAATATATCTGGAGGGGCATTTTTGAGTCTATCGTGGGTTTGGATATTTACTTCTACGTCTATCTCTGGCTTCACCTTATTGTGAACAAAGAAATTGAGTGATTTGAGAATCAGGTGATCTACTTCCTAATCCTTGTACTCATCCAGAATATCTCTTGTACTGGGTAAGTTTTCTAGTCAGACAGAGATTGCTCTTACTGTGACTCATCTCATCTCTTGACGGTTGACTTGAGAGAATCTCAGCTTACTACTTCTGACCTTTGTTTGGACCTATTGATAAACCTCAAGATCACATGTCTATTTATTTTGATAGGTGAATGTCAAAGATGATAGGGCTTTATTTGTAATAGAAAGGAGAATAAGACAAAATTCCCTATGATAATGTTTTTATGTGTCTTCTGCAGCACTGTATGCTGAAGGAAAGAAAAAATAAACTATATTTGAAAATTGCACTTGACCTATCATTTTCTGACAAATATCACGAAATCCAAGTTCAAATTAATCTATACCATTTATAAGAGTCACAAAAGGAATTTTATCTTTACCAATTGCTTAAACAATTATGATATAGTTTATAATTATAGTCTGCGATATAATAGCCTGTTCGCAGACAAGATGAGATGAAATACCTTCACATTAGTTTCAGAAGCATCACATAATTCCATTAGGAGCATTTAGATTGCCATAGCACCATCTGGATGTCTCTTTGTTAAAGAGTCCTTTTCCCACAGATTAATGTACATCATACATTTATTCATAGGTAAAGAATTAGATGATGAAAAACAATGAAATAATAACTTACAGCTCTTCCTTTATCTGCAAGCAAATATCAATGCCTCCTATTTCAATACATTCTGGAGATATTCTTAAACCTAATCATAGGATTTAAAATTTCAATCTAAGCTGTTTATGCATAGCACAATTTCACTTAGTTTTAAATGAACATATTTTTCCTTGTGATGGAAGAGAGAAGACTCTTATTTCAGCAAGAAAGCACATAAACAAAAGTTCTCTCTGTCAATAAAGACTTTCTGAGGTGAATAATATTAATCAGAAGGCACATCTACAATGAAGAATTCAATGAAAAGAAACCAGGCAACTTCAATGAATATTGAGTAATATCCTTTTCAAATCTGGGCTCCAGGTCCAGTATCCTTAAATGTTTATTTGCATTTTAATTGCTTGAAAAACAGCAGGATATTAGTGAAATTCCTCAGAAGGCAAGTAGTCAAAAGACTCTATTTAAAGCCTGGAGTTACTCTCATTGTTTGCATTACCACGGAATGCTTTCATTAATAGGATGTATTGAGAAGAGAGACTCAATTGTAATTCTGGGGCATGTGCAGTGCTATTAAGAGTTGTTTACCATGACTTAAAGATGCTTAACACAAAATGCTATGGTCTCTTTTTGTTATAGTAGCCACAAGGTTATGATTGCGCAGTCGTGCGTGGAAGTAATGTTCATAACTTCGTATATGAGCCATCCCCTGTGTCTCCAAACCTTTAGAGGCTCATCATAAAAATAAATATTTTTGTGAGTTGAAAAATAAATAGTTTCTGGTATCCAAATTATTGTTAATTGCTCCTTGAGAAGTAGATTTATTTTTAAAAAATGTTAACCGATACATCTATTCTTCCTCCCCCAAATTACGATAATATTTTGATGTTCTGTTTATATAAACACAAGCACTTTGATGTCCGAGTGCTTAAATGACTGAAACATCAAGATTGAAGCAGTTAACATTTGGGAGCACTTCATTTCCATAATAAAAATCAATATAATGCTGAGGTAAAATACTGCATAAAATACTCTTTCTGTATATTAAAATCATAAATATTAAATTGGGCAAGAGAGATGTTTGTGAAAAATTAATTACTTAGGAAAAAAGAACTGGGAAGTAGGCTATGTGTGACAAATTTTATTGTCTTAATAATTTTTCTTATAGAGTGTCCCATTGCCCTTCTTATTTGCTGAGCTATCATCAGATTGCTGCAATGAATAATTTATTGGCATTTTTGAAAAGAGAAGGAAGGTATCAAGTAAAGGGTTTAAGTAGCAGTTACAGTGGGAAGTGATGCATATCATTCCTTGCTTATAGATTCAGAGATTTTAGGTGTGGGCCCTAGTGCATATGGTGTATGTACATGTGCTGGCCATGAATCTATGTGCATCTATATATGTATGTAAACCTGTGTTCATGTTCATATTCATATATATTAAAATCTGAGTTAAATTAAAATAAAAGTTAGCAACTTGAAGAAAGAACAAAGCAATCTGTCCTGTGCCACAACTGCTTCTTACTAAGATAAATGCTATTGCCTCTGAACTGAATTGCCATAAATAGCTTATGAGTACTAATTGCTAATATTTTTGAGTACTTGTGATATGACAAGATCTGGCTTAAATACTTTCCTTTCATTAACTACCTTAATCTCATGGACATGCTCTCAAGTATTAGTATTATTGTTGTTTAAATGAAAAAGAACGGGCACAAAATGTTCCCACACAGTTTTCAAAATTGCACAACAAATAATTGATAGAGACAATATTTTAATCTAGGCAGCCTGTTTTAATTTTTTTCTCTTAATCACTATTTTAAATTGCATTGTGGTTGAAAGCATGAGTGAAAACTGAAGCATTTGGAAAGAAAGTACCTAAGTTAAGAAAATCTAACGTAATTTAAATTCACGCCAAGAAACTAACCTTTGTTTTACATGTTTGCATTACATGTTTATTGTCTCATGCTTTAGTATTAACTACTGAAAATAGTTCTCTTGAAAGCATGATGTACTTCTTTGGAATACAACTAAACATAATATAACACCGTATTGAATATATCTATTATACACAATATGTATGATCTATATATAATAGCTTCTTAAGAAATTGCCCACTATTTTATTTTAAAAATTGATACTTTTGAGTCTCCTTTCCTTATTTGTCTACTTAATGATTTCTGTGCTAAAGAGCTTTTATATTTTCCCATCACTAAAAGTTTAAAATAGCTCTATAATACCCCTACAAATGGAACATATCTTGTGCATGACACATTCTCCATGAAAACATGGATTCCATCCCAGCCTATCTTGCAATGCTTAGACTGATTCCACAACTCGATTTCCCAGTTTAGCCTTCACCTGCTTTTCTGGGATTCTTATAAAACATTTTGAGAGATGATGGAGAGAGGGAAGACAACAGCCTGGTGATTGAAGGGAAAAATATTTTAGAAATAAGCCTATAGTAAGATGCATTTCTCCAGGGCACCCTGCCATATGAACTCTGGTAATATCACTTTCTCCGTGTCCCCGAATTCCTAGAAGTAGTCCTATCTCCTTTTGCTTGTGTTTGGTTTGCCTCAACATGTTTTTTAAAAATTTCTATCAAAATTACTACACATGTAATAAATTATCTGCATTGAATTATTCCTTTGAATATCTGTGATGATTGAATTTTCTGTACAGAACTCAGACTGATGCAAGATATGTCATAGCATTTAAGAACTCAGCAAAAACTTTGTCATGCTGCTGTGTTATATTATGACTCCTCCATATCCTCCACTTTCTACTTGATTCAATTGTCTATTCAGCACCAGAATAAAATCTTTTTGTGCATATGATACTATATACTTACAACCAAGTGACCTCCTTCTCCAATTGCTGACATTCACTGACCCACCAATGACCATACAATCTGAGAGAGAAAAAGAGAAGATCAACTATCACCAAATTTTCAATTTTTTTTTTTTTGCTTTTTAGGTCAAACCTGGCGATGCACAGGGGTCACTCCTGGCTCTGCACTCAGGAATTATCCCTGGTGGTGCTCAGGGGACCATACGGGATGCTGGGAATCGAACCTGGGTTGGCCACGTGCAAGGCAAATGCCCTACCCGCTATCACTCCAGCCCCCCAAATTTCCAATTTTTTTATAAAAATTATTTATTTCTGTTTTTGATGACACTGAAAGAGCCAACAAAAAGTAGAAGTTTGAAGGAGAGTTACTTCTGTAAATACTGTTTCCCAGAGGAAACGTTTTCATTTCTTTGCATTATTCTGTGGTTGTTATCCATTAAAAATAAAAGACTCCACAGGATGACTAGGTGGAGCTCCAAGAGCCCGGGAAACAAGATGGTCTTAGCTTCACTCCCTCACAGAAATAAGAACTGATCCTCTGGGTCTGTACCACCTGAACAAGAATCTCCAGGCAGAGTCCCTTGAGCAGAGTTCAGAAGAAACCTCCCATTCCCTCCCCAAAGTTGGCTTATTATGTCTTCTCAACTAAAAGACAGAGAGTGATTCCTTTATCTTTCAAAATCAGTGATCATGAGGCTGAGCAGGTACAGCAGGGAGGGTTTTTCCTTGCTAGCAGTGGACCAGGGTTTGACTCTGTTTGATCCCTGATGCCCCATTTGTGCCCCTGAGCCCTGAGGACTGCTGGATGTGACCCCAAAACAAAACAAAATAAAACAGTGATTTAAAGAACCACAGACTTCCCTAGCTTCTATTAGTATGTCAGGGAAGATATGTTCATTGTTATGTTTACATACAGCTTGTAATTCTTAGTTACAAGTCAAATCAATTTCTATGTGTCACTGTTACAATCAACAAAATAGTTTCTCTTATGATTTCCGATATTAAATCTTAAAGCCAGCAATGAAAACAAGCAGAAGGACTGAGAGAGAATACAGAGGGTAAGGCATGCAACCAACCAGGGTTCAATCCCTAGGACCACATATGGTTCACCATATGTGATTAAGAGTAATTCCCAAGCACAGAGCCAGGAATTAGCCTTGAACTAACCCCACCACACCCACTAATTGAAGGAGAGACTACTTCCTTTGTTAAATGGAGAAAATTTGGGTTTTCATCCTGTGTTTTATTTTCTTCTGATTTTCTTACTGTATTTAGCAGTTTTCACATCAGCAGGTTCTTAATGCTAAAGTAGAATAATTTTTTAAATTTTCTTTCCCCAAAATATTTAATATGTAGTCATTCAATCTACAGGGGTCTGTATATCTTTTATACATACTCTCTAGAAATTCCAAGATATGCAAAATAAATATACAATAAATCTACCTTTTAGGACTTCGCAGTTTATCTGGAGAGATAAAATTAATAAATTATCTTCATCTAAAACTGGGCTATGGTGAGGTCTTGGGTTGAAGCCCCACCATGTGTCATTCTGATATGTATAAATTCATTTGCCTAGAGCAACTCAAATCAGCAAAAATTCGTTGCTTTACTGTTCATGAATTATTCTTATCTAAAATTTATTGCATTTGGTAGGGAGAATAGAACATCTAAATAAATGTATCAAGAACGGACCATGTTGGAGTATGAGCAAAAGCACAGTTGACAGGGCACTTGCTTTGCACATGGCAGACCAGAGCTTTAGCCCGAGTGTTCCATCTGGTCCTCGAGCTCATAAGGAGTAATTCCTGAGCACAGAACCGTGGAAAAAAAGCCCCGAGAAACACCTGGGGTTGAAAACAAAACAAAACACACAAACAAAAGGATGGAATATGTCACTGGGCACATGTTAGGAGTCATCAGCTTAGGTTTGATCCCAAGCCTCCTCGCTCCCAAGAGCATCTTAATGGGCTGTAGCCACATCCTCAATCCCTGCCCTGCAGGACATGATCTGCAGTGCATCCTCTGCCTTTGAGTTTAACTGTTGATCCAGATGAATGAGGGTCGAAGGCCGTGCCACGGGGCCAGCCAAGCATGTGTCTCAGATGCTAACAACAACAACAACAGAAAAACAAAACCGAAAGCAAACATACTGAAAAGAATGGGCCACATATGAAAGAGTAAGGGGGGAGTGGTGTGATGAACAACCTGGAATATTATTGGTAAAGTAATGAATATAATGAATATTTTAGGCAAAAATCCATAATAACAAATGTTCTCTGCAGTAATATAATAAATTTTATAAATTCATTGTCATGTATTATTCTTTCCCATAAGTTTTCTATTTATTTTAAATTATTTAATTATTTAAGTTACTATTTAATTCTAATCGATTTTATGTTACTTTTGGCTTTCTTTGACCAAACACTGTGGTGCATGGGGGCTACTCCTGGCTTGGTGTTTAGGGGACCATCTTTGGAGCCAGGAACCCCCATCAGTTACTATAAGCAGCCATAGGCAATTCAAGTGACTTATCTCTTGCAGATTTTCTTCAGTCAAATCATTCTCTCCTATTGTTCATTTATTTGATAGGGTTCAAATATGGTTTGAACCATGGGAACACCTGCAAGGGCATTTAGAGGCCTCCATAGGCCTCTATGCCTCTCGGAGTGCCTGGCAAGCTACCGAGAATATAATGCCTGCACGGCAGAGACTGCCACGCTATCTTTGGCGTATTCGATTTGCCAAAACCAGTAAATACAGGGGTCTCATTTCCCTGACCCTGGAAGAACACCAATATGGCAGCAATAAGAAAGATGAAAGAGAGGCCGATAAAATCTTAAGGCCAAACTAGGCTGCCAAAATGAAGAAGGACAGAAATGACTGTCTGTCTATTTTCTAAAAAGAGCGATGCTTGGAGTACCACGCTTCATTCAAATGGGAGAAAGAATCCGGAGTTCCGACCTCTATAGACGATTAAGAATCAGGGACGCTGTAACATTTGCCAAGGCATCGGAAATCAGATGGGTTGGACACATAATGAAATTTGGAGATGACCATTAGACTAGAGTCATTACCTACTGAATTCCAACGGGACGTCAAAAGATTGCGTGGCCGCCCGCCTTCAAGATGGTCAGGCTTCTTCATCAAGACCCTGAATGATCAGTTTGAGGCTCTTCATATTCCTAGAAAGAGCAGATGCATTGGGCTACACTCGCACACGACAGGGATGAATGGAGACTTTACTGCCCGCTCAAGCAAATAGATGAGTAATGGGATGTCAAGTGATCAAGTAATTCATTTATTGTGGTTTTGGGGCCATATCCATATATGCTCAGGCATACTCCGTGCTAGGTGCTCAAGATTCACACCAGGTAGGGCTCAGAGATCTATAAGAGATTTCCAAGAAGCAAACTCAGATCAGCCATGTGCAAGGTCAGTACACAAACCACTGTCTATCACTCTGACTCCTTTAATTCTATTATTTTTAATTGCACTAAAGGAATTGTAGTCAAATAGAGAAGATAAACAGAAAATGTTCCTCTGGGAGTAATTAATATTTTAATGACTTCTAAAAATAATTCTACTAAATATTTTCTCTATCTTGGTCTTGTAGTTGGTGAAGGACCAGTGGGCATTGTGAATGCTTTCCTGGATTCTGCCACATCGACCAGCACTGCTGCTGTTCTCTTTAAGCTCTTCCTTTATCATTTCTCTGCACTGCTTTGTGAGTTCAGATGTTAGCCTGTGGTTGCCTAAGGCTCGTGCACAGCCACGTTGGAGAATGAGCTCGAGAGTTTTTGAAGACAAGTGTCTTTTTGTGGCTTTCTCTCCCTTGGCATTTCTCATATAATCATGGAGGCGCTGAACCAGTCGATCGTATTCTTCACTAATGTCATCAACAACAGCATATTCCCATGTTGCTGCAATAGTGTCAAAGAGCTCCCAGTTGGCGGTCATTCTTAAACTTTTTAGCCCTTTCTCCCAACTCTGTGAAGTAGAATTCGCATGAAGGAGACAACCTGATGGATATATCACATCTTTCAGAAGGGCAGTGGAAAAGATTATTCATGACTTCTACTCGGATCTCTTCGATAGCCAGGTCCACCAGCCCACATAACAAATTCTGTAGGATGGATATGTCATTCCCAATATTCTCCTCTCTGAAATTCGACACACCATTTCGTCAGTAAAGAAGCGAACAGCACCCGGACCAGACAAGGTCAGACCCGAACAACTGAAGAATCTGCCATCAGTACTCATCAATACACTAGCTCGGCTCTTCATACGCTACCTGTCTGAATGCAAGATTCCGTCCCAGTGGAAAACCAGCAGGACTGTACTACTGAACAAGAAGGGAGACATCCACAACATTGGCAACTATCGCCCGATTTGCCTGTTGTCTGTCGTCTACAAGCTATTCACTTGAGTCGTCCTGAATAGGATTGGCAGAACACTAGATGAAGGACAACCATACAAGAAAGCCAGGTTCCAAAAAGGATTCAGCACAATCGATTATATCCACATGATAACCAAGCTCATTGAGGTTTCTCAGGAGTTTAAGATGCTGCTCTGTCTAACGTTCATCAATTTAAAGAAGGCCTTTTATTCTGTTGAGACTGAAGCAGTCATCGAAGCCCTAGCCAAACAGGGCATTCAAACTCAATACATCAAGACCCTCCATGAGCTGTATTATGGATTCATTACCAGGATCTCACCATTCTACAAGGAAGTGATCATTGACGTCAAGAGAGGGGTTCGGCAAGGTGATACCATTTCACGGAAACTCTTCAGTGCCACCTTCAAGAACGTCATGTGATGACTGGAATGGGAAGGAATGAAAGTAAAGTTAGACAGTCGGCAACTACACCACCTCTACTTCGCTGATGACATTGTTCTAATAACACCAAACATTAGCCAACAGCACAAATGCTGGTCAACTTCGACCATGAGTGTGGAAAGGTTGGACTACAGCTGAATCTCACGAAGACAATGTTCATGAGAAATGGACTTGTTCCTGATGTTCCATTCACTCTCAATGGAATGAACATCTCTGAATGCAGCAGTTATGTGTACCTAGGTCGAGAAGTCAACATGATGAACGACCTGGCAACTGAGTTGCACAAGAGGAAGAGAGTGGCATGGAACACCTTCAAGAGCATCAAAGAAATAACTAAGAAGACGAAGAACCTCCGGCTCCTGGAACATCTCTTCAACTCTACCTTTCTTCCTGCACTAAGATACTCCTCAGAGAACTGGGCCCTATGAAAACAGGATGAGAACGCTATTTGGGTCTCCCAAAGAGGAATCAAAAGAGCTATGCTTGGAGTATCATGCTTCACTCAAGTGAGAGAAGGAATCCAGAGTTCCGATCTCCATCAACAATCGAGAATCAGGGAAACCGTTTCATTTGCCAAGGTGTCGAAAATCATATGGGCTGGACATGTAATGAGATTTGGAGACAACAGCTGGACTAGAGCCATTACCAACTGAATTCCTAAGGATGTCAAAAGATTGCGTGGCTGACCCTCTATAAGATGTTCAGACTTCTTCGTCAAGACCCTGAACAAATGGTTTGAGTCTCTTCATGTTCTTGGAGTGAGCAGATACCATTGGGCTACACTAGCAAGTGACAGAGATGAATGGAGACATTACTGGTGCCCGCTAGAGCAAATCAATGATTAATGGGATGTCAAGTGATCAAGTGATTTTCTCTATTAATATATTAATGTTTTCTCTATTAATATATTCAATAATTCATGGTAACATGATTTATTTGTATAATATATTCATGTGTGCATGCATGTATATATATAAATATATATGTACATATATTTATATGTACATGCATACACATATATGAATATATGGCTTGGGTTTTGTATTACACCTGGTGATGCTCAGGGCTTACTCCTGGATCTTCACTCTGGAATTACTCCTGGTTGTGCTCAGGGAACCTTATGGAGTAGAACACAGTTGGCTACATGCAAGGCAAGAGTCCTACCCAGCGTAATATGTTTTGAGCTCCTTATTTTATTTATTTATTTATTTATTTTGCATTTGTGGCCTCACCCAGCGAGGCCCAGGGGTTACTCCTGGCTCCTGGCTCTGCACTCAGGAATTACTCCTGGCAGTGCTCAGGGGACCATGTGGGATGCTGGGAATTGCACCTGGGTTGGCTGCATGCAAGCAAACGCCCTACCTGCTGTGCTATCACTCCAGCCTGAGCTCCTTATTTTAAAAATTGATATATTATTATTAGTTTTGCTCATTTCATAATGTACTATTTCAAGTTTTTTAAGTTGGTTCATATATATCTTTCACATATGCTTATCTTTGTATTCTTGCTTTCTAATTTTAGAAATTTGTATAAGATCATCCTGTAATCATCCCAGATGTGATCCTAGAAGCAGTCACTTCCCCAAGAAATTTTGGCAAATTTTAATGATGACTGATATTCAGAAACCAAGTCTGGGTGTGGATGTGTTCATTCTTCCTGGGATGTGATTACTCTGGACCTTTCAGCAGACAAACTACTTAATATATGTGAATAGGACCTCTTGTGTCTACATATGTCCATATTTGTTTCTGTATCTTGTCTGTATATAGAGTCATATTTATTTCCAACAGTACTCCAAACCTTTCACTTGTGAAAGCACATGTTTTGCCTTTGCAAAACATATTAAGCACTTTCTAAGACCAAAATTATTTATCTGACTCTAATTCAGCATGAGATTTATTGGGGCTTTACTTTCTTGTTTATCTGTAACCTGTTCTCTCCAGCAGCGAGAAGTCTGCCTCCCACCATCTGTTATCTCTTTACTTATTTCTTCATTCTCATTTTACCTTTGGTTTAAGAAGATTGACTCATGAAACCATAGTTTCAGCTGTGACTTCAGACTTGTTCATTTGTATTCTTGTGAGAAATAACTTTGCCTAGAATACTGCGAAGTTTGTGGATAATTTATTTTTGTGTACATTTGTTTTCTTGATATTTTCAATCATCTTTTTTCTTCAAAATTATTTAGGTCACCTCTTTTCCTTGATTTTGCTTACTTAGAATTCATTAAGTTTGATTCGTCTCAATAAGCACTTCTGTCTATCTGTTAAAGTCAGAAAAATGTCATTCTAGGACCAGGAAGAATAGTTCCTTCATCCTAAAAGTTCTCTCTTGTGCCCCCTTAAATTTGACTTCATGTAATTCCATCAATCATAATCAGAAAACATCCACTAAATGATCAAATTTGCATAATTCCTAGTTTTCTTATGTCAATTTAAAACTTCACTCACCAGCACATCATCATTTGTTTAAAAAAAATCAATATCTTACGATGACATCTAAGGTTTTTTACAATCTGGTTTCTTACTCATTTATTCTCACATGGTTTCTACTGCACTGAATAATTAATCTTCTTTTGTTTTTGGCTTTTTGTTTGATTTCTGTTGGTTTTCTCTCCGATTTTAATAAAACTTGTTCTGCAGTTTTATTGCTTCACGTTTGTCTCCTATGAGCAAGGAAGTATGTTATTCCTTTTTCAGTAGCGTATAAAATACTGCGTTCTCACCTGAAGCATAATTCTATGCTCGTGTTTCTTATAATATCTATGAATATTCCTCACTTAAAAATAAAGACTTTCAATGCTGACTCCTGATAGTATTTTTTTGTGCTTCCACATGTTGAACAATTCCACACATATAATAAACCCTTAATCATTTTTTCTAGATGAAAAAAGATATGAGTAAAGCATTGAACTTGTTGCTGCAGAGTTACTGGTGAGAAATGAGATACAGAAATAATAATTGGACTCCTGACTCACAAACAAACTAAGGTCTCTGCTATGGTCTAAATGCTTATGTTTCCCCCAAGTTCCTATGTTGAAGCCCCATTTCCCAGAACGATCATATTTGGAAATGAAATCTTTGAGAGGTAGTTACTATAGCAGAGTCAAAAGAGTGGACAACCAATGACTTAGTTTTTTTTTTAAATTTTTTTCCATTTGGGGGGCTAGTTTAAAAGAGGCCTTAGTGTTCTTATAAAAAGAGTATGAAATCTGAGTCCTCTTTTTTCTTTACCATGTGAGAACATTGCAAAACTGACTGCAAATACAAGAGAGAACATTTGACAAGACTCTGAGAGCCTCATATTTTTATTTTCTAGTTTCCTGAATTTCGAGCAGCAAAGCTTCCTTGCCCCAATCATGTTCTTTTTGTTATAGTAATACATAGGAACTCAGACACTATGTGGAGATGCCTTCAGCTAAACTCGGGAAAAATGAATTGATGAATGATCCATGGCATATATGTATCATTTAAGCTTTTAAACCCTATGATAACAAAAATAAGCAGAGGCATTGTATTATATTATATTATACTATATATTCAACTGATTTATTTTTAATAAGGAAGAGTAGTTATACAGACTATACCAGGATTCAAAAACTGAGTTTTGGGACTGGAGCGATAGCACAGTGGGTAGGGCGTTTGCCTTGCACGCAGCCAACATGGCCAACCCGGGTTTGATTCCCGCATCCCATATGGTCCCCCGAGCACCGCCAGGAGTAATTCCTGAGTGCAGAACCAGGAGTAACCCCTGAGCATCGCCGGGTGTGACCCAAAAAGCAAATAATAATAATAATAATAATAATAATAATAATAAGTGAGTTTTATTTTGTTTAAAATGTATGAAAAATCAAAGAAGAAAGACTAGGTAAGAGTTCTGAAAAGTATGATATATGTGGGAGAAGACTACTGATGCTATTTTATTATTAGTTTTGGGCTGGAGCGATAGCACAGCGGTAGGGCGTTTGCCTTGCATGCAGCCAACATGGCCGACCCGAGTTCGATTCCTCCGCCCCTCTCGGAGAGCCTGGCAAGCTACCAAGAGTATCTCGCCCACAAGGCAGAGCCTGGCAAGCTCCCCGTGACGTATTTGATATGCCAGACACAGTAACAACAAAAGTCTTCAATGGAGACGTTACTGGGCCCGCTTGAGCAAATCGATGATCAATGGGAGGGCCTTTACTTTTACTTTTACTTAGTTTTGAGCAACACTGGCAGTGCTCATGGATAACTCCTGTTCTGTGCTCAAGCATCACTCCTGGCGGACTCTGGAAACCACATGGGGTGCTGGGGATCAAACAGCAAGGTAAGTACCCTACTACCTGCTGTACTATAGTTCCAACCCTATTTATATTCTTAAGTTTTTCAAATTTTGTTTCTCGAATAAATACGAAAAAATAATCAAACTAATATGATGGTGTTGGGTCAGCAATCTTATGTATAGATATCATAAACCTTAATGTTATTGTAACTACCTAAAAATTGAATACATTTTTAAAAAGCAAACCAATAACAATCAATCACAGGTTTGGGAAGATGGCACAAAATCTGGGAGGACCTGTTCTGCATGTGTGAGACTCTGATTACATCTGCAGCACTTTCTGGTCCCTGCCTGAGCACTGCCTGGAGCAATCTATGAGTACTCCGCCAGGAGTGGCTTCTGAGCAACACTCTTTGTAGCCAGAACAAAAAACAAATATTAAATATCTCCATGAAACAGATAAACATTATTCTTATTTAGAATCAGATGAGGGAAGAAATTGGTGAGAGAATTATTCCCAGTTTTTCTAAAGCAAGCTTAAGAAATTGAATCAAAAAATAAAACAATACCAAAACAACCGCCTGTGAGGGTGGTAACTGGAGTGGAGGCTGCGTGGGTAGGGGAGGCTGATGGGGTAGCCGGGACTGCTTGAATTTCCTTTTATCCTCTGATGATGACACTCTCTTCAATCAGCTTGCCTTTAAAAACAAACCAAAAAAAAAATAACTAATGTTTTTCTTTGGATTTTAAAAATGGAATCACTGTGAGATACACAGTTACAAAGTTGTTTACTATGGGATTCAGTCATCCAATAGTCCAACAACTGTCCCTTCAGCAGTGTACATTTCCCATCACCAGTGTCCCTAGTTTCTCTCCTGCCACACGTCTCTTTGCCCCTAGCCTGCCTCTAAAGCAGGCACTTTTCTTCTCTCCTCTCTCTCTCTTCCTCCCTCTCTCTCTTCCTCCCTCTCTCCCTTTCTCTCTCTCTCTCTCTCTCTCTCTCTCTCTCTCTCTCTCTCTCTCTCTCTCTCTCTTTCCTTTTGGGAATTAGATTTTCAGTACAGATACTGAGTAGTTCCATGTACGTCCCTTTACCTTCTATTAGCACTCAGTTCCTGTCCCACTCAGTTCTAGTCATCACTGTTATACCGGCCCCTTCTCTATCTATCCAACTCCCACCAACTTGCACAAGCTTCCAACTGTGGTCCAGTCCTCCTGGCCCTTGTTTCTACTGTCCTTGGGTATTAGTCTCATCCTGTGATTTTTTTTACGTCCTGTGAATGAGTGAGATCATTCTATGTGTGTCCCTCTCCTCTGACTCTTTTCACTCAGCACGATACTCTCAATGTCCATCCACTTAGCAAATTTCATGATTTCAGTCTTCCTGGTGGCCGTGCAGTATTCCATTGTATAAATGCACCACTTCTGTTTTCAGGTACTTGGATTGTTTCCAGTTTCTAGCTCTTTCTTAATTTTATTTACTTTCCCCCCAATTTGTATTGAGGCCTATATTTTACAATATCACTAATGTTATATTTCTTGTTTATAATATTCTGACACCACACTGCCCACCAGAGAATCAACTTTCCTCCACCAATACATATGACTCGCTCTCCCCAATTACTAAGCACCCCCATTTTGGTAAGCTCTATTCTGGAGACCCACTTTCAGTTTCTATTGTCTTTGGACATTTGGTATTTCCTGGTGTGAGGGTGAAACTGATGCCATGACAAGCTGCAGCTAACATTAAGTCTCAGCTATGCCTCAGTTTCTGTTTCCCCAAAGCAGGACTTGAAGTTTCTGGTAAACTCCCAGTTGAGTAATCTGCCCAGAGAAGGAATTGGGCAGTTGGGTCAGGCCAATCATGATGGGTCACTGTGCCCTCCTTAGAAACTGTTTCTAACCATTGTCTAATTGCTGACCGCCACTGTAATAGGGCCAATGCTAAAAGTAAGACCAGTACATAAATCGCTTCTAAACTTTGAACCCTATATAAACTGCTTGTGATTTGGAGCCGGGGTCCTTGTCAAGACTCCACTGTGTTGTTGGACTTGGACCCTAGCTTGGGCTAGTGCGGGCTTGGATTAGTAATAAAGTCCCTTTGCTTTTGCATTATCGTGTGTGGACTTGGTCTCTCCGCAACCGGGGATCTGAAAGTAGAGCACAACACTGGCTATAGTTTATTTTATGCTAGATATGAGAGATCTGAGATATAAAGATATAAAGATCATTCTGTCTTTTATCCACTGTTTGACTTCACCCCCCTGGTACCCTCCAGTTTTGTTCAAAGAGCACAATTTTGTCTTTCTTCATATCTGGTTAGTGTTTCTTCCATTGAGAACATATACAAAATTTCTTAATTCATTTGCTTATTCTTGGGAACTTAGGTTTTTTCCATAGTTGGGCTATTTTAATAGTGGAGAATGAACATATGATGAATGAACGTACACATACAAATGTCTGTTTGAAATAGTACTTTGGGGCCCTTTGGTAAATGCTGAGAGTGGACTTGCTAGATTGAAGTTCAATTTTTTTTGGAGAATTTGCCATACTGTTTTTCTCAGGGCTAAGCAGTCGTCATTCCCACAAACAAACATTGTACTGACCCCCTATCTCCATCTTTTAAAAAAGTCAATTTAAAATGTATTAGAAATCTAAATATCAGACCTGAAATTTGAAGTTATATTGAGGTAATAATACTTAAAACCTTTCATGACATTGAATCTAAAGGTACTTTACATGACACAATATTATTTGCCAAGCAAATAGAAGCAAAACTTAACCAAAAGCATTTAAGTATTTGGTTAATTAAAATTAACCAAAAGTTAAAAATTAACCAAAAGTATTATGTATTTACTATTCCAAAATGTCTAGAATAAAGAGTTATCTTACAGATTTGAAGAAATCTCACCAAGCTGAGAAGGAAGTGGTAATATACAAGATGGATAAAGAACTACAAACTTGACAACAATAAAGCCAAACAATGCTATTAAAAATGAGAAGAGCTGACTGACTTCTCACATATACTTTCTTCTCCTGTGACCCAAATGCAGGATCCAATCAAAGATATCTCATGTGGAAAATATCTGTGCACTATATTTGCATACCATTCTATGCTCACAGCTTTATTTTTTTATCACAGCTTTTAAATGGGTAGAATTAGTGATCAAATCTGTTAATCAATATGTCTGCATCACAGAGAATCTAAATCTGTGGTTCCAATGTATGAGGCACCATCTCTGACATTCAAGGCACCATCTCAACCAAACATACACGTAAGAAGTAAAATATTCAGAGCATGTCCATTTTATTCTGGAGTACTATGGAGGGTTTTACAGAACAGGTTGCTTTTTAGCTAAAAAATCAAACAGTATGGACGATTCTCAAAAATTAGAAATTGAGCTCCCATTTGACCCAGCAATTCCACTCCGGGGAATATACCCCGGAGAGGCAAAAAAGTATAGTCGAAGCGACATCTGCAGTTGTCTGTTCATTGCAGCACTGTTTACAATAGCCAGAATCTGGAAAAAACCTGAGTGCTGAGAACAGATGACTGGTTAAAGAAGCTTTGGTACATCTACACAATGGAATACTATGTAGCTGTCAGAAAGGATGGAGTCATGAAATTTACATACAAGTGGTACTACATGGAAAGTATCATGCTAAGTGAAATGAGTCAGAAAGAGACTGATAGACATAGAAAGATTGCATTCATCTGGTTAACATAAAGTAACAAAATAGGAGACTAACACCCAAGAATAGCCAAGATAAGTACCAGGCAGATTACTCCATGGCTTTAAGGACAACCGCACACGCTAAGGGAAAAGGCAGCTCAGACAGAGAAGGGAGCACCAAATAAAGGGTGTTGGGAAGTTCCTCTCAGGATGGGAAATGCGTGATGAGAGTAGACTATAGTCCGAACAAGATTGCCACTCAATATCTCTTTCGCAAACCACAGCACTCAAAAGGAGAGAGATAACAAAAGGGAATGCCCTGCCACAGTGGTAGAGTGGGATGGGGGGTGGGGGGAAGGGGGGTGGGAGGGATACTGGGACGGGTGGTGGTGGAGAATGGGCACTGGTGGAGGGATGGGTATTCGATCATTGTATAACTGAAACCCAAGCACAAAAATTTGTGAGTCTAAAAAAATTTTTTTTAATCAGGCTTTTATTTAGATGTGAATATAAGAAAAATAAAGCTTGGGAAATATAAAAAAAATCAAAAATGGGGACTCCGAGCTAGGCTGTTTCCACTTGAGGTGCCGAGAGGGGGGTGGGCAGGAGACCTTCCGCCCAAAGGGACCCAACCCCGGCAGCCATCCTCCACTACCCAACTGCCACCACACTCCAGGCTACTTTTCAGACCATGTGGCCGCGAAGACACATCATAAGACACTTCCTACCCATTTTTCATAATTACCACACCATGTTTGATGGGGTTCAGACATTAGGAAACAAATCATAGCGAATTTTATATATATATATATATATATATATATATATATTTCAGAGATCCCGGCAAGTCACTGAGAGTATCCCGCCCACATGGGCAGAGACTGACAAGCTCCCCGTGGCATATTTGATATGCCAAAAACAGTAACGATAACAGGTCCCATTCCCCTGACACTGAAAGAGCCTCCAATCATTGGGAAAGATGAGTAAGGAGAGGCTGCTAAAATCTCAGGGCTGGAAGGAATAGAGACATTACTGGTGCCTGCTCCAGTTAAACTGACAAACAATGGGATGACAGTTATGACAGTGATAACTCAGAAATGAGTATAAACATAAAAGGTAAGTGTAAAGAAAAATATTTTCCTCAAAATGAACTGCATCAGAACTGTGATCTCTAGAGCATGTGGGGATCAGCAATGACATACTGTAGTTTTTAGTAGAAGTATGGAATTTCAAAGAATGAGGCATTTCAAAGGCTTAAAATATCACTTTAAAATTTTAGAAAGTAGAGAGATAAAAACATAGCCAGCCGAAATTTCTATAGAGAGGGGGGACATGGTTTCTCCTAAAATATAAATTATGTATATAAGAAATATGCACAGATAGATAGATACATAGATAACTATTGCCAAGTAATAGACCCAGAGAGTAGTAATGCCCTCTTTGAGAGTTTGTTCGTTCCTTCCTTCCTTCCTTCCTTCCTCTCATTTTCAAACATCTTTCTGGTTTGATTCTGCTCTTTCTTGGCTTACTGATAGGTTAATAATTCTGGGTAAATTTGTCTCTTTGCTTTTTTGTTTGCTGCTGGGGATCAAACCCAGGTCTCAAGCATGCCATACCCGGGCTCCACTATTTTAGCCACATCCCTGTCTTGATAGTGTTACTTGGTGAAACCTAACAGAATAAAATGGCTCTATGCCAACGTCAGAGGTCATACACTGACCAGTCTACAGCAAACCTCTTTCCTCCCTTTCCAGTCTCCTCTCAAACACTGTGACAACGCGTGGGAAGTTTGTGCATTCATGAATGCCTAATTTCAAATTAAAAGCATCTGCAATATTTTTTCCAAGAAAACACCCAAAGTATTGTTTCTCACAATTTAGTCAAAGGGTTTAATTGTTCTTTCTTGTGACAGCTTCACTCAGTTTTCATTTTATGAAACATCAAATGTTTCCTACTAACTTGATTTACTCAATATATTTAGATGAACTGTTTACTCTGAAGAGTCTAACACATAGGAGAAATGTTCAAAACACATTCAGCCCAAGTCCTAATGTGAAAATAATTTTCCAAAATGCACTGTATCATTTACTTTCAAACAATCATGTCTTTAAATCATTTTTGTTATTTCTTATATGTGGCTGGATTCTGTGTGTTGTGTATCAAGGTTCATATGTGTATTGTGTGTTGTGTATTAAAGTCCTGGTAAATACAATAATGAATGCATCAAAGGCAATTAAACTTTGTCATTCTGATTAGGTATATTGTCAAACTGTATTAACAGCTGGCAGTGGGGGAAAAATCCTTTAACTACTCAAGGTTTAATTTACTGTACAATATTATTGCTATTCTCTGAAGCTGATAAATCATTCTAAATAAGGCATTATGTTTCATTACATGCAACTTTATTCTTTTATGATGCACAATGACTTTAAACTAACATTGTGCATGATGACGAAGGCTGCCAGGTCAATGTGTATCGAGTTTCATGATTATTCTCATTATTGTTTGCATAAATACAAAGTATAGGCACACGTCAGGTTTTCCCTGGATCCCAGTACTTTGGCATCGTTCCCAAACCACTTTCTATCTTTTTAGCCCTCCAATTTCCTTCAGGTCATAATAACACCTGTCTTTGGTCCAGGCCATTGTGGAACCAGCAGGTGGAAGAACAATTAGCACAGTACCTAGCTCAAAATAGGTCCTTAATGCCTGGCTATATAGAGCTCAGGTGGGGGACCCAGGGAGTAAACAGGCTCTGACCTAGAATTAAAGCTCAGTGTTGGCGTTTCAGTTTCACCAGTGCTGACCTGCTGAAGCTCGATGGCTGTCCGTCAGCCCCCTAACTGCCTGGCTGTAACCCCTTCTCTGACCACACTGTCCCTGGCGGTACCTGCTCCCTACCTACACGTTGCTCGGTACTGCACTTGACTCGGCTATGTTATGTTCCCTCATCACAATCAACTCTCTGATTGCACTTGGCTGCTCACACTCTGTTCCACTGACTCCCTCTTTATAACTTTCTCGTCCTGTTTTCTGGTCACACCCTTTCCCATGCCTGCTCCTAGGTTTTGATATATGGCTTCCTGACGACAGGGCGGACCCTGCTAATGGAATTAGTATTACCCCCTGGCAGCCTCCTCCTACCGAACTCCCATTCTTTCGCTCTACTCTAGTTCCTCCACCTTGCTTCTGGATTACTCCACTACATTCTCAACCCCCTACCTCCCCCCCTCTCCACACACACACAGACACCACCACCACCACCACACTATGCTCTGCAGCTGTTTCTCATAAAACACCCTGTTCTCTGCCTCCGCCTTTCTCCCTGATTACATTCAACTCTCACAATCTACTTCACAACTACAATTGGCACCCTACCTACACCTTTCTATCTGCTTACACTTCGCTCCTTGCTTGCATTCTCATGGGACTCAAATCACCTGACTGTATTTCTTCCTAGACTACACACAAAGTCTGTGAGAATGATCATTTTCCTAACTGGCCCCTGCACTGCATCCATCCCCAGGTCTCTCCCACACTCCCTGCTACACTCAGATTCTAGTTCTTGTCTGCGTTCAGTTCTTAGACCCTGTCCAAAAGAAGCTCCATTGTCTGGACACAGGAAGTTCTTCTCATCCACATCCTTGTTCTTTTACTTCACCATCTGCTCTCCTTCTCCTCCTCCTCCTCCTCCTCCTCTTCCTCCTCCTCTTTCCTCCTCCTCCTTCTCCTTCTCCTCCTGCCCCTCCTCCTTCTCTTCCTCCTCTTCCTCCTCCTCCTGTGTCTCCTCCTCTTTCTTGTTCTCCTTTTCCTTTCCCGTCTTCAGAAATTTACTTAGATGTGAGGTTAGAGAAAGAAAGGAATATGTGTTCAAGATAAAAATGTGGACTTGAGGAACAAGCCCACACTAGAGTCTTCTTCATTCTGTATCTAATTTTTACATTGCATACATATTATATATAAGGACTATATAAATATATGTAAATATATGAATACATAATATAAATATGTAAACAAATATGTAAATATATAAATAATATATATAAATACATAGAATGTATCTGCTCTAATTCTCCTCTGCTCCCTGAATTTGCCCTGATCTCCAACTACACTGCCCAGAGCTCCCTCTCTTTTCTCCATCTACTCAGTTTCCTGCCCTGGTCACCACTAACTTCACATCTTCTTGTTTATATTTGCATTGTTTGACCTCTTGACTAATCTATTGCACTGTCCGTAACTGTATTTTTGTAGCACGTGTAATATTCACTTGGTTCTCATTTTATCTATCACAGTGGAGGACAAATTGTAAATATTCCGGCCTTATAAAATCTCTTGTAGCAACTAATTAACTTGGGGGCAGTACAAAAGTGGTCATGGAGAATATAAAGGCATGTGTGTGTGACTGTTTTTAAATATATCTCTTCTTACAACAGCTGGTGAGCAGTATTTGTTTAACAGACCCTTGTTCCCTTTGGTTTTTAATCTGTTGTGAGGGACTTAGTATATCTGTATCACATATTTCTTACTTTTACTGAAAATAAAAATCAACAAATTTTGTGTTCTAAGGGAAAGACATAACTCATAGAGATTGAAAAAAGGTTTTATCTCGAGTTATCTAGTAAGAGTCTTGCATTTTTAAGACAGAAAACTAAACTATTTACCAATACTATTTTTTTGTTTCTTAGCATAAACCCAACTTTAAATTATAAGGCTATTTCCCCCTTTAACCTCCACAAAAGGAAAGTCTTTTAGAATTATCCATAGTACATGAGGACTTGTAAGTAGTCACCATATGTGTAATTTTCTTTGCTCATTTGTTTTTGTTTGGAGGCCTTATCCTCTCTGTTCAGGGTTTACTCCTGACTCTATGGTTAGGACTCATCCCTACGCTTGGGGTACCACAGGTGGTTCAAGGATTAAACCCGGGTCAGCTATGTGCAAGGCAAACACCTTATCCCGTATGTTATCATACCCAGCCCTTAAGTTATTTTTAAGTTTCTAGAATGGCTGCAGTGATCTCTGGTGTTTCTCCTGACACTTGACAGTACCTGTAGTTTCACTGTTAGTTACATTCCTAATCTATAATGGTACAATTAATTATAATCATATAACTCTTAACATCTATATATCACATGCTTATGTTTATATAATATAACACAAATAGATGAATAGAACAAGAAATATATATATAAACTTTGGGTTATTTGGTATTTTATTTTTTTCAATTGATTTATATATATATACATATATATGCATATCTTTCAGATATAACCCTTACAAATCGGCATCAGGATTTATAATTTACAAATTATGTTTACAAGAGGAATTTTAGTTTGGGGACCAGAGAGATAGTATAGCAAGTAGAGTTTGCCTTGCATTTCGGAACCCATCAGATTCCCTGACCACAGATGGTCTCCATCCCGCCAGGAGTAATCTCAGAGGGCAGAGTCAGTAGTAAACCTTGAGCACACTGCCAGCTGTTGCTCCCCAAAATGCAAACAAACAAAAAAAGATATCTAGTTTCCAACTTTACCATACTATTGATTCCTTTTATTCAATTTTCCCACTTTTCCCCTGGCTTTATGTTAACCACTCTTATTATTAATGCATAAAAGTTTGTATTTATTGTTTGATTATTGTGTTTATGTACTACATTACCGAGAAATCACATAGTGTATATCTTTCTTATTACTTATTTTCCTACTCATTATATTCCCCAGTTCCATCCACATTGTTGCCAATGACAGGACTTTATTTCTTTACATATATCCCATATCTTTTCCATTCATCTGCTGATGAACTGGGTTGCTTCTAACTTGTGTACTTACATGTCTTTATGTAGGATAACACTGTTTTGTCCTTCCTCAGGTAGCTTAGGTTTATCAGGTCACACCCATGCCAGTCACTCTCATTCTTTTGTTTATTTGTAACTACTCTATGCTCTCTTCCCCAAACAGTTAATCAATTTATTCCCCTACTCAGTTTCTGTTAACTTGTAAGGTCGGATCTTTCTAGGACACTTAACTTATATTGTAAGTTAATATTGCCTTTTTCCTCTCATGTCTTTTGAATACCCAGGGATCGAATTGCGCACAGAAGACCCACCCTACCACTACCGGGACCAGATAAATACCCCACTGGCAGACACTATGGACACTACATCCACTACCCACCTGCCGCCACACTCCAGGACGCTTTCCGGACCCAGCAGGACTGTACTACTGTTCAAGAAGGGAGATATCCATGACATTGGCAACTATCGCCCGATCTGCCTATTGTCTGTCATCTACAAGTTGTTCACTCGAGTCATCCTAAATAGGATTGGCAGAACACTAGATGAAGGACAACCATGCGAGCAAGTCGGGTTCCGCAAAGGATTCAGCACCATTGACCATATCCACATGATAACCAAGCTCATTGAGGTTTCTCGGGAGTTCAAGATGCCGCTCTGTTTAACGTTCATTGATTTAAAGAAGGCCTTTGATTCTGTTGAGACGGAAGCGGTCATTGAAGCCCTAGCCAATCAGGGCATTCAAGCCCAATACATGAGGATCCTCCGTGAGCTGTATTGCGGATTCACTACCAGGATCTCACCATTCTACAAAGAAGTAATCATTGATTTCAGGAGAGGGGTTCCTCAGGGTGATACCATTTCACCGAAACTCTTCAGTGCCACCCTCGAGAACATCATGTGACGACTGGAATGGGAAGGAATGGGAGTGAAGATAGATGGTCGGCAGCTACACCACCTCTGCTTTGCTGATGACATTGTTTTAATAACACCAAACATCAGCCAAGCGACACAAATGCTGGCCGACTTTGACCGTGAGTGTGGAAAGGTAGGACTACAGCTGAATCTTACGAAGACAATGTTTATGAGAAGCAGCCTCGTTCCTGATGCCCCATTTGCTCTCAACAGAAAGACCATCTCCAAATGCAACAGCTATGTGTACCTAGGTCGAGAAGTCAACATGACAAATGACCCAGCACCCAAGCTGCACAGGAGGAAGAGAGTGGCTTGGAACGCCTTCAAGAATGTCGAAGAAATAGCTAAGAGGACGAAGAACCTCCGACTCCGGGCACATCTCTTTGATTCCACTGTTCTTCCTGCATTAACATATGCTTCAGAGACCTGGGCCCGACGCAAACAAGATGAGAACGCTATTCAGGTCTCCCAAAGAAGAATTGAAACAGCTATGCTTGGAATATCACGTTTCACTCAAATGAGAGAAAGAATCCAGAGTTCTGACATCCGTCGATGATCAAGAATCAGGGACGCTGTCTCATTTCCCAAGGTGTCAAAAATCAGATGGGCTGGTCACATAATGAGATTTAAAGACGACCGCTGGACTAGAGCTGTTACCAACTGGATTCCATGGGATGTCAAAAGACCGCGTGGCCGCCCACCTACCAGATGGTCAGATTTCTTCATCAAGATCATGAACGATCAGTTTGAGGCTCTTCATGTTCCCAGAGCGAACAGATGCCATTGGGCTACACTAGCACGCGACAGGGACAAATGGAGCTGTTACTGGCGCCTGCTTGAGCAAATCGACGACTAACGGGAAGTTAAGTGATTAAGTGATGTCTTTTGAATCACTTAATCACTTAATCACTTAACTTCCCGTTAGTCGGGAAGTTAATAACACCATTAGTTATTAGTTTTATTAGTGTTATTAGTTTTACTAACACCATTGTCTTTTGAATAGTTTACTTTAAACCAATGTCCTTTTGTATTGACACAAGAAGACGATATTATGCTTTTGTAACATGGGATTTAATTGGCTTTGAATATTATTCACTCCCAGGCATCTGCTTTCTCAACTTAAGCCTCAGTTGCCCTCACTTCTTAGTGCCCGTAAAAGCAAGGTCCCGACGAAAGACTGGATGGAACCAGGGCAAGCAGAAAGCTATGCGCTATCCTGGCATTGAGATGGACCTGGCCAAAGTGCCACAATTCTTAACTGTAAGTTAAGAGCTTGATCATGACAAATGCTGTCATGACCCAAAAGTAACAATGAGATTAGGACTCTGCTAGGGATAGGAAAAACTAATCTGGTCTGAGCACTGTGATCTGAGATTGAAATGACCCCAGGAGAGCAATTCTATAAGCCTAATGCATCTCTTATTCTGTCCATACAAAATGATTAATATTATGAATGCTTATATGTTTGTTGGACAAGGAGAGGAGAAACACACCCATGGGATTCCACCCTTGGGTGGGTCTTACTGCTGAAAGAGAATCTGTCCTAGAGTCGGCATCCCCTCAGCAAAAGAACTTTAATCCTATTGATGGTGACCACACCTATGTGTAAGCCAAGCCCTCAAGTTTTGGGGGATTTAACTAGACTATAAGTGGGCTGGGAGGAGAAGATCAAGTGCGAGATCCAGAGCAGGAGCCAGGAGAAAGGGGTTCCAGATCGGGCCCAGGAGAGGAGGAGAGAGAGAGAGAGATGGGGGGGGAGAGCAGAGAGAGAGAGAGAGAGAGAGAGAGAGAGAGAGAGAGAGAGAAGGGAACGGGAATGAAAACGGAATAAACGGCATCTGATCAATCGACCAGTCTGGCCCTCGCTTCCTCTGCTGTCTGCCCCAGGGCCCAGGCTGCTTTGACTGGGGGGTGGGGGTGGAGGGTGGTCCAAGCCCCCAGAACCGCCCAGGGGAAGAACCATCGGGGCCACCCCCTGGTTGCCCTCAGAGTTTTTTACATCTTTACATTACAGTTCTATATTCTTTGGTAAAATATCACACATGTAAGTAAGTAAGTAAAGGCCCTCCCGTTGATCATTGATTTGCTCGAGCGGGCCCAGTAACGTCTCCATTAGAGACTTTGTTGTTACTGTGTTTGGCATATCGAATAAGTCACGGGGAGCTTGCCAGGCTCTGCCGTGCAGGGGAGATACTCTTGGTAGCTTGCCGGGCTCTCCGAGAGGGGCGGAGGAATCGAACTCGGGTCGGCTATGTTGGCTGCATGCAAGGCAAACGCCCTACCGCTGTGCTATCACTCCAGCCCTATCACACGTGTAATAATCATTCCGAGAGTATTCGATATGCCAGACACAGTAACAACAAAGTCTCCAATGGAGACGTTACTGGGCCCGCTCGAGCAAATCGACGATCAACGGGAGGGCCTTTACCTTTACCTTACCTTTACCTTGCTTTTTGATTATTTGTTCTTTTACTTTTTGATTATTTGTTCTTTTACTTTTTTTTTAATGAACTTTTTCAGTTTGGGGTACTTGGGAGATACCCCTGGGAGTGCTCAGGGATTACTCCTGGATCTGTGCTCAGTGACTATTCCTGGTGGTGCTCAGGGGACTGTGTATGGTGCTGCAGAAGCGTCAGTCACATGCAAAGTCAACTAAAACAGTTTCCCTGGTTTGTTCCATTCTTCATGGTGAAATTATGTTTTCTTTCTCAAGGGAAATGTGCATCTCAGAAGATTATTAGACATGTTAAGCATATAACTTTTGATGGAAGAAGGCTAGTCTTTTGGATTAAAACATCTGAACTTCAGTTGCCTCTAATGTGGACTGGAAAACTTGGACTTTTCCAGAGAAGGTCAGTTCAGCACGTAATAGTTATCAACTTTAGAAACTATTTTTATTTGTTCTTTGTGATTTGACGATTTTTATAGGACAAAATTGTCTCTATCTGACTATTTGAAATAAGGTTAATTCTATGGCCTGATAATTGCAGGTGGACGATGTAGTGTGACTTCTTACTTACATGTCCAGCTTTATGTTGATTTCTCTCTTAGGGCGGGCTCCCTGTTCTCCCAGCTTTCTAGGCTGTACCCTACTGGGAGTTATTCTAACTGATTTCTATCCACTTTAAAATAAACCACTATTCCCTTGGAATTCCCATTACATATTTCTGTTTCAACTTATATGTAATTTCTTGAAAATAACAATTCATATTCCTTGAGAATTTATGTTCTTTCTTTAAAAAAAAATTTTAATTACTGTTTTAAATGAATCACTGTGACACCATGAGTTATAGCTACAAAGCTTTTATGATTGAGTTTCAGTCATACAATGTTCCAACACCCATCCCTCCACCAGTGTACATTTTCTAGCACCAATATTCCCCATATCGCTCCTGCCCCTCCCCTAGCCTACCTCCTAGGCAATTTTCCTCTCTCTCTGTCTCTGTTTCTCTCTTTCTCTCTCATTCTCACTCTCCTTGTCTCTCTATCTCCCTCTCCCCCTCTCTTTCCTTCTCTCTGTTTCTCTCTATCCTTTAGGGCATTATCATTTGCAATACAGATACTGAGAAGCCATCATATTTGGTCATTTGCTTGGTTAAAGAGACTATGGTACATCTACACAATGGAATACTATATAGCTGTTCCAAATAAAAGTGAAGTAATGAAATTCACTTACAAATGACTGGAAATGGAGAGTATCATGCTAAGTGAAATAAGTCAGAAGGAGGACAGACATAGAGTAATTGCACTTATTTGTGGGATTTTAAAACAAAAACAAATAGAGTAAGAGACCAATATTCAAGGACAAGAACAAGAATCAGGATGAATGGTCTATGGTTGGAATCCTGTCTCGAAGGATGGGGGTGAGGGTAGTTGGGACAGATATGGGACCATTATGACCACATTGGTTTAAGAGGACCACTCCCGGTTGGAGATGTGTGCTGAAAGTGGGCAAATGTCCAAATACATTCACTTTTATGGTCAAACAGCACTATGCATAATGATCTAAATGCAAACCTTAAACTCATTTATTAATTTCTCCTTTCTTCAATAAAAAATGAATAGAATAATAAAAAAGAATCAAGAGAAGAGTTGCTCTATCTTCCGAAATGCAAGTCTGAGGACTGTTAATTTTTGTTTCTTTAACTCCAGAAAGTTCTTCTAAGTCTCTTTTTTATGGGATCCAGGGAGATTGAGGGGGAAATGGGGTACAAAATCATAAAAACCCTTGCCTTTTCAATTGCATAATCTTAATCTAGGACTGTAACTCATTGAGGCTGAGTCAACAATGCTCTGACTATATTTTCCAACATAGTTAAAAAGTAAATATTTTTAAACTTGTGAAGAATAGTCATGGTGATAGAAAAAAAAACAAAGGGAAAATACTCTATTTGAATGAATTTATTGAAACACTCATTGCCTCTTTTGCAAACTACAACACCCAATAAGAGAGAGAGAACAAAGGGAATACCCTGCCACAGAGGCAGGGTGGGATGGGGGGAATGGGGGGTGGGAGGGATACTGGGATCCGTGGTGGTGGGAAATGGGGACTGGTAGAGGGATGGGCATTTGATCATTGTATAATTGAAACCCAAGCACAAAAATTTGTAAGTGTACAACTGTACCACATGGTGTCTTACTAATAAGAAAAAAAAAGAGCATGCAGGACTGGAGAGATAGCACAGCAGGTAGGGCATTTGCCTTGCACGCAGCCGACCCGGGTTCGATTCCCAGCATCCCATATGGTCCCCTGAGCACCACCAGGAGTAACTCCTGAGTGCAGAGTCAGGAGTAACCCCTGTGCATCGCCAAGTGTGACCCAAAAAAACAAAAAAAAAGAAAGAAAGAAAGAAAGAAAAAGAGCATGCATTTTGATGTTGGCCCAGTAATTATTTTGTATAATATTAGACTAGTTTAGCACAGCGGTAGGGCGTTCGCCTTACAAGCGGCCAACATGGCCGACCCGAATTCGATTCCTCTGCCCCTCTCGGAGAGCCCGGCAAGCTACCGAGAGTATTCGATATGCCAAACACAGTAACAACAAAGTCTCCAATGGAGACATTACTGGGCCCGCTCGAGCAAATCGATGATCAACGGGAGGGCCTTTACCTTTACCTTTTATTACAACAGAACCTACAGACACTAGATTCAGTGAACAACAATATCTAGTTATATAAACAGGGATATCACTATAATTTTCAGAGTGGGCCTATTCCATGCAAGAGCTTTTGTTGTGTGTTGTATTTGAGATAAGCAGTTCTTTAAGAGGTACATTTGTATTATCTTTCATTAGAGATATAAGACCTACTAAGGAACCCAAAGGGAGCAAATTTAGTTTCCTATTTTATTTCATCTGATCCTTTAGATTTCCCCAGGGAGAAAAATTTCTTCACCATAAATGGTAAGGTAAGCTCTTTCATATGTAATATCAGTTTAGACTAACATCTTTTCTAATCTATTGCTTCTTTTGAGTTAAATCTTTCTCCCTAAATGATCACATACTTTTGAGTGCTTCATGGTGAAACTAGAGAATATACACGAACAGTCAAATTTGGAGATGTCTTGATGTCTACAGCTATCCTAACTTTTCTTCAGATTTTGTATTCCTTTATATATACTTTAAAAAAAAAACTATATTCCCTATGATGTATTAGTGACCTTGTGTGAACCAAGGAAAATTATTCAGTCTCTTTGAGATTGCATTTTCTTATCTGTCACACTGAGATAAGAGGGATCCCTTTTTGTTCAAGGAATTATTGGAGAAGCCTTCAAATGTAAAATATCAAGCAGAATCTACCTTGTAGATACCTTGTAGATATTCTGTAAAAGTTAATTTCTCAATTCCACACCTTTTTTCCTATTTTCTCTCCACCTCTTTTCATTCTCTTATTTGTTAATGTAGCATGTTAAGTTCTTCTTAATTTTACAGATTATGTTTTCTTTCTTGACTGTTGTTTTATTTTTGTTCCACTAAATTTTGTTTTGAACACTTCTACTGAATCCAATCAAGACCTAAGGATTGAATTACACAAAGTGACTATGACACAAGATCAACCTCACAAGGGAATATGGGAAATCAACAGTGCAGTGTCACTCTCCCAGTTGAAAATTAGGACTAATCTGGTCATAGATGAGTCTTTGATAGAAGATAAAGTATTGCAGAGGTACTTTGTTTCCCATTCTTATACTCTATCAAAACAGCCCCATGAGTAAGTGATAACAGAGAGATGGCCATTTTCTATACAGAGGCAGTGTTTATGATTATCCTAAATGGGATATGTGAAGTTGTCTTTCACAAATAGATAAAAGATACTAAGGCATAGAATTGTCTAACAACTCCTTATCAGAGTTTAAGAAGCAGTTATATAAGTCACTTGATCTCAGCAAGGATATGTTCATGAAAATTAATATCTTTCTCCCCTCACCCCATAGGTCTAGTTGTCTGAAGTAAAATTAAAAACTTTCCAAAGAAAGAAGACCTTTACTCAAGAGAGTTTACTCAAAAGTTTTGAGTAAACAGAACAAAAATTATAACCAAACTAAAACTTTCATGTAAGCACACCAGACAGTGAGCATGCACATTGATAACACAGGAAGAGAAAATGCAAAAATCTACTTGCTTTTTTTTTTATCATTTTTTTTATTAGTGAAACACCATGAAGTACACTTATAGACTTATAAATTTTTGTGCTTGGGTTTCAGTTATACAATGATCAAGTACCCATCCCTCCACCAGTGCCCATCCTCCCCCACCACGGGTCCTAGCATCCCTCCCACCCACCATCCCCCCCCCTCACCCCCCCCCCCCCGTCCCACCCTGCCGCTGTGGCAGGGCATTCCCCCTTGTTCTCTCTCTCTTCTTTTGTGACGGTTAATAGGAAGTGAGATACTTCCTGTAGATCTCTTGTGGAATATATCTGTCTTACTATAGAGCAACAGACATGGAAGTATTTATTTCTTTGATTGTGGAGGCAGGGAAGTTTGAGTGAGCCTATCTCATGCCTGGTTGTGCTCAGGGTGTGTTCCTGTATATGTGCTGAGTGGCCCCTGCCAGTGTTTGGGGGGCATTTCTGGTGCCAAGGCTTCAAGCTAGAGTTGCCAGCATGCAAGTTAACAATATTACCTCCTGTCCTATCTCCTCTTACTAACTCCTTTACCTCATGTAATTTATCTCCTGTTACTGAATATCTCTCTGGCCTGCAGGAGAATAGATAAGTAATAACATAGTGAAACATTTTGTCCAGCATACTCCAAATGGAATTATTGTCATACACAAATCATTCTCTCTCTCAAAATATGCACCTCTAAAATCCTAGATAATGATCTGGTCTCTGACTGAGCAGCAATTATCCATTTGGCTCTATCCAGTGAATTGTCCATACTGGACATGGGATTAACTGGCTAAGAAGGATTCCCAATCAGAATTTTTTTTCCGAATTATATTAGGGAAAAAACCAAAACCTTTTGGTCACAATAACCTTCCATCATATGAAGATTCATCTGAAATAGAAGAGAATCAAGTCAGAGATATATTAATTACACATAAACGTAATGGCGAGCAGTGAAATCCTTCAGATTATAATCTGCTTCTAGAACTCCAAATCTGCTTGTCGCACCAAGTCCTGTTGTTTCTATAGGGACTGACAAGTGCTTATTTCACAATATATTTTAAATAATTAAGAACTCTTATTATCTCATTCTTACTTTGGACAAAATGGCAGGCTACCGAATATAACCTGCCCACAGGGCAGAGTCTGGCAAACTCCCGGTGGTGTACCCAATATGCCAAATACCAGTAACAATGATGGGTCTCATTCTCCTAACCCTGAAAGGGCCTTGAATATGGCACTTTAAAATCTCAGGGCTAGGACAAAGAAGACGTTACTGGTGCCTTCTCGAGGCAATTGACGAACAACAGGATGGTCGTGATGGTGAAGAACCATGGTTTATAATGTGTTAATGACAGCACACAAGTTTAAGGGATCATATTAACTAAAGAGACCAAAAATCCTACACAGAAGGAGTGTGTTTAGTCTAAGATCTAAGGATGTTTCTGTCTTGATAACAGGAGGGAGCTAGACAGAACAAAGGAAGGAGCTAGTGGCTAAGAGAATGTGTGTGGATTTCTGAGTGAGGGCTGAAGGGCTGAGATGCTGCTCTGCACATCCCTGAGCAAGGATCAAGACACGCTCCTGTGGGAAAACGTTTTGCTTGTCCAATGATATATACAAGAGGCATATCTTCACATTTACCACACACCTAATTGGAGCAAAACTTTTTTTTTTTGTATTTATTTATTGAATCACTGTGGGAAAGGTTACAAAGCTTTCAGGTTTATGTCTCAGTCATGCAAATATCAAACACATTTCCCTTTACCAATACTTATTTTTTACCATGAAGAACCCCAATAAAACCCCACTCCCCACCCCTCCCCGTCCCTGTGAGACAGATGAATTCTAGTTAACACTCTATCTGCTTTGCTTAGATTCATTGTTTCAATAAAAGATTCACCACTATTATTTAGAGTTTACCCCCCCAAATCAGACATGTTGAAAAAGCATTGTGAAGTGATTTGCTTTCTACGGCTGGGTTCAAGAATTAAATGTTGGTTTTGGATTTCTGCTCTTTTACCTATTGACCCTGGAAGTATTTCTACTGAAAGTCAGATAGTTAAGAAATTGGTTTCTGTGTTCTGGAGTCGTGGCCGTGCTGGAGAGCCGCTCGCGGGGGGCAACCGGTGGCCTCGGTAGGGCGTGAAGGGCGGAGCGAAACGCCCCCCTTCCCATGAGGTTTTAGTCGCCCCCACACTCCCGGCTCATACCTGCTGTCCACAAGGCTCCCATGTGGCCGCCATCTTTCTTTCCAGAGAGGAGAGGGCGAATGGGGCAACACCCTTTCCCCTCTGGCAGACTTGATGGCCTGGATCAATGCATAGTCCGTTCACTTTTCTGCTCCAAGTTGCTGGGTTCTGCATTAAGTCCTTGTGCTTCTGGGGCCGTGGCCGTGCTGGAGAGCCGCTCGCGGGGGGCAACTGGTGACCTCAGTAGGGCGTGAAGGACGGACCAGAACGCCCCCCTTCCCATGAGGTTTTAGTCGCCCCCACACCCCCGGCTCATACCTGCTGTCCACAAGGCTCCCATGTGGCCGCCATCTTTCTTTCCAGAGGGAGGAGGGCGGAAGGGAGCAACACCCTTTCCCCTCTGGGCAGAAATGATTGCCTGGATTAACGCATAGTCCTTTCACTTTTCTGCTCCAAGCTGCTGGGTTCTGCATTAGGTCATTGTGCTTCTGGGGCTGTGGCCGTGCTGGAGAACCGCTCGTGGGGGCAACTGGTGGCCTCGGTAGGGCATGAAGGGCGGACCGAAACGCCTCCCTACCCATGAGGTTTTAGTCGCCCCCACTCCCCTGGCTCATACCTGCTGTCCACAAGGCTCCCATGTGGCCGCCATCTTTCTTTCCAGAGAGGAGAGGACGAATGGGGCAACACCCTTTCCCCTCCGGCAGACTTGATGGCCTGGATCAATGCATAGTCCGTTCACTTTTCTGCTCCAAGCTGCTGGGTTCTGCATTAAGCCCTTGTGCTTCTGGGGCTGTGGCCGTGCTGGAGAGCCGCTCGTGGGGGGCAACTGGTGACCTCGGTAGGGTGTGAAGGACGGACCAGAACGCCCCCCTTCCCATGAGGTTTTAGTCGCCCCCACACTCCCGGCTCATACCTGCTGTCCACAAGGCTCCCATGTGGCCGCCATCTTTCTTTCCAGAGAGGAGAGGGCGAATGGGGCAACACCCTTTCCCCTCCGGCAGACTTGATGGGCTGGATCAACGCATAGTCCGTTCACTTTTCTGCTTCAAGCTGCTGGGTTCTGCATTAAGTCCTTGTGCTTCTGGGGTTGTGGCCATGCTGGAGAGCCGCTCGTGAGGGGCGACTGGTGACCTCGGTAGGGCGTGAAGGACGGACTGGAACGCCCCCCTTCCCATGAGGTTTTAGTCGCCCCCACACCCCCGGCTCATACCTGCTGTCCACAAGGCTCCCATGTGGCCGCCATCTTTCTTTCCAGAGGGAGGAGGGCGGAAGGGAGCAACACCCTTTCCCCTCTGGGCAGAAATGATTGCCTGGGTTAACGCATAGTCCTTTCACTTTTCTGCTCCAAGCTGCTGGGTTCTGCATTAAGCCCTTGTGCTTCTGGGGCTGTGGCCGTGCTGGAGAGCCGCTCGTGGGGGGCAATTGGTGACCTCGGTAGGGCGTGAAGGACGGACCGGAACGCCCCCCTTCCCATGAGGTTTTAGTCGCCCCCACACCCCCGGCTCATACCTGCTGTCCACAAGGCTCCCATGTGGCCGCCATCCTTCTTTCCAGAGAAGAGAGGGCGAATGGGGCAACACCCTTTCCCCTCCGGCAGACTTGATGGCCTGGATTAACGCATAGTCCTTTCACTTTTCTGCTCCAAGCTGCCGGGTTCTGCATTAAGTCCTTGTGCTTCTGGGACTGTGGCCGTGCTGGGGAGCCGCTCGTGGGGGGCAACTGGTGACCTCGTAGGGCGTGAAGGACGGACCGGAACGCCCCCCTTCCCATGAGGTTTTAGTCGCCCCCACACCCCCGGCTCATACCTGCTGTCCACATGGCTCCCATGCGGCCGCCATCCTTCTTTCCAGAGAAGAGAGGGCGAATGGGGCAACACCCTTTCCCCTCCGGCAGACTTGATGGCCTGGATTAACGCATAGTCCTTTCACTTTTCTGCTCCAAGCTGCCGGGTTCTGCATTAAGTCCTTGTGTTTCTGGGGCTGTGGCCATGTGGAGCAAAACTTTTACCAATTGGCAATGTATTATAATGTCTGATAATCAGAATCATAAATATATATTTGCAGTGATTGCTAAGACTCATTCTTCTAGGCACCCAGAGGTTCTTCTTCAGTGTGTGCTCCCTTTAACAGTATTATAAACCATGGGGCTACGTTTTGGAACGAACACTCAGTGACTCTGTGATGAATGAATAAATATAAATGAAGCAAATGAAGAGCTAAAGGAACAGTGCATAATGAAATTTCTGCTCTTTATATATAGCCATAAACATGTAAAAGTACTGTTTCCCACCAAATTTCATTAAGACAGAAGATTAAGTTTGGAAAATGTCATTTCCTTGCCAGACTTTTGTTTGCAAACACAATTATGGAACCCAGGACAGACCTCAGCCAATTGACAGTTCTGAACTCTTCAAAGAGTGAAAGTTCTCCTTTGCTCCTTTGCAAAATTGAAAGAAAAATGAATGATAGGGGACAGAGAGGGTATTCCTGCTTTGAACAAATACATATCTTTTCAATGCATGAAGATTTTCTCTATCAATTCTACAATTCTAGGGGCATATGGTCATAGTTACACAACAGAGGGAACAGACATTAATGGTAATTTAATGAGAATAGACATATCCATTAAGAAAAATAAACATTAAGCAGCAGAATTATGTAAAGTTTTAACAAAATTATAAACCCAGCCCACTTTTATTTTATTTCTCAGCACAAGTCAGTCATCATTGCTTATATAAACACAGCTTCCCACAAAAGGCAGGGTCACTTAATAATAATTCATGAATAACTTTCATAAAAGAAGAGTTTGAAGAAATAATAGCGATGCCATTTCATTAGAAGGTGTAGTGATGTGCATCATTTTAAGGTACAGGAAACCTGGTTTGTTCTGGCTCAGCCTGTTTTTCTCAGTGGGAAATGACCGACTAGCTCAGCTTTCAGAGAAGCTGCATGTTAAATTAAGGAGCCCCTTCAATTATTACTGTTATCCATATTCCTAACACAGCTTATTAACTGCATATTTCTAGGTTCAATGTCTATATTTAGTAGTGCAATCTTCTTTATTAAACATTTCTTTTAGCAAAGTAAATGAACATGTCACTAAACAATAGTTGTTAGAATTGTTCCACTCCATTCTCCTCAATTATTTATGGAGTGAATTTTTAAGTCATTTAAGGGATGAAAGAATCAAGGAAGCTTAAGTTTCCTTAGAGCCAAAAGAAATGAAACAAAAACGGAAGGAAAGGAAAGGCTGCTGCTCAAATGGAGGTGGCTAACTTCCTTTGAAGTCCTTGTGAATGTTGCTAGTGTTGCCAATTTAGAGCGCTCATTAGCATTAGAAAGCCCTCATTCATTGTTGAGTCAGTTGTGTTGGGCAACTGGTAACTTGCCAATTTAAGTTTTGTAGGTCATGCCCTCTACTTTAGTTGTAGCTCAAGATGCTTAGTCATTGATGTGATCTACAGGACTCTTAATCCTCTGACCTGTGTACTTCTTCAGCTCTAGCTTACTAGTTCTTACCCTGATCATTCTCACACCATACCTGATTACTTTCAGTTTCCCAAACATCTAGAATCTCTTGTGACCTTGGGGCTTTCAGAACATGGTTTTATTAAACATATATATATATATATATATATATGTTTTTTTAACAGATATGTATGGGTTTTTTTGTTTGCTTGTTTGTTTTTTCTTAAATTTTTATTAGTGAAACACCATAGGTACAGTTGTAGACTAACAAATTTTTGTGCTTGGGTTTCAGTTATACAATGATCGAATACCCATCCACCCACCAGTGCCCATTCTCCACCACCACCAGTCCCAGTATCCCTCCCACCCTCCATCCCCCAACCCACCCTACCTCTGTGGCAGGGCATTCCCTTTTGTTATCTCTCCCCTTTTGAGTGCTGTGGTTTTCAAGAGACATTGAGTGGCAATCTTGGTCGGTCTATAGTCTACTCTCATCACGCATTTCCCATCCTGAGAGGAACCTCCCAACACCCTTTATTTGGTGTTCCCTTCTCTATCTGAGCTGCCTTTTCCCCTAGCGTGTGCAGCTGTCCTTAAAGCCATGGAGTAATCCTCCTGGTACTTATCTCAGCTATTCCTGGGTGTTAGTCTCCTATTTTGTTACTTTATGTTCCCCAGATGAATGCAAACAGATATATATGTTTAATATATAATATAATATAATCTATATGGGTGTATGTTAAATTTTATATAAAATATGTATATTTCATATAAAAATCTAATTTACAAAGTTGTTCAGTAGAATTTCAGGCATGCAGAGGTTTAATAGTAATCTCGCTATCATTGTGATTTTCACTCCACCAATGTCCCCTGGTTCCCTCCCTTTCTAGTAGGTACTTTTTTAAGTTGTTTAGTTTGGGTATACTGCTTGCAGGGCTATTGCTCTGGGTTTTAGGCATATACATATAACTCTGCACTCTTCATGAGTCAAGGGTTATTGGCCCTTGTGCTTCTTACTTCGCGTCACCTCTTCTTCTCCCTTTGATGCTTTCCTTCCTAGTCCTCATTTCCATAATCAGGGGTGCAGGGAACTCTAGGCAATTTCATGGTTTGATATCTTGTATTCCTTTGTCCTTGTACTCCATATTGTAACTATGTGAGATCTTTTGGTACTTGGCCATTTTCTGATTTATTTGCGTTAGCATATCTTCCAATTCCATCCAAGTTGCTCCCAATTGCCTGATTTTCTGGTTCCTTGCAGTCTCATAAAATGGAATAGTTTCTGATTAGCAAAATCTTCTTTCTTTTCTTGTTTTTGTTTGGGGGTGCTCAGGAATTTGTCCACACTCAGAAATTACTCCTGGCAATGCTCTGGATGCCTGGATCAAATCTGGGTCACCCACTTGCAAGTCAGACAACTACCCACTATATTATCACACCAGTTTTTTTCTTCCATTTTTCTTCTTTTAATTTCTTATTTCTTTCATATATACAGAACAATCTTTTTTTTTATGAAAGTCATATTTGACCTTAATCATTCTGGTCATATGTTGCCGTTCTATTAAATTTCCTGGAATTTTATTTTCTTTCCTTTCCAGGGATCCCCAGATAGTGGGATTTTCAGGGCTCTCCCCTCAGTGTGTGAAGACAGTCCTGGGACTTGAAATCACTGCCTTACATTTGCATGGAATAAGCATTTTCAGTTAGTGAGTCATCATTCAAGTTCCTTGTCCTATAACTGAATATTTTATTTTTAAATTTCCTAGTGCCTACAGTCTACTATAATTTTATACTAGTGCTAGTGTAATACACCCATTAAATATCTGTTGGCAACATTTTCTTTCCTCCTTTTGTTTCCTTACTTCTTTCCTTCCTTCCTTCCTTCCTTCCTTCCTTCCTTCCTTCCTTCCTTCCTTCTTTCCTTCCTTCCTTTCCTTCTTTCTTCTTTCTTTCTTTCTTTCTTTCTTTCTTTCTTTCTTTCTTCTTTCTCCCTTCCTTCCTTCCTTCCTTCCTTCATCCAAAATTTGGTGCCTTTCATCTAGTGATTTATTTCCCACTTTCAGGGGAAAAAAAGATGAGACTCAGAAAAATTTTGCTCAGAAAAAAAGAAATAGTGGTCATATAATTACAATTTATTTAATTAACAATAATATATGACTTTGGCACATCTTAAACCAGACTGATGTGGGAAAGTGCATTTTTAATGAATAAATATACTCATAAATAAAGCATGAGTTAAAGAACTATGAAACTGGAAGCAAGGGAGTCACTCATCACTTAAAACAGTAAAATCATTCAAATAACCTACATTCTCTCAACAAGCCTGATTTATTTTGCTATTGTACACCAGATATTGCATTTGTACTTATGATATTGATATCTTTTAAAGCAGCTTCTTATAAAAATTATTAGAACATAATCGACACTATAAAGAAAATATTGAAGTAATATTTAACTCATTGGTATCACTTAAATCACTTAAATATTTAACTCATTGGTATAACTTGCAAAATTTATACATGGTTAATTTTATTTTTCTCAAAAATTAGCAATATTAAAATGCTACCAATAATGCTCATCTAGATCAAATGAACATTTTTTTCTGAAAAGTCCAAACGTCCATATATTTATTAATTATCTACGGTTTATACAATGCACAACACATTTCTGTGTGGTGATAGAATTTGGGTTTGGAGAAATCTCAGTAGTTTCCTAGTAGATTTGCTAGTCTGGGTTGAACTTACAGTTCAAGTCCACCTGGATATCTTATTTATAATTTTAAGGTTTTTTGGGGGGAGGGCGGGGAAGATGTAGCTTAGTGAGGAAGCGTCTGCCTCATATGAATGAGGGCTTGGGCATGATGCTAAGCACCTATCCAACCTTACTTCCCCAGCGATCTCTTCCCCCAACCCCACCTCACACACAGGTAGCATTACAGAAAAGATCACAAGTGTATTTTTATTTCACAATTTCATAGCAGCAGAGTCTCCTGCCCCCGCGGCTGGCTGTCCCTCTGGGACCCCTTGGAGGGGGGCGGGTTGATTTTCCCCTACCCGCCCCAAGCAGAGACCTGGCAGACAAAAACCTCCAGAACCAGCCACCACCATGCTGAGACCACTCTCCACACGCATGAAGGTACCGGCAGAGGGACAAAGTCACGCTGGTCCTGGGGCTGAGATCTCCAAGCCTGCTCGGATCGGGGCTGAGCATCCTCCACCCAGATCCTCCAAATTCCAGTAGGTAGGGGTCACACCCTCCCGGCACCATGTAATCCCATCAATGGCCAAGACCCAGAGACTATAAAACCCAGCTCCGGGAAGCATCTTATTATCTCATTCCTACTTTGGTCAAACTGGCAGGCTACCGAATGTATCCCGCCTACACGACAGAGTCTGGCAAACTCCCCGTGGCGTACCCAATATGCCAAATACCAGTAACAATGATGGGTCTCATTCTCCTAACCCTGGAAGAGGCTTCAATATGGCACTTTTTAAAACCTCAGGGCTAGGACGAAGGAGACATTACTGGTTCCTGCTGGAGGCAATCAACGAACAACAGGATGATCGTGATCGTGAATTTCATAGCATAATTGTTTGGGTATCAAGGATGTCAGGCTACACAGTAAGACATAGTGACTGGAGAAAACTGACCCTTTTCCCTACATACTGAATAAGAAAGTGAAAATTCCACTTTGTAGTTGTCCTGAGTATTTAATAAAGTGATTTAATAAAGTGACTACTCCATTTGGTAAGAAAGTAGTAAAGTGCTACTTCTAGTCATGGTCTACACTGAGTAAACATTTTCTTCTGATTTTGGTCCTTTTGTTTTTGTCCTTTATACTTTGTTTCCGTTTATGAGCCATACCAGGTGATGGTCAGAGGATACCCCTGGCTCTGTGATCGAGGGTTACTCTTGAAAGTGGTTGAGGGATCATACATTGTTAAGGATCAAACCATGGCCTCTTACATAATATCCACTGTTCTTGATATACTTTTATTTATTTTGGGCTTTTTGGGACACACAAGGCAATGCTCAGGGGTTACTCCTGGCTTTGCACTCAGGCATCACTCCTGGCGGTGCTTGGGGGACCCTATAGGATGCCAGGGATCGAACATGGGTTGGCCGGGTGCAAGGCAAACCCCTTCCCCTTTGTACTATCACTCCAGCCCCTGACATACTTTTAAAGAAAATTCTCTTATTGAAAGTTGCCAACTGAATGGGAAGAAAAACTAATAAAATCATTTTAGTTCATTAGAAATAAGTGCCAATTTGCATTTCTGTACAGTGTTGGAGAAATGATTATGATTTGCTCGATTATGATTATGATTCAGAAATCACAAATCACAAATCATCCTGTTATTCGTCGATTGCCTCGAGCAGGCCCCAGTAACGTCTCCTTCATCCTAGCCCTGAGATTATATTCAAGGCTGTTTAGGAGAATGAGACCCATCATTGTTACTGGTATTTGGCATATTGGGTACGCCATGGGGAGTTTGCCAGACCCTGTGGGCAGGCTACATTCAATATCCTGCCAGTTTGTCCAAAGTAGGAATGAGATAATAAGATGTCATAATATGATATAATCATAATCATATGATTATGATTATAAAAACAAAGTAGGGACTATTCTTACCTTTTAATTAATTTTTATTTTGCTTTGGGGCCACACCTGGCAGTGCTCAGGCACTATTTCTGACTGTACTCAGGGATCACTCCAGGGGATGCTCAAGGGCTATCTGGAGTACCCGGGACTCAAACTCACATCAGACTCACGCAAGGACAGACCCCAGCTGTGTACTCTCTTTCAGTCATCCAGTTTGTTAATCATTAAGAATCAACTGCATTACTTTTAAGCACAGAGAAATTTAAATCTTTCTTATGTCTTTTCAAGGATCAAGACATTGTGAAGGGGCTGGAGTGATAGCACAGCGGGTGGGGTGTTTGTCTTGCATGTGGTAGATCCAGCATTCCATATGGTCTCCAGAGCACCGCCAGGAGTAATTCCTGAGTGCATGAGCCAGAAGTAACCACTATGCATCACCAGGTGTGATCCAAAAAACAAACAAACAAAAAAAACAAACAAACAAAAAACCAAGACTTTGTGAGCTACCTTAAAGTGTGGTCTGTACGCAGTTTGAAAAGACACCGTAAGGCTGGTGGGCTCCTCAATTCCCAGAGAATTCTCCGGGCCCAGAAAAAGCTGATATCACAGGGAGGTCCCAGATGGGAAAGGTGCCGTCTCCCCGCCTTCTCCAGATGGAATCCCAGCAACCATGCGCTTCTACAAGCATGGCTCCATATGAGGGTACCAGCAATATTTTCCAAACCGCGCGAACGTTTATGCAGCTGTGCGACATTTCCTAATATGCAAAGTGATCAATGGAAAGTAAATGATATAGCGTTTGTCCTTGAAAAATAGGCTTGAATGTTGGTGGGAAAATCTGAGCAAAATATTATGCCCAACCAAAATGCATCTTGACTGTGAATTTAACTATGGTGCTATGCCACTCTGGGAGGGGAAGGGTGTCTGTCCCTCCACCTGTCCCCTCTTGCGGTGGCGACATGGTGGCCTGCATCTTTTAGAGCGTAATCAATGCATTGATGAGGCACGTGGGGCCTCTTGGGATGGGGGTGGAATCGGCCCTGCTCCCCACCATGACAATGCCCCAGGTTGCCACCCTCAAATGCCTCCTCCGGCTTCTGAATGACCACGATCTCAGAGGCACACAAACCAATCTCAGAACTCAGGGGCTTTTGGCAGTAATCCCTCTAGGCTTATTACTAAAATATCAGAAATCCAAATCCACGTGGCCTCTATTGAGGCCACACGACATCATAAGCTCTTCATAATTAGCAATAGAAAACAGATTATCTAATGATATCTTTTTGGCAGGTCTGAATGTTGGGGAAAATTCCAAATAATAATGTTGGGTCTTTTGTCGTAATATTGAATGTGATCAATGTAGACAGAGAGAGTAGAGTGGAAATCTGCCACACTGGCGGGAAGTGGGTGGGAGGTGGGGTATACTGGGGTTCTTGCTGGTGGAAAATGTGCACTGGTGAAGGGACGGGTGTTTGACCCACTGAGACTTAAACTGAAAGGCTTTGTGACTGTCCTCACTGTGATTCAATTTCAAAAAAAAAAGACACCGTAGGGCTGGAGAGGTGGCATAAGGTGTGGGAGAATGTGCTTGGGTCACAAGGCTACAGTTCAATGCTGGGAACTGCAGAAGGTCCCCTGAGCACTCTCAGGTGTCAGTCCTGAATACAGAGCCAGGAATAGCCCCCAGGGCACAGCCCAACACCACCACCCCACCCATAAAACACTATAAAATTCATAAAACATTGTTACCAAAAAGAAACAAGCACAAAATGAACTACTTGGTGGGGCGGTGGAGATCAGCATCAAGACTGGAAATTTAACCTAGCAACAATTCCAGCCTATCCCCAAAGTGGAATTTTATTTTATTTTGGTTGTTTGCACCACACCTTGCTCTGCCCTCAAAGGTCTGTCCTGGGGCCAGAGTGAGAGCATAATGGGGAAGATGTTTGCTTTGCACGGAGCCAATCTAGTTCGATTCTCAGCATCCCATATGGTCCACCCTTGCACCACCAGGTGTTAATTTCTGAGTACAGAGCCAGGATTAACGCCTGAGCATCGCTGGCTGTGACCCAAAAATAAATAAGTAAAATAAAATAAAACTTGGATGTTTAAAAAAATAATAATAAAATAAAATGGGGTCAATTCTTATTAAAAAATCACTTTTAGTGGGGATCTGGGAATCATATGTGATGACTGGGATCAAACCAGGGTAGGCCAAGTGCAAAGCAAATGCCCCACTCCCTGTGCTAGCACCCACCCACCCCGCCCCCACCGTGAAAAGTGGGATTTTAATCAGTTAGAATTTTAAGCCAGATTTTGTGCTAGCAGTTATGAGATAATCTGCATCAAAAGACACTCTGCCCTTCCCTGAGCAAAAGTGTCTTGACTAAATTATCTTTCTATTGCCCAGATCTTCCTGCAGATAGAAACCTTCTATATTCTGCATCTCCCTGCAGAGTTTTTCTCATCACTTGATGGGGGTGCTGCTTGATTCATGAATTATTTACCAAAACCCATTTAGATGTCAAATTTTAGGGCTGGAGATATAGTCCAGAGGATGTTTCTTGTCTTGCATGCAGTTGTCTCTGGTTAAAGTCCCAATCCACAGCATCACATACAGTTCGCAAAACACTGCCAAAGTGATCCCTGAATACAGAACTAGGAATAAACTTGGAGCACAGTTGGTGTGATCTACTCCCACAAAAGGAAAAAAAAAGCAAGACAAATTTTATCTGCATAAATTTTATTAACAAGATCAATCCGTCGGAGTGTGTCAGAGCAATAAACAGTGAGTGGGACACTTTGCTTTGCCTGAGGCTGACTTGGGTACAATTCCTGGAGACCCAACTAGTTCTCTGAGCATGACCAGGAATAACACCTGAGCACAGAACCGGGAGTAACCCACAAACCAAGCAAAGGAAAACAAAATATTAATCAGGTGACACACATATTGTTTATGTACATTTCAATATCCAATAGTGTATTGATATTCCTTATAAATAAGGTAAAATACATGTTATCATTTGTAGATAATGTAAAATCAATGTTAAATGAATAGAAATTCATGTTGTGGATACTGGATTAATAATGAGTTTTGCAGTTCTCAAAAATTTGCTCTAAAGAACACCAGTGTTCTATCTTTAAAATGGAGACTATAATATTTTGGAGGGTATCAATAAAATTAATTATGATACATATTAATTATAATATGGAACATATATATATATCAAAGGTGTGTGCAGGGTAACATTTTCTGTGCTGATAAACAGTATCTGGGAACATAGTGCATTTTACATATTAGACTTCACTGTAGCACTGTCCTCCGGTTGTTCATAGATTTGCTCGAGCGGGCCCAATAACGTCTCCATTTTGAGACTTGTTGTTACTGTGTTTGGCATATTGAATATGTCATGGGTAGCTTGCCAGGCTTTGCCTTGCGTGTGAGATACTCTTGGTAGATTGCCGGGCTCTCCGAGAGGGGCAGAGGAATCAAACCCGGCTCGCTAATGTTGAACAGTAAGATGCAAAAGAAAATACACTTCACTGACTAGGCAAGTAATCAAGCAGACATCAGACAGATCGGTAAGAGAAAAAGTAAAATAATATGACTAATAATATGCATATTTCATGATTAACATGGCATATACCAAAAAGTTTAAATGACTCAGTATATGATCTTTGAGATTCATCTTTATCTTCTTTTTTTGTAAGTCAATCTGCATTTATTTATTTTTAATTTTCTGTTTATTGAATCAGTGTGAGATAGACCTTTACAAAGTTCTTCATGATTATATTTCAGTCATACAGTCTTCCAAGACCCATGCCTCCACCATTGACCATTTCCCAGCACCAGTGTCCCCAGTTCGCTCCCATCCGCCCCTATCCCCACTCCCAGCCTACTTCTATGGCCGGTGCTTCTCTTCTCTTCTCTCTCTCTCTCTCTCTCTCTCTCTCTCTCTCTCTCTCTCTCTCTCTCTCTCTCTCTCTTCCCTCCCTTTTGGGCATTGTAGCTTACAATGCCCAGTTTACAGATACTGAAAGATTATCAGGAATATCCCTTTGTCTACTTCTAACTCTCAGATCTTGTCCAACATGATCATTGTCATACTGTTCCCTTCTCTATCTTACCTACCCTCCACCCCACACACACTTCTGGTTGATTCCAACCATTGACCAGACCTTCTAGGTCCTGTTTTTTCTAGCCAGGGCATGGATATTAGTTTTCTAATGATATACACATTATATACCACAAATGAATGCAGTCATTCTATATCCATCCTCTCCTTTTGACTCACTTCATTAAGCATGATATTCTTCATGTCCATCCAGTTGGAGATAAATTTCATGACTTTGTTTTTCCTAACAGCTGTATAGTATTCCATTGTGTAGATGTGCCATAATTTCCTTACCCAGTTATCTCAGGCACTCAAGTTGTTTCCAGATTCTGGCTATTGTGAACAGTGCTGAAATGAACATAGAAGAATAAATGGTGTTTCTGCTGTGCATTTTTGGGCCCAAGGGTATACTCCCAGAAGTGGTATTTCTGGGTCAAATGGGAACTCAGTTTCCAGTTTTTTGAGGAATGTCCATATCATTTTCTAAAAATGCTGAACCAGTCTGCATTCCCACCAACAATGAAGGAGAGTTCCTTTCTCCCCACATTCACACCAGCACTCTTTTTCTTTTGAATATGTGCCAGTCTCTGTCATGTGAGATGTTATCTCATTGTTGTTTTGATCTGCATCTCTCTGCATCTCCCTGATTTTTAGTGAAGAAGAACATTTTTGGAATAACGACAGATCTGGAGACCAGTGGATTCGGGTTGAATATCCTGATACGCACCCTCAAATATATGATCACTTAATCTTTGATAAGGGAACAAGAAATATGAAGTGGAGCAAGGAAAGCCTTTTTAACAAATTGTTCTGGCAAAACTGGAAAAATAAATGCAAAAATAATGGGCTCAGACCTCTGTCTAACACCAAGCACAAAAGTCAAATCAAAATAGATTAAATACCTCAACATCAGACTCGAATCCATAAGATACATGGAAGAAAAGGTAGGCAAAACCCTCCATGATATTGAACTAAAGGCATCTTCAAAGAAGAAATGCCACGGACGAAGCAAGTGGAAGCAAAGATAAACAATGGGACTACATTAAACTAAGAAGCTGTGAACCTCAAAAGAAAGTGACCAAGATACAAAGATAGCCAAGAATGGGAAAGGATATTCACCCAATACCATCTGATAAAAGGTTAATATCAAAGATATACAAGGCACTGGTTGAACTCAACAAGAAAAAAAAATCCAACCCATCAGAAAATGGGGCAATGAAATGAACAGAGACTTTTTCAAAGAAATTCAAATGACCAAAATGCACATGAAAATATGCTCTTTTTTATTTCATTTTAGCTTAGTTTAGTTTTGGGGGCAACTTTCAGTAGAGTCTAGGGCTTATTCTATGCCAAGAGAGTGCTCTAGTGGGACTTGGGAGACCTCATGGAGTGTTGAAGATCAAACCCCCGTCAGCCATGTGCAAGGCAACCCACTAACCTGGTTATACTATATTTCGAACCCTAGAAGTCGACTTTAAGTAATTTTTCTAATGCAGAAAACATTGGGAAAATGATGGAAATTCCCCTTACCACTAACAGGAGTGAAAAAGAAGTAAAAAGGCCACTAGATGTGGTCCAATTTCTCTCTTTACAATTTGGAAAGTGAGAAAGAGAGAAAGAGAGAGAGAGAAAGAGAGAGAGAGAGAGAGAGAGAGAGAGAGAGAGAGAGAATATCAATAGTTTACCAGGGAAGACACAGTTAAACAAAGGCATGCATATTAAATTTCTATTTCTGGGACTGAAGCGATAGCACCGTGGGTAGGGCTTTTGCCTTGCATGCAGCCAACATGGCCAAACCAGGTTCGATTCCCAGCATCCCATATGGTCCCCCGAGCACTGCCAGGAGTCATTCCTGAGTGCATGAGCCAGGAATGATGCCCCTGAGCATCGCCGGGTGTGACCCCAAAAGCAAAAATAAATAAATAAATAAAAATTTCTATTTCTCCACCGATTACATCTTTCTAGTACTAGAAGAAGATTCTTTAAGGGAGAAGTTGACATGTAAAAATATTTCAAAGATGAACTATTTACTACATACAGATTCTCCCATGCAATTAACCTGGTGCTAAAGATATATTTTGGGGTGGGTGCACTATTTATGACACCCTGGAGGTTAGATCTATGGCTTTGAATATCTAAGTATCATTTTTGAATTATTTTAAGTAATTCAGTTGAGCATCACTATTTTGTAGGATACAACTGAGTTTTAATCAAAGTGATAAAGAATAATTAATAAAAGTGATAAAGAATGATTAAGAGAAAATTATGGCATCCAAACTTTGTGATCATTCTTAGTTCTTTACACTTCCTCACAATGTTTTGATTAATACAGTCATTTGTATGCTTAGGAATCCATAGTTTAGATTAACCTTTTCTATGCCAATAACCTGTACCAATGGCACTTACTAAATCACATTATAAGAAATTATTTTTAAAATTTTTAAAATTTGATATAATCAGGTTGTGATACATTAACCATTACTATTTCAGTGTTAAATAGTAAAGGTTACTATTTTTAAAAAAGATTTAAAAATCTTTTAATTTTTTAATAACGGAATGATTTTAAAACAATAATTTTAAATTATTATTTTATTATTAATTTTAAATTTAGTAGCTGTTTTAAAGAAAAAGAAAACTTTGCAAGTGTTTGACCCACAATTTATATGTTTCCATATATAGCTATGTGGTGGCAGGAATTCTTTGTCACCTCTTTGGGTGGGAGGAACACAATCTTAAGAACTGAGGCAGAATTATCCAACATCTTATAGACCCTTTTGCAAAGCAATGATCCATTAGCACATCTGCAGTGGCCCTGGGATAAGCAATCAGTTAACATTAATGCAATTTTAAGCACTTATTAATCTTTTCTTCTAGAGTCATTCCCCTTTTTGGTTTTGGTTGCCAAGAAGACCGCCATGACTCAATTTAATAAGGGACTCCACTGATACTGGTTTTCCTTTCATTATTAATTTCCACACCTGTGACTGTTTGCATCAACTGACTTCACCTTCAACTGGCTGAGCCCTTAGAAGCAAATGCTTTTAAAGGTGCTCAGCTGAATGTACAATTAGCCGATTGTCAGAAAACTGCAGTGTAAAGATCATATGTTAATACAAAGAAATCTGAATGTTTCCCTCCTAATGCTAATCAAGCTTAAAGTTCAGCAGGGAGTTCAGGAAGTTTCAGCACTATACTTTTCTCTCCAATTAAGTCAAGTTCTAAAGAATCCATGGGGCTCTGGAGTATTAATTTAAAGTATTCTAAATGAAATGGAGTTGTATGAGGCCAGCTATAGATCAAATTCATGTCAATCTATTTCTGGCCAGGCAGAATGATCCAAGAGGTTAAGAACCCCAGCTTTTGGTCATGCCAGAAAATTTCTACTGGTTTTTAAACAAGCATGTTTGATTAAAAAAGAGAGAGAACCTGATATTTGAGATTATAAAAGCACTACAATTAAACATATGTCACATGTATTGGATAGTTAACTATTTTGCTCTTCATTTTACAAATGAGAAAAGACAAAAATTTAAAGATGTTATTTTCCACTAGTTTATCATTAGATTCCCAGTCTAGGTTCATACTTTTTTTTTTTTTTGCTTTTTGGGCCACACCCAGTGATGCAGAGGGGTTACTCCTGGCTTTGCACTCTGCCCTCAGGAATTACTCCTGGCAGTGCTCAGGGGACGACCATATGTGATGTTGGGAATTGAATTTGGGTCAGTAGTGTGCAAGGAAAATGCCCTACCCACTATGCTATGGCTCCAGTCCCTAGATTCATACTTCTTATGTAGTATAACATTGGTTTTCTCTTTCTCCCTGATCCCTGATTGCAGGGAGCTTAGGTTTATTGGGTTACACCCATCACAGTGCTCCCAAGGCACTTCGATTCCTGTGTTTATCTTAAACTTCTCTGTGCTCTGCTTCCCCAACAATTTAATCACGTCTATCCCCAAAGCACTACCTGTGACCTGTAAAGTCAAATTCTTCAGAAATCTCTGAATTTGTACCTGTAAGTGAAATATTGCTTTTCTCTGTTCCTTATGTTCTTTGCATAGCTTACTTTGGAGCAATGTCCTTTCTGTATAGACACAGGAAGACAGTTAATGCTATGCTTTTGTAACTTGGCAGTTAATTGACCCCAAATAATATTCAATCCTGGGCATCTGTTTTACCTGACTTAAACCTAAGTTGCCCTTAGTTCCTAGTTTGCCAAAGCAGGGTCCCAGTGAAGAGACTGGACAGACCTAGAGCAAGTTGTGAGCTACACAGGCATCAAAAAGGGCCAGGCCAAGCACTATAATACTTACCTATTGGCTAAGAATACAGTCATGGACAAATATTGTCATGATCCAAAGAGAAACAACTGGACAAGGACCCTGCTTAGGGTTAGGAAGTGCTCAACTGGCCTGAGAACTGTAGTCTGGGATCTGTAGCAAGATGTCCTCAGGAGAGGCACCCTATAAACTTAATGTATCTCTTACTGTGTCCATACAAAATGACTAATATTATTAAGAAGTAAAAATTAAGATGAATGTTTAAATGGTTGTTGGGTTAAGAAAAGGAGAAATGCACCTCTACATCATATTTTGCCCTTAGGTGGGTCATCTTGCTGGATGAGAATTTGTCCTAGAAGAAGTTTTCCCTGAGGGAAGTATTTTACATGCATTTATCGTATGATAATACCTATGTGTAATTGCTATCTCTACCCTTCATGATTTGGGGCTTTAACTAAGGCTGTAAGAGTGGGCATGGAGAGACCAGAGCGGGGATAGGAGGAGGAATATGGCAGTGGGTGAGAGTGGAGGGAGCCAGAGGGAGACGAGATTGGAATAAACTGCAACTTATCACCGGCCAGCTGGGCCCTCGTTTATTCCTTGGTCCGCCCATTGCCATCGGCCATCTAGGGTGAGGGAAATGGACTGAGACCACTGAACGCAGGCAGCGAGAGAAAACCACAGTCTCAAATTTATTTTTGAATACACACTTTTTACTATGCATTTACCTAAGTCTTTCCTCAGCAGTAGAAACTACTCCTTTGCAAATTGCTTCCATATATACTAATATCCAAGTAGCAATGTAGCACTGCAGCAAAGTCCTCAGTTGATCATCGATTTGCTTGAGCGGGCACCAGTAACGTCTCCATTGTGAGACTTGTTACTGTTTTTGGCATATCAAATGTGCCAGGGGGAGCTTGCAAAACTTCCTAATCCTTTGCTCCCATTGTCTCCAGGAATTTTAATTCTTATAAAAATGCTATTTCTTGTAATTCTTCAGAAAGTCATAAAAACCTGAGATTTCTCCTGGGATTTTTCAAGACTCAATGCAGCTACATTGTGAGATTAGTGAGTTATACATGCATGTTTTATACTAGTATCTTGTCAAAAGATATATGATGATTACAATTTGAAACAACAAAAATGATACAATTAGTTAATGATTACAGGGAATACCAGATAGTTCCTATAAGAATTTAGAAAAAAATCATTTGGGGGCTAGGAAACGGTTCAAAGTGCTGAGCTGGAACTATGGCGTTGCACATGAACCATAGTTTCTGTTTAGATGTCAATGGCCCTCAAAGCAGCATTCCCTGGAGTTCAATCATGAGGAATTCACAAACACTGGTGGGTGTGGGTGAAAGCCAAAACTAAACCAAACAAGAACATTTTGTTGTTCAATAAAAATTCATGGCACAGTTTAATTTTTTTTTTTTTGCTTTTGGGGCATATCCGGTGATGCTCAGGGTTATTCTTGGCTCTGCAATCATGAATTACCCCTGGCAGTGCTCAGAGGACCTTATGGGATGCTGGGAGTCGAACCTGGGTCGCCCACGTGGGAGGACAATGCTCTACCTCCTGTGCTATTGCTCTAACCCCTCATGGCACAGTTTGAAGGTGATTTAGCTCAACGTATTACTGCACAAAAAATATTGACAATGTTTTTATTATACATCCCCCTTATGATATCAGAAAATGCATTTTTTAAAGATATAGAAACATTAATAACTTATTAGCACAAACATGAAGGAACCGGCAGAGGAACCCAGGTGTGCAGGACCCGGGGTGTAGATCTCCAAGCCTGCTCGAATTGGGACAGGGCCTTCTCCACCCAGATCCCCTATCTTCCAGTATGTAGGCGTTACACCCACCAACTGCCCTGGCGCTGTGTAATCCCATCAAGGGCCAAAACTCAGAGACTATAAAACCCAGCTTCTATAAAACTATTATCTAGTTCTTATCTGGAGAACCTGGTAGGCTACCAAAAGTATACTGCCACACGGAAGAGTCTGGCAAACTCCCTGTGGCATATTAAATATGCCAAAAACCAGTAACAATGATGGGTCTCATTCTCCTGACCCTGAAAGAGCCTCGAGTGTGATTATCTTATTTTATCTTGCTAAAATCTGAGGGCTAGGATGAAGGAGACGTTACTGGTGCCTGCTTGAGGAAATTGATGAACAACAGGATGACAGTGCTATAGTGCTAGCACAAACATATGAATTAATAAATAGGTAGTGGAAATTAGAGTGAAATGACTTCAATATACATTTTCAAGGTCATGGTCAAAGAAATAGGAAGAAACAGAGGTATTTATTTACTATTAAGATTTTTCTATAAACAGCACTGGTAATGGAAACCCCATGCATATATCTTATTATCATTTTCACTAGTCAAGTGATTATTGTACTTTATAAGTTTATTCAATATTATAAGGAAACACTTTATTTCATATTTAATTGAATATTTATTGTTTTCCTCCATTATATTTCCAGGATTGGTGATAGTAGTTAGAAAATCTCATTCCACAATTTTTAATACTTTCACATTTTCTGTCGAAGGGCCTATAGACATAAATTCTAAAGCAGCTTTTCACATTCGGTGCCACATCTTAGATATCAATTAAAATAAGAGCCTTGTGTCTTTGGCTGGGAGAGAGGCCCCACATGACAGATAGATCTATCTATGCTTACTGCTCAGACTTCAACCAATCACCAATGCCAAGAAATGCATGATAGTTCAGCTAACCCAGCCTTATTTTTCTTAATAATGTGTTGTGGGCAAGAGAAGAGGTTCCAAAGGTAATAATCTAATTCATATCATGGTCTACTACCTACTGTTTTGCCAGAATTTAACGGGCAATTGAGTGTCTTTAGCTTTAAATTTCTCTATAAGTAAGTTTTATGATTTAGGATTGCATCGAAGTCAGTGGTGTGGCTTTAAATGACTTACAATATATAAAACACTTGGATCAGTAAGGAATATATATTAAAAGTTTGATAAATGACAGTTGATGTCATAGTTCTGATTATAATTCTTTCTTTTTATTCATGTCTCAGCTTAAATTAAGATATTTTAACTTTGCCATAACTGTTTCTTTTTAATTTTTTTTTTTAGCTTTTTTATTGAATCACCATGAGAACAGTTACAAACCTTTCAGGTTTAAGTCTTGGTCATATGATGATCAAACACCCATCTCTTCACCAGTGCACATGTTCCACCACCAAGAACCCCAGTATACCTCCATCCCACCCCGCCCACTGCCTGAGTGGCAGATGATCTTCACTTTGCTCACTCTCTACTTTGATTATATTCAATTTTTCGACAGAAGACCCCCATTATTATTTGGAATTTTCCCCAACAATCAGACATGCCAATAGGGCATCATTAGCTAATTTGTTTTCTATTGCTGATAATGCAGAACATACGATGTCACGTGAACAATTTCTGATACTTTAGTAATTAAGTCTGGAGGTATTTCTGCCAGAAGCCACTGGGTTCTGAGATTGGTTTGTGTGCCTCTGGGATCATGGCCGTTCCAGAGCCAGAGGAGTCTTTTGTGGGTGGCAACTCAGGGTTTCGTCTGGACAGGGAGAAGGGTCAGTCCCACTCTCCATCCCATGAGGCCCCACGTCTCGTCACTGCAGGTTTGTACCTCTCACTCCACTAGGTTCTGAAAGATGGTGGTCACCATGCTGCCACTGAGGGGAAAAGGCAGAAGGGACAATATCCTTTCCCACCTGGTTTGCACAGTGCCATAGTCTAATTCACAGTCCAGAAGCATTTCTGCCAGAGCCACTGGGTTCCAAGATTGGTTTGTGCGCCTCTGGGATCATGGCCGTTCTGGAGCTGGAGGAGCCATTCGTGGGCGTCAACCTGCCATAGTCGTTATTATCTAACGTTAAACACTGATTTACCTACTGCTACAAATATCAATGATAGCCCTGTGAAGATCTTGTTTATTTTATTCACTGCTGATACTGAATTAATATATCCATCATATCAACTGCTCAATGAATATTTGTAGAATGATAAATTCTATGCACATTTGTACTGGCTGAGAAGGTGGACTGGGTTGAATTAAAAAAATTCAAGTCTACTCTTCTCATATCACTCACAAAAATAACACACATTTTGCTCACAATCTTAGCTTTTCAGTTTTTCTATTTATTAAAAAGAAGACAGTAATGTGTTTATAGTCAATCAGATTTGGTTTCAAATTCACAAATTAAATTTTCAATGTAGACCATTTCATAAGGTTTTGGCATGACTCTTCAAAGGTCTACTTCTTTACTTATAACAAAGTGTAATACCAAAAGTAACAATGAAAAGAAAGAATAAAAGCTTATATTAAAATCCTTAAAGTTTTTAGATAAGAATAATAGCACAAATAGTAATTTTCAAAATTAAAATAATAACGTTATTTTCAAAAGTGCATACTTTAGAAAGGTTTGCCTTGCATGCAGCTCACGTGGCCAACCCAGTTTTGATTTTTATGCCCCTCTCGGAGAGCCCGGCAAGCTACCGAGATTATCTCATCTACCCAGCAAAGCCTAGCAAGCTACCTGTGATGTATTCGATATGCCAAAAACAGTAACAACAAGTCTCACAATGGAGACGTTACTGGGTCTGTTCGAGCAAATCAGTGAACAAAGGGAAGACAGTGCTACAGTGCTACTGTGTTATTCAGTTAGAATAGATGAGTTTATAAATCTCTTTTGTTGACAGGTGGCTGGAGGACACACCAGTTGTGCTCCGGGATCACTGCCAATGGTGCTTTGGGAACCTTATATGTTTGTGGGAATACAACCCAACCCAGGTAGGCTAAGTGAAAGGCAAGCACCTTCAGCTCTATGTTATCTAAGGTAAAGGTAAAAAGGTAAAGGCCCTCCCGTTGATCGTCGATTTGCTCGAGCGGGCCCAGTAACGTCTCCATTGGAGACTTTGTTGTTACTGTGTCTGGCATATCGAATACTCTCGGTAGCTTGCCGGGCTCTCCGAGCTGGAGCGATAGCACAACGGTAGGGCATTCGCCTTACAAGCGGCCAACATGGCCAACCTGAGTTCAATTCCTCCGCCCCTCTCAGAGAGCTCGGCAAGCTACCGAGAATATCTTGCCCGCACTGCAGAGCCTGGCAAGCTACCCGTGACGTATTTGATATGCCAAACACAGTAACAACAAGTCTCATGATGGAGATGTTACTGGGCCCGCTCGAGCAAATCGACGAACAACGGGTGGACCAACATCCCAACATCGATGTTATCTAAGAGTTTATACAAATATTTTCCTATTAGGTTAATGACTTTCTTATACAATTAGCAATTCATTTAATTCATTTTAATAAATAACCAAATAAATTTATTAATTTTCACTCAGCTCCCTTTATACTTACCTCCAAATCATGAATTCAGTTCCTTTCTGGAAAATCCTCCTCAAGTGTGCTGTGCTTTGTCCCTCCTCGGGATCTTTGAACTTCTAATCTGTAAATTGGCTGGTTTCCAACTCCTTGCCAACATACCACCTTAGTGACCTTTGCCCTTTAAAATGTACACTGGCCCAAGGAAGATTGTAAGTTGCTCCAGGCCAGACTCTTCTGGTGGATGTCTTCATAGAAGCCTTTATTCTTATATGTTTTTTAGTTTGTCGTTTATCTGGAGAGGTTGTAAGATATTAGTATGGATCCGCTACCACCCCTGCTCTGTAAGGCTCATGAGAAAGGGCACTATCTCTCTGTGCAATAGTCAGCAGAAGGTGCTCAGGAAACTCTTTGTTGATAAACGAAAATAACATCAGATTATTCTGAATCGCCTTTCTGTTTCTTTTCTTATCACTGTTCCCATCTTAACATCATATACTTTGTAGCTCTGTTCTCCAGAGCAGAAATTAAGAAAGAGGTTAAGAGACTGGAGCGACAGCACAGAGGGGAGGGCGTTTGCCTTGCACGTGGCCGACCCAGGTTCAATTCCCAGCATCCCATGTGGTCCCCTGAGCACCACCAGGAGTAATTCCTGAGTGTAGAGCCAGGAGTGACCCCTGAGCATCGCTGGGTGTGACCCAAAACGCTAAAAAAAAGAGGTTAATACACAGGTTTGTGATCATGATTCTAAGAAGAGGGTACTAGGATTTGGAGGAGAGTGAATAGAGAATGAGACAAGAACAAGACGATGCTTCATTGCAGGACTCCCTATTGGGAGTTTCATCTCAAGGTTATTTGAGAATTGTTGTGTGATGTAGTTTAAGACTGTCCAACCTAGAAACAAACAAACTATATTTACCTATTGGTTCTCAACCTCTATTGGTCAGGATTTGCGACACAGGAATTAAACTTAACCCCATGGCATGATTCCCCATTAAATAATTTTGAATATAATGCTCACTGACAATAAAAATTTATAGGACAGTGTTGGTGAAGCCAGAGAGGATGAGGAGAAAAATGTGTTGGAGAGAGTCAAGGTGATGGATTCTCAGTTCACAGCTGCACAAAGGTGTTTCAGTCTGACGGAACAAGTTGTTTTGGATATAAGAGTGGGGCTAAGTAGAGTGAAGTTGGGTCATATCAATTCTTTTCATACGGAGTCCAATTCAACCTCTGTCCTGAAAAAGTTGTATACAGTCTTTGATGATTAATGTGGGTATTTAATCTGCCAGTTTTTCACGAATGTCAAGATAATACATATTGCAAGCTGGTCAAAAACAATCATGCTGTGTGAGGAAAACACAGGAGTTATGTAAATTATTTATATGCCACGCTTGATTTTGTCTTCATAAAAAGGCCACCATTCTATCATGAGGAGAAATTTAACAAGTACAGCATAATTGTTTGTTCATAAGAACATACAGTTGCTGAATGTCTCATTCCCTAAGTATTTAAATTTGATTAGAAAATCAGGGCCTTGCGGTAAAATTTTATTTCTCCTAGATACTTTATTTTGAAGAAAAATGTTTGAGCCTATTTTAGCTTTGAGATTTGGGGAATATTTCTTTTTGTATTTTCTTTCTAAGTGCTGTCAATCAATGTATTTAGCTTATCTTATTTATGTCTTTCTTATCTCAAAAATAGAACTTTTTACTACTAATAAATATAAACATTATGCTACAAATGTGACATATTTATGAAAGTATTCCCTTTTCTGAGGTGAGTGGAAAGATGATTTCAAACAACAAAAAAAAGTGACACAAGACAGAGAGAATAGTTTCCCAGATGTTTCGATGAAAAAAAAAAATCCTATGTCAGGTTATTTTTGGAATTTCAGTTTAGTCAAAAGTAATAGATTCATCATAAACTTAATTCATTTCAATTGTATTCTTTTAGATTGGAAGTTTATATAACTGTTCTTTATTATATTCTAGTTTAATTTTAGAAGACTTATTAGGCCATGCACAATATTTGAACTTTCTAAAGACTTGAGTTTTAAAGATATTTTGATCAAGTTGGTGCATAAAAATTTCTAAATGAAAACTTCGCAGTCATAACTAGTGGGTCGTGAGAAAACTTGTAGTCATAACTGGTGGAATCAGAGAACATTTGGTAAAGGGGAAGAGAATAGCACCTTCTCTATGAACCCTTCCATCAAGCTACCATTTTTTTTCTGTGTATCAAATATCAAATGAGATTTAAAGAAGACCGCTGGACTAGAGCTATTACCAGATGGTCAGACTTCTTCATCAAGATCATGAATGATCGGTTTGAGGCTATTCATATTCCTAGAGCGAACAGTTGCCATTGGGCTACACTAGCATGTGACAGGGAAAAATGGAGACGTTACTGGTGCCCGCTCAGGCAAATCGACAGTTAACGGGAAGTTAAGTGATTAAGTATCAAATATCAATTGTGGTTTTTTTCTCAAAACTGAGTACTGTCTCAGTTTACACAATTTTGAATTAAACTTATTTTTGTGTAACATAGTAATATAAAGTCAGTGTCACACATTTATGCTTAGTCAAGAGTTCAAAAGGATATGTATTCATTGGAAATCATTTTCTAGAAGAACAGACACAAATATATAAGAAAAATAAATTAATTACAGTTTGAGTTAAAAGTATCATATTTCATACTATCAAGACATACTATTAAGACATACTATCAAGGGAGAATGGAAATACACTGTTTTAAGGTTCGTCTAAGGTGTATATGAAGTATAATAATAATACATGAAGACAAATTGATATGTTAAAGATATACACCATAAATCCTAAAGCTATACAACATTACAAAACTCATAAACACAACATAAATAACTTGAGAGAGGAGATGAAAATAGGGGTAGGTTAAGAGAAGAGTGAAAACTTTTCATTGAAAAGTTTATAAAATCTAAGAATCTAATAAATATATTAATTACAGCTAAAATACATTATTGTATAATTAGCATTTGCTAAGGGAGTATAAGTTATATAATCTTGCCCCCCATAAAACAATAACTATGGGAGATGCTGGATGTGGTGTTTAACTAGACTCATTTGTTTCACGATATGCAAACATTTGTCCAATCACTATAATCACTTGATCACTTGACTTGACATCCTGTTACTCATCAATTTGCTCAAGTGGGCACCAGTAATGTCTCCATTTGTCTCTGTCTCATGCTAGTGTAATCCAATGGCATCTGCTTGCTCCAGGAACACAAAAGAGCCTCAAACCATTCATTCAGGGCCTTGATGAAGAAGTCTGACCATCACGTAGGTGGGCAGCCACACGTTCTTCTAACTTTTCGTGGAATCCAATCAGTAATAGCTGTAGTCCAGCAGTTGTCTCCAAATCGAATTATGTGTCCAGCCCATCTGATTTTAGACACCTTGGCAAACGAGACAGCGTCCCTGATTCTCTATTGTCGATGGAGGTTGAAACTCCGGATTCTTTCTCTCACGTGAGAAGCTTAGCTTAGCTCTTTTGATTCCTCTTTGGGAGACCCGAATAGCATTCTCATCCTGTTTTCGTAGGACCCAGGTCTCTGAGGTGTCTGTTAGTGCAGGAAGTACAGTGGAATCAAAGAGATGTGCCCAGAGCTGCAGGTTTTTCGTCCTCTTAGCTATTCCTTCGACGCTCTTAAATCATTACAATACACATGCAAAATATCTTACCATATTGTATGTAAGTTATTCGTAGTATAACTGAAATTTGTAATATAGAAATATCCCATTGAGAAAAGTAAGACAGAAAATGAAACTGAAAACACGAACATTTGTGGCTAATAGAAAAAAAAAACCTTGGTGGTATATTTAAACCTACCCATAATAACAATCATGTTATGTATAAATCATTTATGTAAAATGGTTTATATAAATGACAAAGATTATTAACCAAAAAAAGTAATGCCCAACCTTATGCTAATCAATAGAATGACAGGATCCTTAATATGCATTTATGAGTACTGGTTACAAAATAGAAGAATTAGAACTAATATACTACAATAATAACTAAATTCACAATTATGTTTGAAGATGCCTCCTTCTTTATAAAAGGGCAGAATTTTTTAAGAAAATGAGAAATTTGAGCATTACTGACTTTACATAAATGCTATTGGTAGGTCCTATGACCTAAAGATGGTGGAATATAAATTAATTCCCCAAAACATTAGTCAAGATAATCTGAATTCTACAAAATAAATTGATCATAATTATTAAATTAAAGATTTGACAGACCTCAATTAATATGATATATGATCTTGATGAAAATAGAATCATATAATAAATTAATGATGGAAATATTTCTGGAAAAGTTTCTAATATATATAAATTAATCAGCACATTAGTAGATAAGCCATAGTTTAAATAAGACATCAAATGGGAAATTACAATGTATTTTAAATCAAATAAAAATGAAACTGTAACATATTAAAATGTATTGTATGTCAATTGTAGAAAATTTTTTATTGTAAAAATAGAAAGGTCTCATGTTAATGACCTCAGCCTTACTCTAACAGTAAGAAAAGGAACTGAAAAATTAAATAAACCAATTAGCTTTCATAATAACAATTATAAAGTGAAGATAAAATTACTGATATGAGAGAGGTAAATTTAAGTATTCTGAAATATAAGAAGGGACTTTAATAATTATTATGGACATATATAAGCCAATAAATTCAAATAATGTGAGCCAATAAATTCAAACTTCACAGAACAAGAAATACATAATGTAACCCCATTTGTAATATTAAAATAAATATTTTATAATTGTAATTTAAAAAAACTTCCAAAATAAAAACTCCAGACCCAAATTGTATTTAACAATCACTAGCAAATTATACTCAACATTTAATGAAGAAATAATTTAACTTTACCTAAAAGACGGGAAGTTTGGATACAGAGACATGTATATACACACAGGAGAGCACCATGTTAAGATTAAAGCATATATTGGAGAATAAATATGTGATAATGAAAGCACCTAGTCTGTGGGGAATTATTACAGCTGTCCTAGGAAACTGATACAACTTCTAATTAAATTTCAGCATGCTTTGAAAATATGAATAAAATATGAATGTACTAAGCCAATTCTGGGATTCACATGATTTTAATTGACCCTTCATTATTTTCAAAATGAGGAAAATATAATCTCAAACAACCATGGAAAAGAAGGATAATTAGAGGTCTAACACTGACCAATGTGAAGATATTTAAAAGTTTTAGATATTCTAGGTCTTCAGCATATCTGTGTAAATTTTGTAGGTGTGAGCCATACTTTATTCATAATAAATTAATTTAGGATGAGTCATTGGCCTGGATGCAAAACCTATAGCTTCAGAACTTCTAGAAGAAAATGATGGAAGTAGTATTTGTCTTAGACAGAAGTAAAACAGTAAAAGGACACTTCACAAAAGAAAAATTTCATATAAATTGTGCTTCATCAAATTAAAAATTTTTTTGTTCTTCAAAAGAAGAATATTATTATAAAAATGATAAAATACTTGCAAGTCATGTCTTATATAGGACCTTTGCCTGGCATATTATAAGAACTGGAGAAATTTAATTATTTAAAATAAATAATACAGAGTCTGAGCGATGGTACAGAAGGTAGTTTACTTGCCTTGCACATGGCTGACCCAGGTTTGGTCCCCAGTACTCCTTGTAGTCTCCTGAACTCAATAGAACTGATTCCTGAGCACAAAGTCAAGAGTAAGCTCTGAGCACCACTGAGCATAGTCAAAAATTCAAAATGAAGAAAATATAATTTTATAAATGGGAAAAATACCTAAATCTATACTTTAATAAACAATATGTACTTTAACTAGTAGACCCATATCATTATGAAATGGAACTCAATATTTTTAGTAATTAGAAAAGTTATATTAAAGATATAACAAGATATTACCATAATTGATTATAATGGTTAAAATATGAAAAAGAAAATGAAATATATTAAGCATCAAGAAGGATATGATGGAGATAGAATTCTTTTATACAACCTTCAGGAATTCAAAATAGTCTAAGTTCATTGGAAAAACATTTCCTATAATTTTTAAAAGAATTCAGCTATTCTATGTCAGGAATATGGTCCCCAAATCAAATTTAAAAAATTTAAAAAATAAATCAAACAGATATGACAGATGTCTAAGATCAGCATGGAAGAGGGCAGATAACAGAATCTGTCCTTCCAATTGGAATAGAGATCTTGTCCAGATGAGCAGAGAACCGTGAGCGTCATCCCTTCGCTACTTGGATTTTTAAATTTCAGGCTGACCAAAATAAATCCTGGAAGAGGGTTATGTTATTCTACAAATATTCCATTAATATATTTCTGTATATTGCTTTTTCCTATTGGTTTTTCTGTCTAAGAAACTCCACCATCCACTCTTCTAGGTGTCTAACTCTTGATCTTCCTCTGCTCAGGGATCATTTCCAATGGGTCTCAGGGGACCATATCGGGTGCTGGGATCAAATCCACATTGGCTGCATGAGCGACCAATGTCTTTTCAGGTGTACTATCTCTCAGCCCCTAAATCTATGTTTTATCAAACACTATGTTCTAGGGTTTTTTTTTTCTCCTTTTTAGTTTTTTATATATATACATATTTTAACAATTTAATATTTTAACATATATTTATTTTTATAACATCAAATAACCTAACATTCATGAGTGGAGACCCGTTCATCTCAAAATTATTTTTCAAGGCAAGAAATCATCTCGGGGGGGGGGGGTGCTGAAGCAATAGCACAGCGGGTAGGGCGTTTGCATTGCATGCGGCAGACCCAGGTTCAATTCCCAGCATTCCATTGGTACCTTGAGCACCACCAGGAGTGATTCCTGAGTGCAAAACCAGGAGTAGCAACTTAGTATCGCCTGGTGTCACCCAAAAAGCAAAAAAATAATAATAATAAAATAAAAAAAGAGGAAGAAATTATCTCATTGATAGAGTACATGACTGAGACATCAGAAGTCCTCGATTTTACACCAAGAACAATGAAGAAAATAATTTTTTACAGTTGTAAAATTCTATGATCTAAATTTAGCATTTGAATATAAAAATTAATTTATTCTCTATGCTTTGTGTGTATTGAATTTTTCAACAAGTTTGTGATTTCTCATTGGAAAATACCATTTTGTTTATTGCATCTAATACACAACCAAATAGTATGAAGTCAGTAAATGTGTGATAATATGGCATCAATTGATGTTTTTCTCATAAATTCATACTATTTATTCACTGCACTACACTACTTTAGTACTGATTTTTAGTATTTGCTAAAAAAAATCACATTTGAACATAAACACTTCCTGTGCAAGAAAATTGGAGCGAAAATTTCTCATATTTTTCTGAGTTTTGTGATGACAAAATCTTCCATTGAGATTACCTTCATAAAATACTGATTAATTTATAATATCATTTATTTTAAAGTGCTTTTATTAAATAACTAATGGCATTAGGATTCAGATACAAAGGAGAGCAGCTGATATAATCACTAGTCTTAAAATCATGTATGTGGCTTTTCATTGCATGCTTTACAAATTAAGTACAAAACTTCCTCAACTAAAAGTACTTGGGAAAATATCAGGAAGCATAACCAAAAATTTAAAATTAGAGTATGGTATTTGAGATGACAGCCATGGTTTTGATATATTTGATCAATTTGTCTTAATTATGAAATATGCAGATCTAGTTATTCATATTCCAAAAATATACATCTTTCTTTAAGGAAGGCTGTGTACTTTATGACTAATACCCTAATCCTTAACAGAGTTTTAGAAATGCTGTTATTTTCTTTAAGGAACAGAGCAAGAGGTAGGGAGACAACTCAAAGGTTGGAGCACATTCCTGGCAGGCTTGCCCCTTGCATTGATTTCTGTCCCTTCAGCACCAACAGGTGTGGTCGTGGTATCCCAACGCACAGTCCTGGGAGACAGAGCACTGAGTCATCTGGACCACACAACCAGACTGAGTGTGATTGGTAGTGGCTCCAAGGCCTCTGAGCACTTCTTGGGAGCCTTACCCCACCCAACACCTACCCTCACACAACGAACAAAGCAAAACAAAGAAATGGGATTATTACTTCAACAGTTGCTGGCAAGTCTTTGATTGGGTTCACAGGCCCGGTGAGGACCTTCTAATTGCATCTTTTACACACTAAATTTTTTTAAAAGTTAAAGACAATCACCTCTGCCACCAAAATTAATTTTCTATAATTTACCATGATGCTATTCTAGGTAAAAATGGTCAAAGAAACAGATCTGACTAAAAAAATAGTGCATGGGCATTGTCAGGTGTCTAATAGTGCAAGAGCTCAGTTGGTACTCAAGGATACAAGTTATCACTTGCCTTTCAACATAGTTGCACGCAGAGTAGATGGCTTTAACCATTCCATCAGGAAACACAGTTGTGCAACTAACTCTTCAGAGTTGCTTAAGACCCCCTCCTAGCAACGGAGATCTCCATTGACTCTGCACTTGGCATCAACTGCACCGGGTCCAAAGTCCCTCTGCTCTACTGTTCTACTCTCTTTGCTTTACCCAAGTTGTTCTGGATAACACAGTTTTGTCACAATGATTAAAGGTGTAAAATAAAACTTGTGCAGGCAGAACTGTCTATATCCAGGGGAATAAGATATCAAATAAATAACTGGTCAATACGCAGTGAGTTTCAGCACCAGAATTCAAACTCTAGATAGTCTGACTGCAGTGCACTTGCAAACTATCCCTTGATCCTAATTATGTGATCATGAATGATGAAAGGAATCAGTGTAATATGTACTAGGGGGGTAGAAGCTGTTTTGTCTGGCAAGCATCACGAACTTGCCATTCTGAATGGCAAATCTCTCAAAACTAAAGTACAACAAAGATAGAGTTTTAAATATTGCTCAGGGATAAATATTATTGTTTACTTTATTAGCAAAGATTCTTTTTTGTGGGGCTGGAGCGATAGCACAGCAAGTAGGGTGTTTGCCTTGCATGCAGCCAAGATGGACGATACAGGTTCGATTCCCAGCATCCTATATGGTCCTCTGAGCACCGCCAGGAGTGATTCCTGAGTGCATGAGCCAGGAGTAATCCCTGAGCATCGCCGGGTGTGACCCAGAAAGCAAAAAAAAAATAAATAAAAATTCTTTTTTGAATTTTCTTAGCTGTATTATGAGTACTGGCTACCTTTCTGGGTACTAAATTTTCTAAAAAGATGAAAGAAATTATGGTTATATTCCTGTAGAATCTGATTGTCTGCCAGGCCGCCAGAGAGACATCCCTTTAAGGAGACTTGTGCAGATTACCTACTTAATTTCTCTAGGTTTAATGTAGTAGTTTCTAATATTTAGGGGTGTTGGAACACAAGGAACTTAGGTTTATCAGGTACATCCATCACAGTACTCCCGAGTCACTTCCATTCCTTTGTCTGTAACCACTTCTTTGTGCTCTCTTCCCCAACCAGTTAGTTAGCTTTTCCCCCTGATCAGAATCTATTAATTTGTGAGGTTGATGCAGGCAGGTAGATAGGGAAAGTCCCTTTGCAATGAAACAAAGTTTCACGGAAGAATTCTAGGAATGACCCACCTTGTGGATACAGAAAGCAAAGGCCTGATAAGACCATCCGCAGACCCTCAGGATATAGGCCTCCCCATGAAGTTCCTCTTTTTGGACCTCCCTGGTAACCTCCTTAACAACGGACTTTTACCTAGAAAGAGGCCTCACGTGGGGACAGGCTGGAGAAAGCCTATAAAGGTCACCTTGAACAAAGGAAGGTCGTGCATATGCTGCCTGAGCCCATGTGCTGCTTGTGCCCACGTGGCCGAGCACATGTGGTGCCTGAGCACATGTGTCGCCCACATCTCCCCTCTTGAGATGTGTACTTTCATGCTTTCATCTCTCTCTCTCTCTCTCTCTCTCTCTCTCTGCCCCTCCGCACCTAAAAATCCTCCAAATAAAATCTATTTATTTCACTGCTTGTATACTCCTGAAATTCCTTTCTGTGAGGCGAGACAAGAACCCAGTAACCCTGGGTCCCGAGTGGCAGAGGCGGGTGGGGAGTAAGTGACTGTCTTTCTCCTCCCCGCTTCACGTAAGTCACCCTGGGGCCCACCGACATCAAGGTCAGATCCTCTAGGACACTGTACTTGTATTGTAAGTTAATATTGCCTTTCTTCTCTCTTAATGTCTTTTGAATAGTTTAATGCAATGTCCTTTTTGTATAGATACAGAAAGACAATTAATATTATGCTTTATAACTTAGGATTTAATTGGCTTTGAATATTATTCACTCCTGAGCATCTGCTTTCTCAACTCAAGCCTCAGTTGCCCTTAGTTCCTAACACCCCAAAGCAGGGTCCCGACGAGGGATTGGATAGAACCAAGGCAAGCAGGTAAACTATGTGCTACCCTGGCATCGAGATGGGCCAGGCCAAAGTGCCACGATTCTTAACTCTAAGTTAGGAGTTTGATCGTAGACAAATGCTGTCATGATCCAAAAGTAACAGCAAGACTAGGACCCTGCTAGGGATAGGAAAGACTATCTGGCCTGAGCACTGTAGTCTGAGATCAAGATGGCCCTAGGAGAGCAATTCTATAAGCTTAAAGTATTTCTTACTGTGTCCATACAAAATGATTCATATTATGTATGCTTTTATGTTGGTTGGACAAGGAGAGGAGAAAAACACCCAGGGAATTCCCTTCTAGGGTAGGCTGATCTGCTAAATGAGAATCTGTCCTAGAAGCGGCTTTCCGGTGTGTCCTGACTAGTTTGGATGTGGCTGAACATTTCTCCCCTTCAAACTGCCTTCAGTAAATAATTTCAGTATATTGTAAGAGGCAGTTTCCCATTTCTCACAGAAACCTAGCTGGTCTTAGATATGCAGATCTCAGGTGCTAGCCAGGCTGATCTTTGGGAGGTAGATTCCCAGCTCTCCCCGGCTAGTCTTTGGGATGCAAAGCTCAGATACTTGTCTTTAGGATGTAGATTCCAAACTCTATCAGACTGGTCTTCGGGATGCAAATCCAAGTACTTGTAGTTTGTGAAAGTGCTTGTGAAAGGTTTCAGTCTTGGTTTTGTATCTCCCCCCCTCCCCCCAGGCCAAGATTACTGGCCTGCAGATGTAATGAAACAATGTATGTTTTGCCTCTTCAATGTTCTTTCTGTGACTCCTTTTGATGACCTCACTGCATTGCGCCCTTTAGAGGTACCATGATCTATATAAGGAGATTTTCAGGGCTCTCTAAAAAAAACACGTGCTTGAGAGTTCCTGGGCCCTCCATGACATAAGTTTCTTCCTTGTAATAAACTGCTATTAGACCAACCAGCCGGGGCCTCTTTTACTTCCTTCGCCTGCCCATCGCCATCGACCTGCCTGGAGTGGGGAAACGGCCTGAGACTACCGAACGCGGGCGGCGGGAGAGATAGGCCGCTGCTGTCCCTCTGCCACCCTTTTTTGTGTTTACACATAAGAGTAATGTTTTACTTACTTTTTACACAAAATCATATGGCAGAAAAATTAATATACATGTCCCTTCTTAACAGTTTTCTTTATTTTTGTTACAGTTCTTCTCGCTGTTGGGGCACACACATGGCCTTTCCAGGCATAGTCTGAAACCAGCCAGTTTCCACATACCAAGTCAGGGAGAGACTTGGAAAAGTGACAGGCTACTTCAGAGTTCAGGCAAAAACTAAGGAGCAAGAGTATTTACCTGTCTTGGATGGCTGAAGGTTTTCTGTGTCACCTTGACAAATCTCAAAAGCTTTTTTAGAAGACTTAACTGAGCTGTCCCCTTACAATTCACCTCTCTCACACAACACTTTCCACATTCTGCAGGGCATCCATGGGGCAACTTCTGTGAGGGCTCATTTTCTGATTAGGGGAAGGAGAAACTCTTGATTCCCTGAGGGAATATTCCAAGAGGCAGGGGAAGGAGAAACCCCAGGCTGCCAGATGCTACTTATGTGTCATTTTTTTTCCCTTTTGGGTCACACCCAAAGATGTTCAGGGGTCACTCCTGGTTCTGCACTCAGGAATTACTCCTGGCGGTGCTTGGGAGACCACATGAGATCAATCCCGGGTCAGCTGTGTGTAAGGCAATCGCCCTACTCGCTGTGCTATTGCTCTGGCCCCTCATGTGTCATTTTCTAGCTCTTGTTCTCTTTCCCAACAGCTCAGAGTCTCCTGCCCCCATGCCTGGCTGTCCTCACCGGGGCCCCTTGGAGGGGAGTGAGTTGAGTTTCCCTCCCCATCCCGACCAGGGCTCCGGCAGTCGAAGACCTCCAGTACCAGCCACCACCATGCTGAGACCACTCTCCACACGCATGAAGGTACCAGCAGAGGAACAAAGGCATGCAGGTCCCTGGGCTGAGATCTCCAAGCCTGCTCGGATCATGGCTGAGCATCCTCCACCCAGATCCTCCATATTCCAGTAGGTAGGTGTCACACCCACCAACTGGCCCCCTGGTGTCGTGTAATCCCATCAAGGGCCAAGATCCAGAGACTATAAAACGGCCGCACAACATCTTATTATCTCCTTCTTACTTTGTACAAACTGGCAGGCTACCAAATATAACCTGCCCACACGGCAGAGTCTGGCAAACTCCCCGTGGCATACCCAATATGCCAAATACCAGTAACAATGATGGGTCTCATTCTCCTAACCCTGAAAGAGCCTTGAATATGGCACTTTAAAAAAAAAATCTCAGGGTTAGGACGAAGGAGACGTTACTGGGGCCTGCTCGAGGCAATCGACGAACAACAGGATGGTCGTGATCATTCTCTTTCCCCAACCAATGGGCCTTAACGGTTATTTTTGAAAATTTCTTTGATAAATTGCCTATGACTTTCTCTTCCATAAATGTAAACTTTATAAAGAAAAGAAACAATTCCTTTGTAAGCTGCTAGGATAGTGCATGGCCTCAGTTGGTACTCAATCAATATGCCTTTAAAGAAGGCACAGCTAAAAGAAAACACTACAAATTGGAGTGGATCTGCAGCTGAGTAGCTGGTTAAAAGTCTGGAGGAAAAAAATTTTCTATGTTTCTATGGAGGAAAAATATTTTCTATATTTCTATTTTACAAATTTAAATTAATTTTCAATTCTCTGTCAAACTCTGTGATGGGCCCTAGATTTGAGGTAGCAAACAGAACAGACTATGTTAGACAAAATTGACAATGTCAACATCTCCAGAGAAATTTGTCAGAACACCTACTCAGATATCTGTAAGCCATATTAATACTGGTTTATTTGGTGGAAATTTAAATGAATCAGTCAAAAAATATCAACAAATTTAAGTAATCTTTATGTGACAAATATCAAAATATATTAGGCAAATTAAAATATTCTTCATACCCAAATATTGTTAATACTTGTTAATACTATAATATTTTAATCTTCAAATGCATTCTATGCCATGGGTATTATTATTTCTAATTATCTAAAGAGCTGGAACGATAGCACAGTGGGTAGGGAGTTTGCCTTGCACACAGCCAACCAGGTTTCGATTCCTACACCCCTCTCAGAGAGCCCAGCAAGCTACCAAGAGTATCTCACCCGCACTGCAAAGCCTGGCAAGCTCTCCGTGACGTATTCGATATGCCAAACATAGTAACAACAAGTCTCACAATGGAGACGTTACTGGGCCCACTCAAGCATATCTATGAACAACAGGAGGACAGTGCTACAGTGCTACTAGTAAATAAATACTTAATCACTTTATCACTTGACTTCTCGTTAATCATCGATTTGCTCGAGTGTGTGCCAGTAACGTCTCTATTTGTCCCTGTCACTTGCTAGTGTAGCCCAATGGCGTCTGTTCATTCTAGGAACATGAAGAGCCTCAAACCTATCGTTCACGGTCTTGACGAAGAAGTCTGACCATCTGGTTGGTGGGCGGCCACTTGGTCTTTTGACATCCTGTGGAATCCAGTCGATAATAGCTCTAGTCCAGTGGTTGTCTCTAAATCTCATTACGTGACCAGCCCATCTGATTTTTGACGCCTTGGCAAACAAGATAGTGTCCCTGATTCTTGAGCATTGACGGATGTTGGAACTCTGGATTCTTTCTCTCATTTGAGTGAAACGTGATACTCCAAGCATAACTCTTTCAATTCCTCTTTGGGAGACCCGAATAGCGTTCTCATCCTGTTTTCATAGGGCCCAGGTCTCTGAGACGTATGTTAATGCAGGAAGAACAGTGGAATCGAAGAGATGTGCCCAGAGCCAGAGGCTCTTTGTCCTCTTAGCTATTTCTTCGACGCTCTTGAAGGCGTTCCAAGCCACTCTCTTCCTCCTGCTCAACTCAGATGCCAGGTCATTTGTCATGTTAACTTCTTGACCTAGGTACACATAACTGTTGCATTCGGAGATGGTCGTTCCATTGAGAGTGAATGGAGCGTCAGGAACGAGGCTGTTTTTCATAAACATTGTCTTTGTGAGATTCAGCTGTCCAACCTTTCCACATTCACAGTCAAAGTTGGCCAGTATTTGTGCTACTTGGCTAATGTTTGGTGTTAGAACGATGTCATCAGCAAAGCGGAGGTGATGTAGTTGCCAACCATCTATCTTCACTCCCATTCCTTCCCATTCCAGTCGTTGCATGATGTTCTCGAGGGTGGCACTGAAATTTCAAATACTTTAAATTTTGCAACAGTTTATAGGTTTTAAAGTTTGATACAGACCCTGATGATCTATCCCCTAAAATATAATTTTTAAAGTTCATGGTGAGAACAACCACAAAAGTACACACTACACAAACCCAGACCTTGATTTTTATGTGCAATTGTCGTAGTACATAAGAATACAGAGAAGGACCTAGATAATGCAGTAAGATAGATGGGAGATTAGAAAAGTGTCATCACTCACTTAGGATTTCATTCCCCTTTTTCAGGAAGCAGAGAGAAAATATTATCTCCTTATCTGCAACTCAATAAAGTAGATTCTAAATAATGTCATTAGGAATAAAAATTATTTCATGGAAGTCATTATAAATATGTTGAAGAATATCCCAATAGAAAAGGAAAGTTGAAAGATTACTTTATTATATCACAAAAGATGTGTATAAATATTTAACATGAGCATATTTCCATGTAGATACAGAATCTAATTTGGAATGTGCAGCTCTTTCATCAAAGCATCAGATTTGTGATTGGAAAGTCACTTTTCTCAAAGTCATGACAAATTTCAGTCACAGAATTTTAGAGATCTAGGAATAGCCATTGTGTCTCACCATTTTCTCATTCAGCATTTTCATCCTATTGAATAAATGACCACAAAATTTTAAAAAATGTGATTCACTTTATATGATTTATTTGTCAAAAGATAAAATAATCTTTAAAATGACTGTCCTTTTATTACTTTTATTGATTATTGCTGGAATCTAATAGATGTTTTATAGTTCTATCAATTTCTTTGGAATATTTACATAAAATATGAGAAAAAGATGTACTTAAAAGAAAAGTGAGAGAAACAATAGGATGTTTGTATGCAAAAGAAATCACTTTGCTTTATTGGTTTTTAAGAGAAAAGTTATTATTTGTAAAGGTAACTCAAACAGTTAAGGGAGTCTGTTAAATCTTCCAAAGAAAAGATTCTATATATCTACAGGTAGCTAAATCAAAGGAAAGACAAAAGTTCTTTCCTCATACCAAGAAATATTCTGAAGTGGTCTATCATTATTAATTAATTTAGAATCCACTGTCAAAACATTAGTCACATGTTTGCTATTAATGTCAGCTTAATCAGTGCTTTCAGGTAGAAATCTCAGATTTTTGCCCCATACTGTATTCCAAGACAATGCACCCAGAAAAGGGTGAGGAGAGGCTAAGACATGTCTAATCATTCTTTAATTACCATTTAAAATAAATGACACTCAAACAGAAAATGTGGAAAAGAATAGATTAAAATAGAGCTATTAATCAAACAAAATTGACAGTTTTCCCTTCTCTTTCAAAGCCAACCCATGGCAGCTGGGCAAGGAATTAATTAATTGGGTAAATGAAATATTTTCTCAGATTCTTAGAAAGTTATCAAAGTTATAGTTGCCAACTTATTCATTTTCACATATCCTTATATAAGACATGAGGATCACTGTATCATTGTATCACTGTCATCCTGTTCATCGAATTACTCGATCAGGCGCCGGTAACATCCCTATTCCTCTCAGCCCTGAGATTTTAGCCTCCTCTCCTTGCTCGTCTTTCCCAATAATTGGAGGATCTTTCAGGGTCAGGGGAATGAAACCTGTTATCGTTACTATTTTTGGCATATTGAATACGCCACAGGGAGCTTGCCAGTCTCTGCCTGTGCGGGTGGAACAATCTCGGTAGCTTGCCTGGCTCTCCGAGAGGCATATCTGCCTGGCTCTCCTAGAGGCATATCTGCATAGGCATATATACACATATGTATATATTTTTTTCCCTCTATGATTTGTTGCCTACTGTCTGAACCCCATCAAATATCGTGTGGTAATTAAGGAAAATGGGTAGGAAGTGTCTTATGATGTGTCCGGAAAGTGGCCTGCAGTGTGGCGGTGGTGGGTAGCGGAGGTCGGCTGCTGAGACTGGGCTCCACCTTCCCCACTCTGGGGTGCCCCGAGTGAAAACTCTGTGGGGTGGCACAGAGTCTGGTGGCATGGCCATGGGAGCCTCATTTTATGCTTTCTCTCGGGAGAAGCAGCCAATGAGTTCTGGAGGGTGGCTGAAGTGGAGATTATCTAGTGCCAGCAGGGAGTGGCGTATGGGTGTGGCTTATGGGTGGCTTATGGAAGTGGCTTATGGGTGTGACCCCTAGGTCACCGGAGACTGGGGGAAGCAGGCAGAGGAGCTCTGCTCCCGGGTCCCATTGAGCCCAGAGTCCAAGGTCACAAAGTTCCACATTACCTGAGGATAGAATTTAAAAAATCATAATTATATTCTTCTTTTCTCACTTTATAATTATTATTTTATCACTTCATTTCCTCACAAAATGTGCTTAAATTGATTGCTTCATTTTTTTTTAATTTTTAGATCTCAAACAAACTATCTAAGAAAATAATACACACCTGAGTGTAGAGTCAAGGATTAAGGCCGGAGCACTGATATTGTGTCCCCAAACAAACAAAAAACTGAAGCAAGCCTGAAAAAGAAAGCAAACACAGGTGATCATACTTGTCAGCAGTACATGGACTAACTGAATGAGGTAATGCAATGTAGTAAAGAAAGGATGCCTGGATCATGATCACACTTGACCCCAGAGTATAGGGAGGAGAGGGACAGACAATGAAAGAAGTCAAGGAGACAAGGAAAAAAATGAGAAAGGAAAATAGTGGGGAAATGGAGGTCAGGGCTTATTTTATACCAGTGATGTGGGAGACTGGGAGAGTTGTTTATCCAAAACAGACTCAAGAACACAGACAACGTGGGACCTCAGCTGCAACCACTGAAGGGAATACAATGGCAGAGGGAAATTGGTGCTGGTGGGATTGGTACTGAAATATTGTGTATCCGAAAACTGACCAATAACTTTGTAAATCATTGGTCTTTAATTTAAAGAGAGAAAAGAAAAGAAGGGAAAGAAAGAGAGAGAGAAGGAAGGAAGGAAGGTAGGAAGGAAGGAAGGAAGGAAGCAAGGAAGGAAGCAAGGAAGGAAGGAAGAAGAAGAAGAGGAAGGAAGAAAGGAAGACAAAGAAAGAAAAAGATAAAAGGTCTAGAATAATTCCACGAGTACAGAAAACATGGGAAATATTACAGTATTTAGTAGTATTTAAAATTCAGTATTAGTTGAATTTTTAATTTTTTAAAAAATAAAGTTTGTTAATTTCAATAACAGAAATTTAAGTCTAAGGAGTTCGACCACCACGTTTTCAACCTAAAAGAACAGTTTTTAAGCATAGATATGAAACATCTGCCAGAATCTTGAGACATTTAAAAGTACAAAAGATTTGAAGTATTGATGACCAGAAAAAATAAATAACTTATTTTTTAAGAGAAGATGACCGATTACATAAACTATTGCTCCTTAAATTTGGTATCTCTGAAGATATTATAGAGTGAATTAAATAGATCATTATTTTTTGCTTATATGAGTAAAAAATGCGATGATCAAGAACTAGTGGATAATCACAGATACACTCATTTTAGGTGAGCGTCTTTTACCTATGTCAAAGTCTACTAGATAAATAAATCATGACCTTAATGGAACGTTTGGCAAATTATTTAGTAACATTTTTGACTTTGAATAAGTCAGTTCAATTTGGGTTTTTTTTTACATTTTTATTGGGATGTTATGATTTACTGTAGCTTTAATATTAATGTTTTTGGCATATATTACTATTGCACCGGACTCACTACCTAGTGACACTGTCTGTACCTCTGCACCCATCCCCAACCTCAGCCCCGCCCTTTATCAATCTATTACATAAGAGAAATCTCAGTTTGCATTGGCTTTTGTCATTCCTTAGTTTTAGTTCTTTATATTCCACATGAGTGAAGTCATCTGGTGTTGCCTTGGTCCTTCTAACCCACTTTAACATGTTAGCCTTCCATTTCTTGAATGTATAGTTTATATATATATATATGTGTGTGTGTAGTCTTTTCTCATAGTTAAGTAAAATTCCATTGTGTACATATGCTTATAAAATATCTTTAAGATTAATTTTCAATCAGTTGAATTTCTGCATTATCCAGAATTATATCAAAAAGGTCTGTTTACAATGATGGTAGACAATGCTTTATAGGAGATTTTTGTTTCTTGGTCATCATGTTTAGCATGTGAAATGGCAATAGTGTATATCAATAAAAAGAAGTCTTCATTGATCAATAGATTCACTAAAAAAACTTTTAGCAGGACATTTAGTCAGTAAATTAATGACAAATAAATTTTACAAATGGTAAAAAGTGGTAGAACATGAAATAAAAGATTGCTAGCCGTGTTTTGTATTGCTGTTTGGGCCACATCCAGTGGTGCTTAGGATTTTGCCAGAATCACTTCTGATCCGTCATGGAGAACCACATGGGGTGCTAGAATCGAAATAGAGTAGGCTGTATGCAAGGTAAGTGCCCTTCAGTTGTACTAACCACCTTCTATCCATCTTCTTTATTTTAGAGGGGAAAATGATTGATTATTGTGTACAATTTTATAAATTTTAAACTAGGGATATTTCATACTCATTGTTGTTAACTTTTTTTAACTTTTTTAACCAATAAATTACTTTTTATTGATATATAACACACTTATATATTTTAGGACGAATGTTACCACACAACACTCACCAATGAAGTAACAATAGGCCTCTATCACATTCCCTTAGATCTCCTTCATTATTTCTACCTTTCCCCCTATTATTCCTTTGATGATCTAAGTTCTGTCTGTGAAGTCCAAAGGTATGTGATTATTTGGCTTTGTGTGTTTCCTGGCTTCTTTGTTGTTGTTGTTACAGTCCACATATAAGAGATGTGAGCGATGAAGATGAGGTCCTCTGGTATTCGTTTTTTCTTCTAAGTTATATTCCTTCACATGCCCTCCTCCAGTTCCACCCACAAAATCACAAATCACAAATCATCCTGTTAATCGTCGATTGCCTCGAGCAAGCCCCAGTAACGTCTCCTTCATCCTAGCCCTGAGATTATATTCAAGGCTCTTTAGGAGAATGAGACCCATCATTGTTACTGGTATTTGGCATATTGGGTACGCCACAGGGAGTTTGCCAGACTCTGCCGTGTGGGCAGGTTACATTCGGTAGCCTGCCAGTTTGTCCAAAGTAGGAATGAGATAAAAAGATGTCATAATAAGATTCCAGGAGCTGGTTTTTAGAGTCTCTGAGTCTTGGCCATTGATGGGATTACACGGCGCCAGGGGACCAGTTGGTGGGTGTGACCCCCCGCCTACTAGAATTTGGAGGATCTGGGTGGAGGATGCTCGGCCCAAATCCGAGTAGGCTTGGAGATCTCGGCCCTGGAACCCACGTGACTTTGTCCCTCTGCCAGTACCTTCATGTGTGCAGAGAGTGGTCTCAGCATGGTGGTGGCTGGTCCTGGAGGTCTTTGGCTGCCGGAGCCCTGGTCGGGGCGGGGAGGAAAGCTCAACCCGCTCCTCTCCAAGGGGCCCTGGCGGCGAGGACAGTCAGGTGCGGGGGCAGGAGACTGCCACCCAGTTCCACCCATCTTGTCACAAATAACAAGATTGAGTTATTTTCTTAGAGCTGAGTCATATTTAACTGTTTGATATATTGTATCTGCTTTACTCACCTGAACTCTTTCCATATCTTGGATTTTGTAAATAGCGTGGTAATAAATGCAGGTACAGCCATACCTTTTCCAAAGAGTGTTTTGTGTTATTCAGATAGATATCTAGAATGTAATTGTTGGACTACCTGGTATATCTATTCTAAAAGTAACTTTAATAAGTTAGAATTATGGTCCTCAAATAATTAAAATACCTGAGAAGTCAATGTAAAGTTTCCTTTAGAGTTAAAATGATAGTATGTTTCATATTATGCCAAGGAAAAAAATATTTACTTTACAGTGAAACTTAGATTGTAAAATGGTGATATAAGTTTCTTTATTTTACAATCAAATTTTAAAATATAGTTAAAAACAGTGGGATTAAAGTTTGCTTATGAATGATAAAATTATTGCTGAAAAAGTTAAGGTCCCTTTGCTTTCATTTTTCATTCTGTATTTATTCTAATCAAATTCTCTAAGAAATCTCTTTAATTATATGGAATTTTTAACACATGTTTCACATTTATGTTAGCAGAAAATATGTTTTTCCTTTGTGTGTATAAAGGTCATTGTCACTGTCACTGTCCTCCCGTTGTTCATTGATTTGCTCAACCTGTCCTCCCATTGTTCATCGAGTTGCTCGAATGGCCACCAGTAACATCTCACAACAAATTGTGAAACTTGTTGTTACTGCTTTTGGCATATTGAATAGATCATGGGTAGCTTGTCAGGCTTTGCTGTGCAGGGGAGATACTCTCTGTAGCTTGCCGGACTCTCCGAGAGGGGTAGAGGAATCAAACCCGGGTAGGCCACATGCAGGGCAGACACCCTACCCACTGTGTGTATAAAGGTATCCTCTTGTAATTTACATAAATGTAACACTCATTACTGCCCTCAACAATTAATCCCCTAAGGTACAGAGTGATAATAAAGATCTACTGATTATATCCAACTAAATATCTTTTTCATTCAAGATTCAAACAACTGAAAAATATTTTTACAGTCTGGTCTTAAAAATTATGGTTATTGTGACATAAAATTCTGGTTAAAGCTGTGGTCTTGACGTGATTAAGATGTAAGGTTAAAAAACAGGACCAAATTTGTTTACAGTTCTGTTTTGGTGTTTCTTTGGTCACTAGATAAGTAATAAATAACAAATTTATAAATTATTTTCAATTATCCCATATAATGTTTTTTCTTACCTGTAAATATGTAAAGAATTATATTTTTTGTTTTTGGACCTCACTTAACACTGCTCAGGGTTTACTCCTATGTCTGTGCTCAGATATCACTCTTGGTGGGCTCAGGGAACATTATGGGATGCCTGGGATCAAACTCTGGTCATGCAAGGCAAATGCCCTACCCACTTTATTGTCTCTCCGACCCCAGGAATTATCATTTGTAAGGAAAATTGAAGGTAGTTAGTGGAAATAGAAGACAAAAACAATTTTATCTAATAATTACAAATAACTTGGAGAATTTTTAAAGGAATCATACATTCTGCTTGTAACAGGAATCTTTTTGCAGAGGGTCAGAAAAATGCATTTAATGGACATCAAGTAATTATAAGATGTACATAGGATTGTAATTTTATCGTTTTTTGTGACTGATATAGCTCCAGTGGTTGAAAAATATCACTCATCCTAAATAACACTTTGGCCAAAATCATAAATAATTTATTATGGGCATTGATAGGCTTCCTCATTTCTCATCAGATAGTTTTGCACAAGTAACTGTAGGTCACTATTTGTTAAGTGAGTGGATTTGCATAGTGCACATTAATCAACAATCATTCCAGTTTTGTGGAATAGTGAAACAGATGGCAAAAGCAATCACATGAATAACTGACTTTTGCCTTAGCAAGCTGAATGGATGCTCAATCAAGAAAATTAGTTTATTGCGGCGATGATTTATTTTAGCTACCGAGGGCTGTCTCCAAGTTGCAATTCAAGAAATAATTCCTTTCGAAATGGCTCCAGGCGTCCCCTCTCCCACACCCACAATCACAACAACAAAATGGTGTTTCTAGAATTTACACATTAAAAGCCAAATACCATCATAGAAGGTGTCCCATTGGCATTTGTTTTTAAACAGCTTTGAGGGGACAGGTTGCTATTTCTGTTTAATGCCACGTATTTTTAAATTGACTTTGATAAATACCACTGCTATATATTAATTCACTCTTTAATCTGACTTTGTTGTGGGTTTATTCCCAAGGCTAGCTGGAGCAATTGCGAGACTTCTTGTTGGTTTGTTTTTGTTTTCTGTTTCTGGTCACACCTGGTAGTGCTCAGGGCTAACTCCTGCTTCTGTGCTCCAAGATGAGTCCTGAGATGCCCAGAGCACCATATGAAGTGCTGGGGATCAGACCAGTGTCAGCAGGATGCAGGGAAAATCCTTAATTCCTTTGTATTATCTCTATGCCCCCACTATTTAGTTTCTAATTGAAAACTTATAGCATTAACTCTGTACAAAAGTAATATGCTCACATTTACTTCTTGTCTTATCTTTTTGATAATTTAGTTGATGGCAAACAAGACGTATTTTAGTTTGACACAATTCTTCGGATTGAACTGACTGGAATGAGTAAGAAGGGTACCTAAGTCGCTTAACTGTATTTATTTTTTCACATAAATGATGGGTTTGAAAGATAAACAAGATATTTATATAAAAGGAAGGATTGTCACAATAGAAAAATTCAAAGTTGTAACCTCGGGAACCTTGGCAGTCTTCTGCCCCTGCGCCTGACTGTCCTCGTTCGCCTGGACCCCTTGGAGGGGAGCGGGTTGAGCTTTCCTCCCCGCCCCGACCAGGGCTCCGGCAGCCAAAGACCTCCAGGACCAGCCACCACCATGCTGAGACCACTCTCTGCACACATGAAGGTACTGGCAGAGGGACAAAGTCACGTGGGTTCCAGGGCCGAGATTTCCAAGCCTACTTGGATTTGGGCCGAGCATCCTCCACCCAGATCCTCCAAATTCCAGTAGGCGGGGCTCATACCCACCAACTGGCCCCCTGGTGCCGTGTAATTCCATCAGCGGCCAAGACTCAGAGACTATAAAAACCAGATCCTGGAACCACGCGGCCGCAAATGCGGCTGTGTGACATCTTATTATGACATCTTATTATCTCATTCTTACTTTGGACAAATTGGCAGGTTACCGAATGTAGCCTGCCCACAGGGCAGAGTCTGGCAAACTCCCCTTGGAGTACCCAATATGCCAAATACCAGTAATAATGATGGGTCTCATTCTCCTAAAGAGCCTTGAATATAATCTCAGGGCTAGGATGAAGGAGACGTTACTGGGGCCTGCTCGAGACAATCGATGAATAACAGGATGATTTGTGATTTTTTGTGAACCTCGGGAAGAGAAGAAATGAATAATGACGGTAGTCTTGAAGGTTGTGTTGGGAAGATATATTTTATGCCTCAATTTTACAGAATATGAAATAACACATACTATAAATGAAAGGATCACTGCTGTAAGAGTTTATAATTTTAACAGTAAGGGTAATTACCTTTCCTCAAATATATTTCCAACTTTGCTAACTACCAACTTTCTGTCTTCTGAAAATTGAAAAACAGATTGAATGTAGTAATTTAAAATTGACACCCAAGTGTGCAGGTGAATATGCCAGATGGATATTGGTTATTTCCAATCACATCGTTCAGTGGTCATGGAGAAGCCCCGATTCCAATCTTGTTTTGGCATATTTGGTTGATTTCTGACAGAAAAACAGCTGGTGTTTGCAGTTGGGTAATGAAACTTCAATCACAAATCGTGCTAATTGAGGTAAATGTGAAGAAAAGCACTCTGGTTTGGTTATTTTCATGGAACTGCTTCTAAATATTAGACAGTTCATGCTGAAATGACTTGTAGAGTTCTAATTCTAACTTCAGTTACTCAACACCTACACCAATAGCACATGGATTGGTGAAGAATGCTCAATGGATGAGAACATAGAATGATTTCCCTAACATGAATTCTTGCAGTTAGTGGCCAGTTACTAGAGATCTAGTCATTACAACATTTCAGAGGAAGATCAGGGAGAATCTATTCTAAAACATAAGTAAAATACAAGAGAAAATGATGCTTAATCTCACAACCAAAAATCCAGCCAGGCAACTTGGTGTCAAGTCACTTTGTTTGAATATGGTAGGAACTATACAAAAATGAGCACAGCCATGAAAATGAGACTTGGCATAAGAAAACCAAGCAGCTATTCAGACTCATTTGGATCAAAGCAATAATAAACGCACAATAACTAGTAATGTAGCCTTGCATTTATTATTATTTAAAAATAATTATAAGGCACATCTAAACTATTTCAATCAAGGACAACACTGTGGAATGATTTTGCTCTAAATAAATGAAAATGAAAAGCCTAGTTTTTCTAGAAGGTACTGTAAGGACAGGGGAAAAAATATTTCAAGGGGAAAAAATATTTCAACAGAGCTTCCTAATTCTCTTTTCTTGAGTTTGTTACTGGTCCAGAACCTGAGACTGACCTAAACGACAGGTGGAATTCAATAAACATAGATGAGAGGAAGAATTAGTCCCCAGGAAAGTCTAATAAAAATCACTTAGAACTGTAGGAGTAAGGTTACCTCAGTTGCACTTGTTCGAAAAGCAACAATGCTACTAAATAACTTGAAGATGAGGAATTGAGCTGATAATTCCAGTTAAAGCTGCCAGCTATAAGACCTGTGCAGTTATTTGAAAGTGACACAGTAGAACAAACACTTTGTTGAGCCGTAGTTCTTGTTTACTTTCCTATCTTTAGCCGATAGAACTTCAAGTGTTCTGGAGCAATAATACAGTGGGTAGGGCTCTTGACTTGCACCCAGTCCACCCAATTCAGTCACCCACCCATTCAGGTTCACTCCTATGGAACCTGAATCAAACCTGTTGTAATTCCTTAGCTGGTGCCCAAAGTAGCCCCTGAGCACTGCCTAGGTGGTTGTCAAGTCAAACAGCAGCAACAAAAACCAGAAGTAGGCTCTGAGGCTAGTAAAGGGTATTTAGGAGTTGTTGTTTCCAAAAGCAGTATTTCAGAAGAGTGAACTCGAGGAACTGGAAAGACAGGAGAGATCGAGGTCCTTGCTTTGCATCAGTGGACCCAGTTTGACACCTGGCACCACATACGGTCTCTCGAGCACCTCCAGGAGGGACACCTGAGCTCAGCGCCAGGAGTAGCACCTGAGCACAGGCAGCTGCGGTCCGAAACCCTGATGTCACCAACCCAAAAGACCTAGCACAGCGGTATGATTTTTTTAATGTGTGCATGATTATTTTCAAATACTTAAATTTCACAGTGAAAATTCATAAAAGCCAAAAATCCATGGCAAGTACACGCTCTGGGAATGAACAAAAAACCTCCGCTTTAAACAAGCTTGGGGCTGAGAGATCGCATGGCAGTTGGGGTGCATGCCGGGCCTATACCTGGCCTGAGGTGATCCTGGTGTCACCTGGTCCCCCCAAAACATCAGTAGGTGCACCCTGGCAGGACCTGAGGAGGTCCTGATGCAGTGAGCGCCAACGAGCACAGAATCCTCAGGCCTTGGTGATGACCGCCAGGCTACGTGGCTAAGAAGCTCTGCTAGGCGCCAGCCCTCCTGAGCATTACATGGGTAGGGCAAATAATAAACATTTAAAAATTGAATCAAAGATATTTGACTGCACCATGAAGCCACAATTTCAGTCCTGTTGTAGGGGAATTAGCAGAGAAAAGTCAGGTGTGTCAATTCACAAACAAAAACCCTTTGGTATTAGGATCTTTCCTCAACGGAAATAGAAAACAGTATTTGAATTCAGTTACCTTTTTTCCTCCCACAGTTACAAGTTGTTAAAATTGGGTTTCAGTCATGCAATGTTTCAACACCAGTACCTTCACCAGTGTACATTTACCACAACCGATGTCCCCAGTTTCCCTCTTGCCCCTCCCCCCACTTCCGCCTCTGTGGTCGCTGCCTCCTCCTCCTCCTCCTCCTCCTCCTCTTCCTCCTCCTCCTCCTCCTGCTCCTCCTCCTCCTCCTCCTCCTCCTTCTTCTTCTTCTTCTTCTTCTTCTTCTTTCTTCTCCTCCTCCTCCTCCTCCTCCTCCTCCTTCTCCTCCTTCTCCTCCTCCTCCTCCTTCTCTCTTCTTTTTCTTTCTTCTATCACTTTCATTTTGGGCATTATGGTTTGTGGTACAAGTACTGAGACTAATTTTAATATAATTTCCCAATCAGTATTTTCTTCTAAATTTACTTATTTTTGTAAAGCTTGAAGTAAAAAAATAGAAATTTATTTGATATTCAGTACTATCTTCCTATTGTTAATTCACGTTGTATAAAACACTATATATATGTATATTAAGATCATATTTATATTGCTTATTGGTATAGTGATATTGATGCTGAAAGTTGACTGAGTCAAAAGTCTTGAAATAATCTAATAATTATTAATGATGTTACTTTTTCAATCTAACTGGTCATACTCATTTAGTTCTCATTAAAAATGCTAAAGTGATCATTTCATGATATTTAGCAATTTGACAATATTATTGGAAAAGACACTTATAGACAAGTTAATATTTTTAAACCATAGTAACTTGAGGAATCATATGATAAGTTATTGTAATGTTAAGATTAAAATGTTAAAATGATTATTTTAAGTAATAAAATGATCAGTTCATTTTGAAAAGCCAATGCATTTTTTCAGAGAAATATTACATATATTCCTTCATATCTCATTACTTTGGATCTTCATGTTTTGGAAATCTAAAAAAAGGTCTGGAATGATTTCAAGAGAAAAAATACATGGATATTTTGTGGCTGAGGACAAAATAATTGTGCTGCAGTGCTTAATCATGTCTAATATTCATGCTAATGACCTATTTTTTAGACTGTTGAAGAATTGGGAGTACATTGCCATTGTTTTACCAGAGTTTTGTTATAAAATGAGGCAAAAGTATTTTTTAAGACTAACTGAACAGACAGCTTGGCATAACATAAAAACTTAGACACTCTACTCCTTAACAAAATTTCCGTTCATAATCACATGCCCACACTTTGAAGGTGTATATGCTAATGTCCTTGGCAATAAGGAATAACATTATTTCTGAATTTAGAGCTAGGAAATATAGATACATAAACTTTGAAAAAAATAACAACAATATAAAATGTTTACCTTCTAATCCTGAGAGACTTGACTTTCTCAGATTGCATAATTTAGTGAAGATCTGGCATTATTCCAGTGGAATTTCCAGTGACGGGGAATTCTACTGGCATGTATTTAAATTTAATGAGATTTGGAAATTTATTCTAAACAAACACAGATATTTTGGGTTCTGATTGACTGACATGATTTCTCTTGGTCAAACAGAATTGCTTGAAGAGTTATTAGAGGTCTGATTAGGATGAACTCTACATTAAAAGGAGAGAATTGCAAATTATTTTATTTTCAGTAATTAAATCACTGGACAGCAAGTAAAACTGTATTTTATTTTGATGCTTCAACATATCTCATAAGAGAGTTCAGATGTCAGCATATAGTTTTCAAATAATATGGGTATTTCTACTCATACGCACCTTTCTGTTTTAGAAATGCAACCCAATTCAATGTGTTTGACAGAAAAATACCATAAAAGAAAATGGGATTTTTGACCTTTGAGTTTGGGAAACTCAAATTCAACAGCTTTTCTTATTTCAGCAAAAATAGCAGGAGCCTTTAATATGGAATTATATTTTGTGATATAATATAATGGCTCCCAGTACCCATAAGGCCTCATTATATTAGTAGTCAGTGTGATACACATTCAAGATATATTCTGCATAGGCTGAATTCTCCTTGGTATTAACTGTGGTATTATCTCCAGTGACTCAAAGCTTGGCAAATAAAAAATAAACATAAAAATAAACAAATGGAACTGCATTACACTCAAAAATTTTTATACTATGAACAAAACTATAGCTAAAAGTAAAGAGAATATGCTGAACAGAATAACATTTTCATATCATTCATTTGGTGACCTAATATTCAGAATATAAGAATCATTCACAAAATTAAAGAACACAAGTTAAAAATGGGGAAAGATGGACTGGAGACGCAGCTCAATGGGCTGAGCTATCTCTCAGATTCTGTTCTCTTCACTGCATGGTTCAGTCTCACCTCTGCAAAGCTAGTAGCAGTCTCTGATCACAGAGTGAGGAAGAACAAGGTACAGACAATGGCAAACTAAAGTACCCCTTACACTGGTAACAGCACAGAGCTTACTAGGGATGGATGAAGTAGGAGGGAAGAGGTACCTATGTAAGTATTAGAGGAACACTGACACTTTGTTGGTGGATGTGTATAGTAACAGCGGGTAGGGCGTTTGCCTTGCATGAGGCCGACATGGCCGACCCGGATTTGATTCCCTGCTCCTCTCAGAGAGCCTCGCAAGCTATGGAGAGTATCTCGCCCATAATGCAAAGCCTGGCAAGCTCCCCATGATGTATTCGATATGGCAAAAACAAGTCTCACAATTTTTTGTGAGCTGTTACTGGTGCCCAATCGAGCAAATGGATGAACAAGAGGAGGACAGTGCTACAGTACTACAGTATATAGTAATATTGTAGGCCTAAGGCATAAATATTAGCACAGCTGTAGACTATGTATCTATAATTAATAATAACACTAATAAAAAGGAATGAGTTTTAAATATTACATAGTTTGAAACTGTTCATGTAGTAGATCTATTTGGAACTTTCAGAATCAGTCTCATACCTTAACTTCCCAGTATGCATTGGCTGAAGAAAGGAAAGAAAAGGAAATATTTGCCTTGACATACACTTCCCTGTATTTTTCACTCCCTATTTAGTTTGTGCTTTCCCACTAGTTCTAAGTTTTGGATTCCATGAACACACTATGGTACAATAATAGCTGAATAAATGGAGGAATCCCTTTTTTTTCTTTCTCTAAAGAAATGTCTTGTAATTTCCTCTCTAAGTATTCTAAGAGATTACTTTGCATGAGCTGTGTATTATGGAAATAAAATAGAACAAATAGGACAGAGAAGAGATAATGGGAAGATTTGCAACAATAATAAATATAAAAATTGTATTCTTGCTTTTCTTGATATAGCTACTTGCTTGCCAAAAATGTTTTAAATAAGGGAAAAAGAAAGGAAGGCAAGGAAAGGGAAGGGAAAGAAAGGGAAGAAGCAGATCAGAGGGATTTGACAAGATCAATACCATGTCATCTCCCTCATATGTAGTAAATGAGAAAATAAGGAAAAAGACAGTGATGAACAATCGACAAATCCCTGATCTTGGATTACAAAGCTCAGCTCACCCAGCAGCAAAAGAGAAGTAGGTGGGTGCGGGAGTGTTGGGGTCTTCTCCTGGCCTAGTTCAGCCTGCTCCCTCATCCAGCAAGGGGCTGCCACTCTAGGAATGAAAGATAATTTAGCCTAAGAATAAAGGTAATTTTGAACTTAGCCTTTCCTGATAAAAATGGAGATATCTTAATTACTAGCAGTGTTTAGTCTTTGTTTCAGTGAATTCGAATGTAATTTCTATAAGGATGAGACCACTAGGCTCATAGGGATATTTTTAGGTTGTATTAACTTCTTCCACTGCCATACTTTTTGGGTTTATTGCTCAGTTTTTAGTAATTTAGTGTCTTGGTGGTTCCTTGCTCTGTCCACTCTTTTGTTTTGACAGTCCAGGCTATCTCAAATGAGACATTTCTATACCTCTTCTAAGCCATGCAGTTCTACCAAAGACCACTTCTTATTCCTGACTTCTTTTTTTTAATCATTCTTTCCTAGCCTCCGTCATTGTCAGAGGACACTTAATTAATTACTTTTCAATGCCCTTGGCTGAGGATTAGTATGCTCTAATATAACTGGCCAGTTTGGGCTTTGCTATTTGTATGCATCTACTTTGATGTTTATGTTTGTTAAATTTATTTCTCTCCATGTCACAATTTTTTTAGAACAAACAAATACAAGTTTAAAAGATACTTTCTAAGCCATACCTGGTGGTGATATGAAGAAAATGTAGTACCAAGTATTAAATCTTAGGCCCCTGCATGCCAAGTTTAGGCTTAGTCCCTTTATCTTTCTCCCTGCCCTTCAACTGATAATTTCTTTAGAGCAGAGAATGGAGATGTGCACTGCTCAACTAGGAGATGGTCAAAGAAGACGTTTTTGGTATTAGAATGGATAAAACTCCAAGGGCCATATCTAGGAATGTGTGACGCCAAAGGCAAAAGAACAGAAATTGCAAGTAGTAAGGTCAGAAATCGTGAGCACATTGATTGAATATCCAGACTAAGTGGAGAAGTGAGGATTTCTATAGGTGGGCAGTAAGACCCTTGCCTTTGTATTTAAGAGAAGGAGGCGAAACGTGTGCAGGAAGCAGAGCCCATCTACTGGACACACATTCAGTTTTCCTTTAGCACCCAGGCTAGGGCTGCTGCCCACTGCCTTCCCAGGAAGACATCCATGCTACATGTGAGAACTTTCAGTCCCTACAGTCTCACAGAGGTCAGATATCCGTACTGAGAACTAAATCTACTTTTATTGCAGTTCATTTCTGTCCCCTTAATTTCCACTGCAGGAATTAAGCTGATACTCTGTCTCAAATACTCTTTGCCAATTATTTGCTCTCTCACTTATGGATTATCTGATGATGACATGTCTCTATTATAAAACAATCTCTCTCTTCTAGGCTACCCTGTTACTTGGCAGCACATACCAAATTTAATATCCTGTTTCACCTTGTTTGGGAGAAAACACACAATAAGGTCTCCAATTTACATATGAATTGGCATTTTTTTGTTATTTTCTGTGACTTTAGTGATCATTATTCAAATTCATTCTTTATAGAATCTTCTCAGTGCTGCTGACATTAAGAAGCAGCTCTAACATCCTCACAAAGAAAGACATTATAGCAGAGTTTGAATTTAAGCTGGCTTAATGTATATGAGGTCATAGGAAATTATGCTCTTGTCAGACTGAGATGCAATATCACACATTTGAGGCCCTAAGTTTGATTCTGCAAGGAAGGAAGGAAGGAAGGAAGGAAGGAAGGAAGGAAGGAAGGAAGGAGGGAGGGAGGGAGGAAGTGAGGGAGAGAAAGAAAGAAAAGAGAGAAAGAAAGAAAGAAAGAAAGAAAGAAAGAAAGAAAGAAAGAAAGAAAGAAAGTGAGGGAGGGAAAAAGAGAGAAAGAAAAGGAAGAGAAAGAAAGAAAAAAGAGAAAGAATGAGAGATCAAAAAGTAAAAGAGTAAAGAGATAAAGGAGGAGAGGGAGAGGAGAGTGAGTGAGGAAATGTGAGGATCAGGTCTAGATAGCTTTTTCAGATCCGCCTTACAGGAGCACACATTGCAAAATAACTGGTTGCTTTGCCCCTGAGCAAGGAATTCAGACACAGGTACTCCAGTTGCAAGTCACGAGAAGGGTGGGGGTCAGACCAGATAACCCGGATGTCTCTCACAAGACCCATGTTGCAAGACCCAGGATTGCCCTAAAAACCAGGACGTTCCTGAGCACTGATGCAAATGCTGATCTTTAAATTCTAGGCTAAGAAGTGATGTACCCTTAATTGGATTGGTTAGGAAAGTATCTGTTATTACAAATCTATTGGCTATGAAATGCACGGGCTCTGCTGTAACAGTCGGTGAAGACATATATAAGATCTCCTTTGAAGAAGTTGGGGGTCTTTACCCAACCCGCTGGACCTGCGTGTCTGTGTAGGCGGTGAGACCCTGGCGAGCCAGTCTTGCAATAAACCCTGCATGCTGTTTGCAGTCTCTGGAGTCTCTTTGTTGTTAAAGGGAGATTTCGATCCCCACCCTAACAGGAAAGAAATTAGAAAACCATGTCTTTACCATATAATTTTTAAGTACTTGTGTACTGCACTGAACCCGTTAACTTCTGCATGTAAAAATGAACAAATCTTATAACTGGATTTTCTATAATTTTCTATAATTTACTCTGAGTTACTGGGGGGCTGGAGCAATAGCACAGTGATGAGCATTTACCTTGCAGGCTGATGTGGGTTCGATTCTTCTACCCTTCTCGGAGAACCCAGCAAACTACCGAGAGTATCTCACCTGCACAACAAAGCCTGGAAAGCAAACTGTGACGTATTTGATGTGTCAAACACAGTAACAAAAAGTCTCACAATGGAGATGTTATTGGGCCTGCTCTAGCAAATCGGGAGGACAGTGCTACATGCAGTGCTATTTTATAGTTACTCTGAGTTTCCCTCCCTGCCCCGAGCAGAGCCCTGGCAACTGAAGAACTCTGGAACTCAGCCACAGTCTTGTTCAAGACCACTCTCCACACGCTTGGATGAACCTCACGCATAAAGGAACTGACAGAGGAACCCAGGTGTGCAGGACCCGATCTGAGATCTCCAAGCCTGCTTGGATCGGGACTGGGCTTCCTCCATCCAGATCCCCCATCTTCCAGTAGCTAGATAGTTAACACCCACCAACTGCCCCCGTCACCATGTAATCCCAACAATGGCCAAAATCCAGAGACTATAAAACCAATCTCCTGGAAGACCTCTTATTGTCTAGTTCTCGCTCTCAGAGAATCTGGCAGGCTACTGAGAGTATCCTACCCGCAGGGCAGAGTCTGTTAAGCTCCTCGTGGCATATTCGATATGCTGAAACCTAGTAACAATGATGGGTCTCATTCCCCTGACCCAGAAAATGTCTCCAGTGTGGCACTTGCTAAAATCTCAAGACTAGGACGAATGGAGATGTTACTGGAGCCTGTTCGAGGAAATCAATGAACAATGAGATGGCAGTGATACAGTGATACTTTCTCCTAAATATACAGCAATAATTCAGTTTAATATGGTGTTAAATTGTTTTTTTTTTTTTTTTTGCTTTTTGGGTCACACCCGGCAATGCACAGGGGTTACTCCTGGCTCTGCGCTCAGGAATTACCCCTGGCAGTGCTCAGGGTACCATATGGAATGCTGGGAATCGAACCCGGGTTGGCTGCGTGCAAGGCAAACACCCTACCCACTGTGCTATTGCTCCAGCCCCCTTAATTTTTTTTAATTGGATTTTTCTTTTTTTTTTCTTTTTGGGTCACACCTGACAATGCACAGGGGTTACTCCTTGGCTCTGCAGTCAGGAATTACCCCTGGCGGTGCTCAGGGGACCATATGGGATGCTGAGAATCGAACCCGGGTCGGCCGCGTGCAAGGCAAACGCCCTACCCGCTGTGCTATCTCTCCAGCCTCTTAAATTGTGTTTTGAAGAGAATCATGATATGTTCATTGGCTTTTGAAATAGACTGACTTTTCATATAGTATTCTATTGAAGCTCAGATTTAATATTCTATTAATTTATCATTGTGTCTTATTTCGTATTAACTTGGTTCATAGTCATGTTTATCATTTTCCTTTTAGTGAAACTGTTTAGTATTTTTACATTTTATGACTTAAAGGTTTTTCTTTATCAACAGTATTCATCACCATGTATATCTTATATTCAAATATTAAGTAAGAAAATGTTACATTCAATTTTTCATAACACAGCTGATGTCAGGTATTTATTTGGTTACAGTTTACATCCAGTCAAATGTTCAACATATGAAATGCTCAATTTTTCTTTATATCATACTGAATTTTCTTAACACATCATAGGGGTATTGGAAAATCCACTGTATCACTTTATCACTGTCATCCTGTGTTCATCGATTTATTCGAGCAGGCACCAGTAATGTCCCCATTTGTTCTAGCCCTGAGATTTTAGCAAGTGCCACATTGGAGGCTTCAGGGTCAGGGGAATGAGACTCATCATTGTTACTGGGTTTCGGCATATCAAATACACCATGGGGAGCTTGCCAGACACTGCCGTGCAGGCAGGATATACTTGGTACCTGTTGGGTTCTCCAAGAGTAAGAACTAGACAATAAGAAATCGCTTCAGGGAGCTGGGTTTTATAGTCCCTGGGTCTTGGCTGTTGATGAAATGACAGGGTGCCGGGAGCAGTTGGTGGGTGTAACACCTAGCTACTGGAAGATTGGGGATCTGGGCGGAGGAGCTCCAGTCCCCATCCAAGCAGGCTTGGAGATCTCAGCTCCCGGTCCCACGCACCTGGGTTCCTCTGCCAGTTCTTTCATGTGTGAGACTCTCCAAATGTGTGGAGAGTGGTCTTAAGGTGGTTGAAGCTGGTTCTGGAAGTCTTCAGCTGCTGGGGCTCTGCTCCGAGTGGGGAGGGAAATTCAATGCGCCCCTCTCCAAGGGGTCCCCTCCAAAGGGGCCAGAGACTCTGTGCTGTTCTTTCCAGGAGCTGGGATTGGAATACCCAAGAGCATTTATAAGTTTTTGTCAAAGCATTTGTCAAAGTATAGGAATGGGTGGTGGTGATAAGATATACTTTAAGTTTCATATATTTAAGAAATAGATACACCCTATTAAATATGCATAGTGAGTCACTGACAAGATACAAAAAGGAAGAGATATTTTAAATGTATTTTTGCTATAATTTACTCTATTAGACAATGGATAGGAATATTCCTATATGTTTTTCTCTAGTAACACAGAATAGTATAGCAGGAACAACAGGAGGACAGCTTTGTAAGGGAATGATGTGAAAGGCCTATCAATTTTTGGAGCAGTAATTAGCTCTTGCTATTTTTGTGGTCTCTCATTTACATTCCTATATATCCCACATTGTTCTGTTAGGTTTATCTAGGTTTCTTCTGTATGCCACTCGGGTCCCTAAATTCAATTCTCAGTCCTAAAATGAGGCTTTTTTAAAAATCAGGTTTAAGAAGAGATAGAAGGTAGACTTGTCAGAATGCAAAAGAAAGGACAAAAAATTAAGCTGCTACAGCCAGTATGTACTCTTTTCCTTAAACACTCTGCCTTCTTTGGACCAGGAAAGGGTTTTCTCTCTAGAGCCTAATATTTGAAAATAGTATTGTCCAATATATCTGATTTCTCTTTCAGACTGACAACTCTCAAACCCAAGAAATCATTGACTAGCCTATTAGTATTCCTTTAGCATAAGATTTCACTTTCTTAAATAAGCAGGCCTAGACTCTTTGTCAACAGAAGGAGGTTACTCAGGACAGACTTTGCCCTAAGTTTTCCTTAAGGATCTAAGAGCATGAAATCTCTAAAGGGGGTGAGGAATTTGGGGGGGAATAATAAAAATAAAAAGAAAGTGCCTAAAGTTGGGTTAGCCCAAAGGCCTGAGAAATGCTTTCAGTTGAGATGCAAATTATGCGCTCTTTAGAGATGCAAAAAATGAGGTCACACTCAGAGAAAGGTGGATTCTTCTCTGGAGGAAGCTTGAGGAGAATCTAAACGTCAGGATAAGAATTTGAAAGGGCCCTAAAGAGTCTCAGGGTTCCCAGTACAACACTCAGATTAACTTTTTTATATGCAGAGAATTTGGAACCAAGACAATTTGGAGAAATTATATGTATTCTTTTCCAAGAGTCTCCTTTTTCCATTCTGGAGAAGTTCATGTTATCCCTTGAACATGAATCAATATGAGTCTCTTTTCCCTTTTGTTTAACAAAGTAAATTTCTCATAACACAAACCACTTTGCTTCTCTAAAATAAACTGAAAGCATCATAGTATTTTAGACCTACTGTATGTAAGCCAATTAATATAGCAATCAATCAATGCATTGAATGAATATCCCTTGTAGGGATATTATTATTATATTATATTAAAGAAACTTAAGTATATCATTAGGATGATATACTTGTTCTTATGCATGAATTAAAACTGAGAATAAATTTGTGCATAAACTAATACTGACTTTGGAAGAGTTTTTGTGAACCTGTGACCAAATTGTTGGAGGTCATAGTTAAAGGCAGAATTGAAAGAGGGAGAAATACTATTTCTTTTTTTTTAATTTCTTTTTCTTGATGTTGTGATTAGGACCTCTATCTGTGTTTAGGGTTGGAGTGATAGCACAGCGGGTAGGGTGTTTGCCTTGCGCGCAGCCAACCTGGTCCGACCAGTTTTTCTTCCTCTGTCCCACTCAGAGAGCTGGCAAGCTACCAAGAGTATAGCACCCGCATGACAAAGTCTGGCAAAGCCTGGGAAGCTCCCTGTGACATCTTTGATATGCCAAAAAAAAAAAAAAAGCCAGTAACAAGTCTCACAATGAAGACTTTACAGGTGTATGCTAGAGGAAATCTATGAACAATGGGAGGACAGTGCTTCAGTGCTACCTGTGTTTAGGACTAACCCTGTCCTAAGATTGTTAGAGTGTGGAGTCAATCACTCCTCAAGGACAGAGAACAGAGCTGATAATGCAAATCACATAATGAGGTTTATTGTTCCAGCTAGCTGGGGTCCAAGTATCCGCCTGAGGCAGCGGCCTTCAACAAGGACCCTGAGGGAGCACTAGGTTCAGCAAGTTTTTATACTATCCTTTTGGCAAGTGAGTATTACTCAGCAATTTTTTATTACCTACAGAGTACACCTCTATTTTGTTGTTGTTTTGACCTGCAATATCCAGCCCATCTCTTAGACAGTTACATTCTTTTTTTTTTAAATTTTTTTAATAGTGAGACATCATGAGGTACAATTGCAGACTTACACATTTTTGTGGTTGGGTTTCAATTATATAATGATCTAATACCATCCCTCCACCAGTGCCCACTTCCCACCACCACGCAACCCAGTATCCCTCCCACCCCCCATCCCCCCATCCCACCCTGACTCTGTGGCAGGGCATTCCCCTCGGTTCACTCTCTCCTTTTGGGTGTTGTGGTTTGCAAAAGAAACATTGCATTCTTCTGGGGAACATAAAGTAACAAAATAGGAAACTAACACCCAAGAATGGCCAAGATTAGTACCAGGAATTCTACTCCATGACTTGGAGGCCACCCACACATACTAGGGAAAAGGGAGCTCAGATAAAGAGGGGAACGCCAAATAAAGGTGTTGGGAGGACCCTCCCAGGATGGGAGAAGCATGCTGAAAGTTACATTCTTGAGACCTAATCTTATTCCGGAGATGTAACCTTTGACAAAAGCATCTGGTTTTTCTGCTTTTCTTGTTTCTGGAAGAGGTTTAAGTTAGTATGTCGCGTCTAAGTGGGTCCTAAAAAGACCAATTAGCTGTGTGAGTTAAAAATAACTTACTTGCTTAAATACTTTTCCTTGGCTTTTGTGTATTCCACAACAGAAACTTCCTAACTTGAGAAAAATTATTTTGACTCCCTACACAAAAATGATGACTCTGTGATGTTTCATGCTAATTATTTACTAAGACCATAACATTTTAAAGCACTGGCTTTAATATTCCAACTTTACCCAAACTGTATCTTCTTTCAAGTGCTTTGGAGATAGAATAGCAAGAAAGAATCCTGGTACATTGTGCTAGATAACCAGGGTAACAGGACAAAAATACCAATTTGGCTTTTCCGAGGTTAAGGCAGATTTGGGAGCTTCTAGTTTAGACTATGTACTTTTTGCTTGAAACTAAATAGGAGACTGTTGACAATGTTTATATTTTGAAGGGCATTTGTACTTCTGTTTTAGGTAACTCAACCATAACACTACTGAACTATGTTTATGTTTGTAATATTTCTCCATAATAAAAATGGCGGGCTGGAGTGATAGTATAGCGGGTAGGGCGTTTGCCTTGCACGCACCGACCGGGTTCGATTTTTTTTTTTTAACCAGTAACCACCAGCTTCCGCAAGGTGGTTACTGGTTTAGAAAAATATGTCTGTTAACAGTAAATCAAATATTTTGTAATATATCATCACTGTGTTGGTCTGGAGTGATAGCACAGTAGGTATGGTGTTTGCCTTGCACGCAGCGGAAACGGGTTCAATTCCTCCATTCCTCTTGGAGAGCCAAGCAAGGTACCGAGAGTATCACACCCGCAAGGCAGAGCCTGGCAAGCTCCCCGTGGCATATTCGATATGACAAAAACAGTAACAAGTCTCACAATGGAGACGTCACTGGTGCCTGCTCGAGCAAATTGATGAATAACGGGAGGACAGCGACAGTGAAAGTGACCAGTAACCACAGCAACAGTTGGCTGGACATCTGTTCATGAAGAATTGGCTTGGAATAACAAACTCATTTCTCCAAGAGCAACAAGAGCTGTTTGATGCTAATGCTTCTCACTCACATGTCCTTGGGCCAAATGGAGGGTCTCTACATCTCACAGGTTACAGCATCTAAACACTGTCTTCGAAACTAAAGTTTGACCCTGCTCTTTCATCAACTCTGGGGTTATTTCTGCATTTTTCAAACTAGTGACGCAGGAACAAAGGCTATAAGAAAATAAAATTTATTATTAAAAGAAGTCATTGATAGGATAATATTAAATTTCCCTCTGGCTCCTGAGAATTCCCCAGTCCATCACATATTGTCTCTGGCATGGATTTAGAGCATGGAATTGTGCTATTGCTAATTTCCACTTCTTTCCATAGTTGGCTTCTGATTCTGATTTTCTAGTTATTAAAAAATTCATATTTTATGTCCAAAGAGCTAATCATGATGGGGGGGGGGGATGAGGGAGATGATGAGCTAAGATCAAGTAGTGGCTTTGGGACAACAAGGAAAGAAAACCATCAGGAGAGCGAGGGACAGCAGCATTTTGTGCATGAAATCCTGTTAACACTTTTGTAGACCACAGTGCCTAGAATAAAATAATAAAAAAAACAAAGAAATTGCATTTTAATTTTGCTTCCAGGTAACAAGACAGCAGAAAAGCAATGACAATAACTTGTAGAGAATCCCAGATTTCTTTCATAAATCATTTTCTGGGGTATGAGTCCATCTTAGTACTCAGTATCTTGCAGGCTGCAATTAGGGTATTAGACAGATGCAGTTTTTAAAGTATGCCACACTCCAAACTGCCTTTAATTATTCACACTCAAATGCTGAGTGTTTTGCTTAACCTCCAGGGTTAAGCAATTCCTCTGCCGCTTTTGATTTTGCAGGCACAGTGTGTTTTCAATTCCTAGGACAGTATGGAGAAGAAAATAGTGAAGTTGAGGGTAAGCAATGAACCAATGATGAAAATAAGTCTCATTCAAGAAACAACTCATTCAATATTCTAAATTAAAATGCAAAACCAAAACCTGAATATGGTCATTCCAAGGATAAAAGCAAAGTAGCAAAAATCTTCAAAGGGTTGAGCTATGAGACTCCTTGAGGTGAAATTTTTAAACTTTCCTATTCAAAAGCTATGTGTAAGGAATTTATTAAAAACTTAGATTCTCAAGACTTATCTTTTATATGTCCTAAAATATAGATGTGTAAAATAAGAAACTATTGACATTACAACTAATCAAATAATACAACTTAGAGTTAGAGACACAGCTCAACAATGCAATATGGCAGAGCGTAAGGGATGCCTAAACTCTTTCCAAAGCAACATCTGAGCTCCAGACACTTCAAGGTAGGACTCCAGAGCAATGCGCCCCACAAAACAAACAGCCAGAACAACTTCCAAAGGAATGCTACTTCTACACTCGATGAAGATGAAGTACTTCTTTAGCCTATCAAGTAGACAAACTCTGTACTTTTGCTAAAAACAGATCTCAGAATTTGTAGCACAAGATTTCTGTAATTGTTATTTGAATTCAAGTTGTTTACAAATGTGTCCTGAATGCACATAAAAACATGTCTATTTTGGGCATTTGATCATTGCACAAATTTACAATTAAGAATTCATAATAGATTAAATGAATTATATTTCTGCAATACACTATTATGTACTCAAATCTTGTGATATTTTTTAAATTGGAAAATGTTCATTATCCTGAGTGAACATTGGAGATAAAAAATGAAGTACATTTTGTCAAGACATAAATAAATAGTGCATACTTTCTCTTCTCTTTCGTTCGTAATTTTTTCATATAAAGTTACTTGACTTATACATGTTTTTGTGACATAGAATTAAAAATTAATAGTACTCAATTGATAGAAAGGTAGACATTTATTTGTTATGTACATTATTGTCTAATGTACATTGTTATACATTATTAGCAATGTATTTGACAACGCTGCGTCTTAAAGTACTTGAGTATTTGACTGAGGGCTGCATATAGAACAGTGGGGGAGGCACTTACAAAGACGAAAACCCAGTTTCAATACTTGGCTTTGCATATGATCTTATGATATCCATAAGAGTGGCCCTTGAGCACAGAGCTAGGAGTAGTAAACATAGCAGGCTGGCCCAACTCCCAACACCTCATTCCTCCAAAAATATTTGGTTGAGTAAATTCCTCAGTAATAAAGGCTAAGGAGAGAACCAGATATTTAGCTAAATATTGTTTGTTCAAGATTAGAAAAAATAACTATGAGTAAAAAATAGGCAAAATGTTTAATACAAGAATGATTAAATAAGTGTAGGTTATCTATTTCACTGTGTATATTACGGTTGGCAAAAATAATAGTTAATGAATGTTTTCAATAGAGTAAAATTGCCTGTAACCTTTAGTTACACATTATTATATAGAAAATTTTTATGCAATGTGTGATCATGCCTAAATTATTTAAAGGGGAAAATAATTTGAAAATATTAGAGTAAAAGGCAAGAGATTAATAGTAGTTCAGATGATAAATAATATTTTTCATGTTTTTTTCCAAATCTCTGTACTTTCTGAATTTATAGCAATAGTCATGATTACTTTTGTAGCTCAAGCATCTTTTTATAAAATAATAATAAAGTACAGGAGGGAGGGCGCTTGCCTTGCATGAGGCTACTAGGTTCAGTCTCCAGCATCCCACACAGTCCCCCGGCACAGCTAGGAGTAATTCCTGAGGGTGGAATCAAGAGTAACCCCTGAGCACTGTGGGTATAGCCCCAAAACTAAAAATAAATAAAGTGAAGCAGGATTTTAGTAGACCAAGATTTATGACTATTTTAGAACATAGAACTAACTGTATATTGAAACAGTTAAAAGGCTCGAGACATATGCTTGTTATTAAAGAAGAGAAATATAGTTTGTTCCCTTGACATATATTCTAAGTTTAGAATACAATGGAGTCTTTCATTTTGCTCTGCTTTGTTTGTTTTCAGTACGCCCAAGTGTACCTATGGCTTACTCCCGGCTCTGTGCTCAAGCATCACTCCTGGTGGGGCTGGAGGATCACACGAGGAGCCAGAAATCAAATGTGGCTTAGCTGTGTGCAAGGTTGTGTAAACACACAAAAAATAAAAAGGCCGGCGGTCTAGCCGTTTCCCCACTCCAGGGAGGTCGATGGCGATGGTCAGGCGAAGGAAGGAAACGAGGCCAAGCTAGTTGGTCTTAGTAGCCGTTTATTACATGGAAGAGATGTATGTCATGGAGGCCTCAGGAATCCTCGAGCACGTGCGCCTTTGTTCTCTCAGCTTCTGTCCTCAGCCCCATCTTCCCAGGTTCTCTGATGCACGTGTCCCCCCAGAGAGCCCTGAAATCTCCCTTATATAGATCATAGCACCTCTAAAGGGCGCAATATAATGATGTCATCAAAAGGAGTTACAGAAAGAACACTGAGGCAGCAAACATACATTGTTTCCTTACATCCGCAGGCCAGTAATCCTGGCCTCACCTTTTCACAAGCTACAAGCACTTAGATTAGCACAACAAAGACCAGTCTGCTAGAGCTTGGAATCTACATCTCCAAAAAAGCAGTCTCATCCAAGCTAGTCAGGACACACAGAAAACTGCTTCTAGGACGTGTTTCTCCTCTCCTTGTCCAAACAACATATAAACATACATAATATTAATCATTTCGTATGGACACAGTAAGAAATACTTTGAGCTTATAGAATTGCTCTCCTAGGGCCATCTCGATCTCAGACTGCAGTGCTCAGGCCAGATATCTTTCCTATTCCTAGCAGCAGGGCCCTAGTCTCGTCGTTACTTTTGGATCATGACATCATTTGCCTATGATCAAACTCTTAACTTATAGTTAAGAATCGTGGCACCTTGGCCTGGCCCATCGCGATGCTAGGGTAGCACATAACTTACCGGCTTGCCCTGGTTCCATCCAGTCCCACGTCGGGACCCTGTCCTTGGAATGCTAGGAAGTGAGGGCAACTGAGGCTTAAGTTGAGAAGGCAGGTGCCCAGGAGTGAATAATATTCAAAGCCAATCAATTCCTAAGTTATAAAGCATAATATTAATTAATTGTCTTCCTGTATCTATACAAAAGGACATTGCATTAAGGTAAACTACTCAAAAGACATAAGGAGAGGAGAAAGGCAATATTGACTTACAGTACAGCTTCAGTGTCTAAGAAGGATGAGACCTTACAAATTGGTTGGGGAAGAGAGCATAGAAGTGGTTACAGACTGACAAAGTAATGGGAGTGACTCGGGAGCACTGTGATGGGTACAATCTGATAAACCTAAGCTCCGTGTACTCCAACACAAGGTAAACTGTTTATTTGCTCTATGTTCTCTTGTGTATAAGATGGATTTTTTAAATTTAGCAAAAGAAAGTTAAACTCAATATTTATAATTTTTAAATTGCATATCACAACAAAAATATCTTGCACATATTCAGTCAAATATGCCCTTAAAACCATTCTTATATATTTATTTAAATTTTTTAAAGACATAGTTACAAAAAAGTTAGATCACATATATGTATATGGTGAATTAGGTGTTTATTAAAATGTATGTGCAAGCTGGAGCGATAGCACAGTGGCAGGGTGTTTGCCTTGCTCGCAGCCAGCCTGGCTGAGTTGGTTTTGATTCCTCCGCCCTTCTCGGAGAGCCTGGAAAGCTGTCACTGTCACTGTCACTGTCCTCCCGTTCATCGATTTGCTCGAGCGGGCCCAGTAACGTCTCCATTGGAGACTTTGTTGTTACTGTGTTTGGCATATCGAATACTCTCGTTAGCTTGCCGGGCTCTCCGAGAGGGGCGGAGGAATCGAACTCGGGTCGGCCATGTTGGCTGCGTGCAAGGCAAATGCCCTACCGTTGTGCTATCGCACCAGCCCAGCCTGGCAAGCTACGAGAGTATCTCGCCGGCACGGCAAAGCCTGGCAATCTATCCATGACGTATTCAATATGCCAAACACAGGAACAACAAGTCTCAAAATGGAAACGTTACTGGGCCCACTTGAGCAAATCGATAAACGAGAAGACAGTCAGTGACAGTGTTAACAGTGTATGTGCAAGATATTTCTCATATGGTCAAAGGCACTTGCAAAAAAAGAAAGAAAATGTATTTATTTCAGAAAACCACATGATCCAAAAAGTTAAAATTTTTCTTCTCATGGCAGAGAATGAAAATTAGGGAGTAGTTTAGCAAGTGGGAATATCTTACCTTCAGACTTTTTTTTCAGAATTAGCAGATTTATCATAGAGAATTAAATAGATTCATGTTCTGGGAAGAGAAATTATTGGAAGAAAATTTTTCATGCATGTTTTGTGTTTCTGTAAGTCTCATGAGCAGGGTGCTTATTTACCTTTGTCTAGAACTTGTTCTCACAGATACAGTGCATTGCTTAGATAATATCGTATCTTTCTTAAGAGCAAATGACAGCTAAGCTTGCTTTCTGACTGCTTGACATTTAAGAAGTCAAGTTCCCTATGCCTCCCGAGGTGTTTGTCTTCTACAGAGCAAACCACTCCTTTGTTGTACCCACTGCGTTAAAATGACCAGCTGACCCATTTCATATGGTCTCGTGAGATTTAGGGCTCAGAACCAGTAGAAACAGTGCTACTCAGGTTCCTGCCACTGTGTGAGCAATAAATGGATTGCTACTTCTGACCCAAGGTCTTGGATTTCTAACAACATCTATGAAAATGGGACAGTTCTCTCAATTGTAAGCAAGGCAGAATTGAACATTTCTTAGTAAGAGTACTTTTAATTTTTCAGTTGTAGGATTTGTCGGTTTGCTTCGCTTTTTGCTTCAGTTTTAGTTTGGTTTGGGGACCACAAACAAATGTGCTCAGGTCTTACTCCGGTTACTCTGTTTCCAGAGATCGCTCCTGGCATGTCTTCGACCATCATATGAGGTGCCACAGATCAAAATCAGGCAAGCTGTATGCATCAAAGCAACTATTTCTAGAACTCCTTCAGTTGCATTTTGTTTACACACACACACACACACACACACACACACAAAGTCCCATATCTAAATAATGGTATAAGTATTAAGAGTAATCTTAGATGCTCAGCAGTACTATCGTACATGACCACTACATGGTGTGGAAAAACTGATCCAATTTCTTTCATTTTCTTTTTATATAGAATTAAATCCTGAGTCAGGGAGAAAATACAGTGGTTGAGCACAAGCGTCGCATCTGACCATCTTGGTTTGATCTCCAACACATTGTTATCTGAACATCACAGGGTGAATGTTGGGGGGGGGGGGTTGAATACCTCAAGCTTCCCAGGGATACCCCAGGAGGCTCCTGTGTACTCAGGATAGTTCAGGTCATCTGAGCAGCATCATATTCTCAGGCCCTGACACAAACTTCTCTCTGGGCGAGATTTGCTGGTGGCCTCCAACCCAAAGCCCATCTCATAGATTTGCCATAAAGATTATATGACACACCTTCACAAATTTTTATAGAAATCTTAGAAGAATACAAGGCTCTACTTAAGACATATTATCGTTTTCTACCAGACAAAGACTTATGATTAAATTGAGTAAATACAAAACTGTATTGTGCAAATGTGACAGCAGTTCATTTTTAAAATGATAATCATACATAGATGGCATTCGACAAGAAAATTATTTAGAATAGATATAGTGATATTGTTCCTTCTGAGTACAATAGAAAACCATGGAAATCTAGGTTTTGATAAAAAACTTGGAAACCCCTGACTGAATATGAGAGAAAATTTTGTCATCTGAAGTTTCTGGTTGAAATGTTGAGACTTATTAACTGACATCTGGAGAATGGGTTTAAAGAAAAAAGAAGCACTGTTCAGAGATTCCTCCTAAAGATATTTACATTTCCATATGTCCTTTAAATTTTTTGAATTTCTTTTTTAAGTGTTGGAAAGAGCAGTCTCCTATTTTTCCGTATGTCCTTTAAAACCACTGGAAGTTGCTTCCTTTATCACAGCTGTAATGATGGCTAATGAGCTAATGGTTTTTGCAGTCTTGGTCCAGTTTCTCATCATCACGCATACTGATGATAGAATTCTTTCAACATTGGCCATCCAGCTCCTCTATGTCCTTCTAAACTATGCTCACACCGAAAGGGGGTGAAACCTTCCTCTCTTTTAGTTGTACTCCCATATACAACCTGCCATACAATTAGGACTCCATGTTCACAGAATGAAAAGCGACAAGCAGTTTCTTATTTTAAGTCAGAAATAGTATGTAGCACCGTCACTGTAGCACTGTCCTCCTGTTGTTCATCGATTTGCTCGAGTGGGCACCAGTAATAACGTCTCCATTGTGAGACTTGTTGTTACTGTGTTTGGCATATCGAGTAAGTCACGGTAACTTGCCAGTCACAGTAACTTGTATCCCATGCGGGCGGGATACTCTTGGTAGCTTGCCAAGTTCTCCGAAGGGGGTGGAGGAATTAAACCCCGGTCAGCCACGTTCAAAGCAAATGCCCTACCTGATGTACTATAGCTCCAACAGCTATAGCATATCGATGAAAATTTCTAATTGTGTCACATTTACCTGAAGAAGTTTTGTGACTTGTGGATTAATTTGAAAGGATCCTTGGTAACATGGTATGATGCCTCTGTTACATGGCATCAGAGGTAGAGCACATGTCTTAAAATATAATTTTTTTCAACTTTTACTTTGGTGCTGTTATTCACAAAACTGTTCCTATAAAGTTTGTGGCACACATATTCCAAAAGTACACCCAGTACTCCATCAAAGTTCTAGGGTTCCCACCTACCCACCCTCCTCCTTAGCACATTTATTTTAAACATTTAGTTATTTTAGTTTGTGATGGTGTTGGCACTTATTTTTTTTTATTTTTGGGTCACACCCAACGATGCACAGGGCTTCCTCCTGGCTCTGCACTCAGGAGTTACTCACGGCAGTGCTCAGGGGACCATATGGGATGCAGGGAATTGAACCTGGGTCAGCTGCGTGCGAGGCAAGCATCCTACTCGCTGTGCTATCACTCCAGCCCTGGCATTTATGGTTTTGTAGTTCATGGTTACTTCACCTTTATACTAATAAAGCAAATGACTACAAGAAAATACAGTCTATTAAACGGTTAAGATATTTGCAGATAACACATCATATAAAGGATCAATATGCAGGATACACAAAGGACTCACAAACTCAGCAACAAAGAACCCAATAGCTTCGTCAAAACATTGGGAGGCATTCTTGAATAATTCCCTCATCAATAAGTACTCATTGTCACTTATTATCAGGGGAAATCCAAAGCAAGACAGTAATAAGAATGGTAGTGATAATGATAGAAATATATATATATATATAAAACCTATATATGTTATATAATTGTACATATTATATATAATATACAAATTACACATGTAATATATAAATAATCACTTAATCACTTAACTTCCCGTTAGTCGTCAATTTGCTCGAGCAGGCGCCAGTAATGTCTCCATTTGTCCCTGTCGCGTGCTAGTGTAGCCCAATGGCATCTGTTCCCTCCGGGAACATGAAGAGCCTCAAACCGATCCTTCATGATCTTGACGAAGAAGTCTGACCATCTGGTAGGTGGGCGGCCACGCGGTCTTTTGACATCCCGGGGAATCCAGTCTGTAAGAGCTCTAGTCCAGCGGTAGTCTTTAAATCTCATTACGTGACCAGCCCATCTGATTTTCGACACCTTGGCAAATGAGACAGCATCCCTGATTCTTGATCGTCAACGAATGTCAGAACTCCGGATTCTTTTTTTTTTTTCTTTTTTTTATTAGTGAAAAACCATGAGGTACAGTTATAGGCTTACAAATTTTGTGCTTGGGTTTCAGTTATACAATGATCAAGTCCCCATACCTCCACCAGTGCCCGTCATCCATCCCCATGGGTCCCAGCATCCCCCCCACCCTCATCCCCCCCCCCCCCGTCCCATCCTGCCTCTGTGGCAGGGTATTCCCCCTTGTTCTCTCTCTCTTCTTTTGGGTACTGTGTTTTGCAAGAGAGGCTTTGAGTGGCAATCATGTTTGGTCTATCGACTACTTTTAGCATGCTTCTCCCACCCGGGGAGGGCCCTCACAACACCCTTCATTTGGTACTCTCTTCTCTATCTGAGCTTCCTTTTCACCTAGAGCCTGTGGCTGGCCTTCCATTCATGGAGCAAAATTCCTGGTACTAATCTCAGCCATTCCTGTGTGTCACTCTCCCTTTTTGTTGCTTTATGTTCCCCAGATGAATGCAATCTTTCTGTGTCTATCCCGCTCTTTCTGACTCATTTCGCTTAACATGATACTTTCCATGTAGTACCACTTGTATGTAAATTTCATAACTTCATCTTTTCTAACAGCTACATAGTACTCCATTGTGTAAATGTACCAAAGTTTCTTTAACCAGTCATCTGTTCTTGGGCACTCAGGTTTTTTCCAGATTCTGGCTATTGTAAAGAGTGCTGCAATGAACAAACAATTGCAGATGTCACTTTGACTATACCTTTTTGCCTCTCTGGGATATATTCCCAGGAGTGCTATAGCTGGGTCAAATGGCAGATCAAATTCTAATTTTTTGAGAGTCGTCCATACTGTTTTCCAAAAGGGTTGGACCAGCCGGCATTCCCACTAGCAGTGAAGGAGGGTCCCTTTCTCGCCACATCCGCGCCAGCACCAGTTGCTTTTGTTCTTGTGGATGTGGGCCAGTCTCTGTGGTGTGAAATGATATCTCATTGTGGTTTTGATCTGCATCTCTCTGATGATTAGTGATGTAGAGCATTTTCTCATGTGCCTTTTTGCCATTCGAATTTCTTCTTTGCAAAAGTTTCTGTTCATTTCCTCACCCCATTTTTTGATGGGGTTTGGTGATTTCTTCTTGTGGAGTTTAACCAGTACCTTGTATATCCTTGATATCAACCCCTTGTCGGATGTGTACTTGGTGAATATCCTTTCCCATTCTGTAGGCTGTCTTTGTATTTTGGTCACTGTTTCTTTGGAGGTGCAGAAGCTTCTTAGTTTAAGATAGTCCCATTTGTCTATCTCTGTTTTCACTTGCTCGGCCAGTGGCGTGACATCTTTGAAGATACCATTAGCTTCAATATCATGGAGAGTTTTGCCGACTTTGTCTTCAATAAACATTATGGATTCTGGTCTGATGTTGAGGTCATAAATCCATTTTGATCTTACTTTTGTGCATGGTGTTAGGCAGAGATCTGAGCCCACTTTTTTGCATGTAGCCGTCCAATTTTGCCAGCACAGTTTGTTGAAGAGGCTTTCCCTGCTCCATTTCACTTTTCTTGCCCCCTTATCAAAAATTAGATGATTATATGTTTGGGAGGAAATGTCAGTATATTCAACTCTGTTCCATTGGTCTGCAGCTCTGCTTTTGTTCCAGTACCATGCTGTTTTAATTATTACTGCCTTGTAGTAGAGTTTGAAGTTAGGGAGGTTGATTCCTCCCATTTTCTTTTTCCCAAGAATTGCTTTAGCTATTCGTGGGGGCTTATTGTTCCATATAAATTTCAGGAGTGTTTGCTCCATTTCTTTGAAGAATGTCATGGGTATCCTTATAGGGATTGCATTGAATTTGTACAGTGCTTTGGGAAGTATTGCCATTTTGATGATGTTGATTCTCCCCATCCATGAACAGGGGATATTTTTCCATTTCCTCGTGTCCTCTTTTATTTCCTGAAGTAGCGTTTTGTAGTTTTCCTTGTACAGGTCCTTTACTTCCTTAGTTAAGCTGATTCCTAGATACTTGATTTTCTGGGGCACAATTGTGAATGGGATTGTTTTCTTGATGTCACTTGCTTCTCTTTCACTATTTGCGTATAGGAATGCCATGGATTTTTGGGTATTGATTTTATAGCCTGCCACTTTACTATACAAGTCTATTGTTTCTAGGAGTTTCTTGGTAGAGGTTTTAGGGTTCTCTAAGTATAGTATCATGTCATCTGCGAATAGTGAGAGCTTAATTTCTTCTTTCCCTATCTGGATGCCCTTAATATCTTTTTCTTGCCTAATCGCTATTGCAAGTACTTCCAGTACTATATTGAACAGTAGTGGAGAGAGTGGGCATCCTTGTCTCGTCCCTGACCTTATGGGGAAGGGTCTCATTTTTTCCCCATTGAGGATGATGTTTGCTGTAGGTTTGTGGTAGATGGCTTTAACTATATTGAGGAAAGTCCCCTCTATCCCCATTTTGGCAAGGGTTTTCATCATGAATGGGTGCTGGATCTTGTCAAAAGCTTTCTCTGCGTCTATTGATATGATCATATGATTTTTATCTTTTCTTTTGTTGATATGATGGATTATGTTGATTGATTTCCGAACGTTGAACCATCCTTGCATCCCTGGGATGAATCCCACTTGGTCATGATGTATGATCTTTTTGATGAGTTGTTGTATTCTATTGGCTAGTATTTTGTTGAGAATCTTCGCATCCGTGTTCATCAGGGATATTGGCCTGTAGTTTTCTTTTCTTGTGGTGTCTTTGTTTCCTTTTGGTATTAGAGAGATATGGGCTTCATAGAAGCTGTTTGGGAGAGTTTCTGTTTTTTCAATTTCCTGGAAAAGCTTGAGAAGAATTGGCAATAGGTCCTCTTTAAATGTTTGGAAAAATTCGCTAGTAAATCCGTCTGGGCCTGGGCTTTTGTTTTTGGGAAGACTTTTGATTACAGTTTCAATTTCCTTGATGTGAATGGGTCTATTCAGGTACTCTATATCTTCTTGATTCAGCTTTGGGAGATGGTAGAGATCCAGGAATTTATCCATTTCTTCTAGGTTCTCGTGTTTCGTGGCATAGAGACTTTCAAAGTAGTCTCTGATGATCTCTTGAATTTCTTTAGTTTCTGTTGTGATATCCCCATTCTTATTTCTGATTCGATTTATTAGGGTTCTCTCTCTCTGTTTCTTTGTGAGTGTTTCTAGTGGTTTATCTATCTTATTTATTTTCTCGAAGAACCAGCTCTTGGTTTCATTTATCTTTCGGATTGTTTCTTTGTTTTCCATGTCGTTGATTTCTGCTCTAAGTTTTATGATCTCTTTCCTTCTGCCTGATTTAGGCTCTTTCTGTTGATCCTTTTCTAAGGTCTTGAGCTGTGAGGTCAAATTGTTTATGTGCATCGTTTCTATCGACTTAAGATAGGCTTGCAGAGCTATACATTTTCCCCTTAATACAGCTTTCGCTGCATCCCATAAGTTCTGGTAGTTTGTGTCTTCATTCTCATTTGTTTCCAGGTATCTTTTGATTTCATCCTTGACTTCGTTCCTGACCCACTCATTGTTCAGCATCGAGTTGTTTAATTTCCAGGTGTTTGATTTGGTTCTCCGTGTCTGTGTGTGATTCACTTCTATCCTCAGTGCATCATGGTCTGAAAAGATGGCTGATACTATTTCTATCTTCTTGATTCTGTTGAGGTATGTTTTGTGTCCTAGCACATGGTCTATTTTGGAAAATGTTCCGTGCGCACTGGAGAAGAATGTGTATTCTTTCTTTTTGGGGTGTAAAGCCCTGTATAAGTCCATAAGCCCTTTCTCTTCTATTACTTCTTTCAAAGCCAATAATTCCCTGCTGGGTTTTGTTCGTGTTGATCTATCCAGAGGTGATAAGGCGATGTTGAAGTCTCCAAGTACTATTGTGTTGGTAGTGATGTCCTCCTTAAAATCTGTTAGCAGTTGTTTTAAATATTTAGCTGTTCCCTCATTAGGTGCGTATACATTTAAGAGTGTGATTTCTTCCTGTTGTACGTATCCCTTGATGAAGAGAAAATAGCCTTCACTGTCCCTTCTAATCTTTTTCAAGGTGAAATTAATGTTGTCAGATACTAGTATGGCCACCCCAGCTTTTTTGAGGGAGTTGTTTGCTTGCAGGATTGTATTCCATCCTTTGACTTTGAGTCTGTGTTTGCTCTGGCTGTTGAGGTGAGTTTCTTGTAGGCAGCAGAATGTTGGGTTCTGTCTCTGTATCCATTTTGCCACTCTGTGTCTCTTAACTGGTGAATTTAGACCGTTGACATTGAGAGAGAGAATGGTTATGGGGTTTTGTGTCATCTTTCTGTGCGGGCGTGTTGTGGTTGTAGGGTTTGTCTTTTCTTATAGTAGCCCCTTTAGGCCTTGCTTTAGGTTTGGTTTTGAGTCTATGAAGTTCCTGAGCTGCTGTTTATCTATAAAATAATGTACTGTTCCTTCGATTTTGAGGGAGAGTTTAGCCGGGTAGAGTATTCTTGGGGAAGCATTCATTTCCATGAGTTTTTTGACTATATCTCGCCACTGCCTTCGGGCTTGTAGGGTTTCCTCTGATAGGTCTGCTGTGAATCTAAGGGATGCTCCTTTGTATGTGATTTCCTTCTTTGCTCTTGCTGCTTGCAGTATTGTGTCTCTATCGGCAGTATCGATCATTCTAAGTATGATATGTCTTGGAGTGTTTTTGTTGGGGTCTCTTTTAGCTGGCACCCTTCGGGCTCCTTGAACCTGAATGGCTGCATTGTGCAGCTCTGGGAAGTTTTCAGCAATGATTTGTTTGACGGTGTTTTTTTCGTTGGGATTGTTTCCCTGAGGTTCAGGTAGTCCCATGATTCTAATATTGTTCCTCTTGGAGTCATCTGCTAGGACTCTGATTCTCTGTAGAGCCATTTTGAGGTCCCTTGCAAGTGTTTGTTGTTGCGTGTTGGCTTGTTGCAGCTGATCTTCCAGGTCACTGATTCTCTCTTCAGCTGCGGTCATTCTATTTTTAAGAGAAGAAACTGAATTTCTCATTTCATCTATGGAATCTTTTAATCGTGACATTTCTGCCCTCATTTCTTCTCGTAATTTGTCGATTTTTTCTGTGGTGTTACTGGCTGTCTGTCTGACTGTTTCATTGAGTTGATTGAACATCTTGATGACTTCGTACCTGAATTCTATGTCAGAGAGGTCCCTTAGGTGAGCTGTATTGACAGAATGGTCTAGATTGTTTTCGTTGTTCTCCCCTTGTGTTGAAGATTTTCTTTGTTTCTTCATATTGCTGAGTAGGTTGGGTTACTAGATTCCTTGGGTACTAGGTTCCTTAGTGTGGGAAAACAACCTGCGGCCGCTGGAAATTAAGCCACGCCCACTTTTGAGGCCACGCCCACTTTGAGGAGGCCACGCCTCTACAGAACCCTGGGTTTGGGATGAGATGGGCGCCGCCATCAGGTCAGGAGTGAAGAGGGCAGGGCAGACGCTCAAAACTGCTTCTCTTCAGGCATCACGGGGGACACCTGGGGTCCTGCAGGGAAAGATGGAGGTCCCAGGGTCGCGAGCCGGCAGCTGTTCTGACCTGGAATTAAGATGAGATGGGCGCCGCCTCAGGTCAGGAGTGAAGAGGGCAGGGCAGACGCTCAAAACTGCTTCTCTTCAGGCATCACGGGGGACACCTGGGGTCCTGGAATTAAGATGAGATGGGCGCCGCCTCAGGTCAGGAGTGAAGAGGGCAGGGCAGACGCTCAAAACTGCTTCTCTTCAGGCATCACGGGGGACACCTGGGGTCCTGCAGGGAAAGATGGAGGTCCCAGGGTCGCGAGCCGGCAGCTGTTCTGACATGGAATTAAGATGAGATGGGCGCCGCCTCAGGTCAGGAGTGAAGAGGGCAGGGCAGACGCTCAAAACTGCTCAGAACTCTGGATTCTTTCTCTCATTTGAGTGAAACGTGATATTCCAAGCATAGCTCTTTCTATTCTTCTTTGGGAGACCTGAATAGCGTTCTCATCTTGTTTGCATAGGGCCCAGGTCTCTGAGGCATATGTTAATGCAGGAAGAACAGTGGAATCAAAGAGATGTGCCCGGAGCCGGAGGTTCTTCGTCCTCTTAGCTATTTCTTCGACGTTCTTGAAGGCATTCCAAGCCGCTCTCTTCTTCCTGCGCAGCTCGGGTGCCAGGTCATTTGTCATGTTGACCTCTCGACCTAGGTACACATAGCTGTTGCATTCGGAGATGGTCATTCTGTTGAGAGGGAATGGGGCATCAGGAACGAGGCTGTTTCTCATAAACATTGTCTTCATAAGATTCAGCTGTAGTCCTACCTTTCCACACTCACGGTCAAAGTCGGCCAGCATTTGTGCCGCTTGACTGATGTTTGGTGTTATTAAAACAATGTCATCAGCAAAGCGGAGGTGGTGTAGTTGCCGACCATCTATCTTCACTCCCATTCCTTCCCATTCCAGTCGTCACATGATGTTCTCGAGGGTGGCACTGAAGAGTTTCGGTGAAATGGTATCACCCTGCCGCACCCCTCTCTTGACATCAACGATCAATTCTTTGTAGAATGGTGAGATCCTGGTAGTGAATCCGCAATACAGCTCACGGAGGATCCTCATGTATTGGGCTTGAATGCCCTGATTGGCTAGGGCTTCAATGACCGCTTCCGTCTCAACAGAACCAAAGGCCTTCTTTAAATCAATGAACGTTAAACAGAGCAGCATCTTGAACTCCCGAGAAACCTCAATGAGCTTGGTTATCATGTGGATATGGTCGATGGTGCTGAATCCTTTGCGGAACCCGGCTTGCTCGCATGGTTGTCCTTCATCTAGTGTTCTGCCAATCCTATTTAGGATGACTCGAGTGAACAACTTGTAGATGACAGACAATAGACAGATCGGGCGATAGTTGCCAATGTCATGGATGTCTCCCTTTTGAACAGTAGTATGGTCCTGCTGGTTTTCCCCTGGGACGGGACCTTGCATTCAGACAGGTAGCGAGTGAAGAGCCAAGCCAGTGTATTGATGAGTACTGATGGCAGGTTCAGGTCTGACCTTGTTCAGGTCTGACCTTGTCTGGGCTGGGTGCTGTTTGTTTCCTCCCCGACGAAATGGCGTGTCGGATTTCAGAAGGGAGAATGTTGGGAACGACATATCCATCCTGTGGAATTTGGTATGTCGGCAAGTGGACATGGCTATCGAAGAGATTTGAGTAGAAGTCATGGATAATCTTCTCCATTGCCGTTCTGGAGGATGTGATGGATCCATCAGGGCATCGGAGGGCAGTCATCTTGGTCTTGTAGTTGGCGAAGGACAGGCGGGCTTTACAAATACTTTTCCCGGCTTCTGCCGCATCTACCAGTACTTCTGCTCTTCTCTCTTTGAGGTCTTCCTTGATCGCATCTCTGCACTGCTTTGCGAGCTCAGACGTTAGCTTGCGGTTGCCTGAGGCATGCGCCAAACCACGCTGTCGAAGTAGCTCAAGAGTTTTCGAAGATAGGCGATTTTTTGTGGCTATCTCTCTCTTGGCATTCCTCGCACATTCATGGAGGTGCTGAACCAGTCGATCGTATTCCTCGTCAATGTTGTGAACAATGGCATCTTTCCATGTTGCCGCAATAGTACCAAAGAGTTCCCAGTTGGTGGTCATTCTGGGAGTTCTCTTTTTGAACTTTGCAGCCCTTTCTCCCCGCTCTGTGAAGTAGAATTTTGCACAAAGGAGACGGTGGTATATAACACATTATATAATTATATAATTTATAGTGTATATTATATATATAAAATATGGGAAACAACTAGTGTTGGCCAGAATGTAGTTTAAAAGAAATCCTCCTTCATTGGTAATGGGAATATTATATTTTTATCCCTATGGAAAAAACTATGGAAATTTTAAAAAGTTGATATAGAGTTTGCATATGATGCAACAATTCCACTTTTTGTCATCTATCTCCAAAATACAAAAAACATTAATTCACAAATATATATGCACACATGTGCTCCTTAAAATGCTTAGTATAATAGCACGGGAATGAAAGTAACCAAAATGTTCAATGACAGATGAATAGATAAAAAAGCTCTGCACAATGGAATACTATACAGTCATGAGAAAAGGTGAGATCATACAGTTTTCTGTAACTTGCATTAAACTGTAGGATATGCAGAAGTAAATGGAACAATATAAGATATTATAATTCATATGTGTTCTACAGAGTAACCAGAGGCAGGAATGGAAGGTATCAAATGATAGCAAACTCTAACTTACACTGGGTTACAAAAATAAGAATGCCAAGTACACGTCGGTCAGAGAGATAGGAGAGTAGGTAAAGCATTTGCTTTTTAAGTTTAACAAGACAATCTGATTCAGCTTTCACATCCTATATGATCCCCCAAGCCCTGCCACGAGTGATCCCTGAGCGCAGAGCTAGTAGTAAGCACTGAGCATCCCTTTGGGTGGCTCAATAATAAAGACCAAAGCAAAATAAAGATACAAAATAATTCACGTCTCTCAGCTAAATATACAGTTGCTTAGACTGCTTTTAATATGATTACAGAGGTGAATATGAATTTTTTCCGTATTATAACCCAAACTCTATGGACTTGACTTAGTGAGAGTTGATTTAGCTGTCACTAAATCAGTGAATTCAATAGAAAAAAATATCTATTACTGCAGAGGTATTGGTCAAAATGCTAATATTTTCACATCACAAAATGTTAAATGTCTGTCGTGATTGTCATCACACTAAGATCATAATGGGTGTCATATATTAAAAATATGTGACTTTTTTAGTTATGCAAACAGAATCTCCATATGTAGAATTATCCCTGTTAAGATTATCACTAAGAGTTTATTTATAAAATATGCGTCACATGGTATAAAATGCTTAACTATTTCAATTTATGTGTATTAGCATAACTAATATAGTACTAGCACAGAGCGATGGGGATTACTGCATTTATACCCACAATAGCACAAGTTTAGTGTACGTGCCCATTTAGAATAGAAAGACTGAGGAATTGCCATTTCCTAGTGAGTTATGATGGACAGAATAAGGAGGAGAAGGTCAGGAGTACACTATAAAACCCAGTGAGGAAAAATGGTACACACCTGAATGCTTAGTGAGAAAAAAAAACCTATTCGGGCAGTGTTCAATAGCAATTTATGCAGGGTCTTCCTTATTCAGGTTACCACGTTGCACTCATTTCAGGGCAAGAGAGAATAATCTAGAGGAAGCAAGCAACTTAGAAAAGTGAAGAACGCACATTCCACAGCTTAAAATCTATAACTACCTCATCTGCTAGTGACCTCTATCCCTGATAATAAAGACAAAGTATTAAAGGATATTTAATAAGTTACAATATGCTTTAATTTACAAAGTATTGCTGTGAAATAAATTTAAAATTGAAATGTATTATTATAATTGTTAATATGTATACATATATTGGTATTTTACATCACTAAATAGAAAATAAGCTAGCTCACACTGTCTCTAATCCATAGAAATTTGAGTCTTTGAAAATAATTTAATTTAATAATTATTTGCCGAGGACTTATTGAATATCAGGTCTGTTGTAGAATCTTTATTACATGACTTAGATATCTGAAAAACACCTAAATCATGTGCAAGCTTTAAGTTATGAAGCAGCAAATGAATATATATATAATATATGAGCAAATGTATATGTAAGAGCAAATATATACAATGAGCAAATGTACATATGTATGTATATATGTATATGAGAACAAATATGTATATGTATTTATGCATGTATATATGTATATGTGTATAGACGTATATGTGTATGTATGTTTATAGATGTGTATACACATATACATATACATATGTGTATGCACATATGTGTATGTGAATATATATATGTATGTACACACTTCTAAGACAAGCACTAGAGACAAGAGAAGAGGGACAGCATGTGAACTTTCGTTTGGTTTGCTTTGGGGCCATACCTGGCAGTGCTCAGAGCTTACTCCTCTCTCTGCACTCAGGGGTCACTCCTGGGGAAGTTCAGGGGACCATAATGGGTACCCAACACCGAAATCAGGTGGTCTGTGTGCAAGGTAAGAAGACAAGTGCCCTACCAGTTTTTACTATAGCTCTGGCCCCAGATATGGCACATGAACTTTAAGAAGATCAAATGATATTAAACTTAACTAGAAGCAAATTTTACTGACTTGGAGTGAACTTTTTTATTTGGATAGGGGTACATTTGACTGTGCTCAGACCTTACTTCTGGTTCAGGGATCATTTCTGGCAGTGCTCTGGGGACTATCTGTCAGGCTTGGGATCAAATGTAGGTAATCTGCATGCAAGAAAAAATGTTTTATCTGCTGTATAATCCCCACTAGAAGCAAAATTTTGCTATTTTCTAAAAAAAAAAAGTAACTTGCCCATAATTCCAAACAACAATTCCAGTGTTTTATTCATAAAATCAGAAAACCAGTTTGGAATTACTACTCTAGACCAGGCTCTAAAAACTTGTCTCACCAACATTGCAAGGAATAAATAGTAGGAGTTTAGACACAAAGAAATGTGATTTAGACTCATTGCTATAAATTTCACGCACACAACATATGCTTTCTCAGAGGCATGAATACATAATACTAAGTGGCTAGCTGAGTAGAGGTTATTTGGATAGACTGACATTCAGTGAACAGTAAATATATTATTATTGCCGATAAGGGAGGGTGGATGCATAGAAAAGAAAGGGAAGTAGAAGAAGTAGCATGTTAGTTACCTATTGCGTAACAAATGACCCTATTGTGTAACAAATGTCCCGAAGCATAGTGATGTGAAACCAAAAGTACTACCTTCAGAAGTTCCTGGTGAAGTGACCTGAGCCAGGCCAGACTGAGTCTGGTTGAGCTCCACCCCCCCACCCGGTTCCTTTTGGGCTGATGTGTCAATGATGGCCTTTCATGTCCCGCACGTGATGTGCTTAGCAGGTAGGGGAAGTTGGTGACTGGTTCAAACAATATGTCATTATCTTTCATGGCATCCCTGAATAATCTCACTGCAGTGACAGATTCCAGAGAGTTGGATTGACCCCTTGAGACCGGATTCATAGTATACACAGTAAATTTTCTATTCATAAAAGTGAGTCAAATCTTAAGGTAGGGGAGGAGAGAGAGATGGTTTTCTTGCTCTGAGGAACTGCAGAGAACTATTATCACTTTATCTGTCTTACAGAGAAGGGGAAAAAGAGATGAACTGAAGAGAAATAAGGAGATAGCAAAATAACAACAATCTGCTAATATATTTTTGCTTCTTAAATAAGAATTAATTGAAGGCAGGCTATAAAATACACTCTTTGAGGAGAGTGTTGACAATTAGATTGTTTTCTGAGGAAGATAAAAGATACTTTTTGTGAAAGTCACTTAGAGCATTTATTACTTCATTTGTGCTGTGCATATAAAGGCATATCACATGGAATTAACTTATTTCTTAAAAATTATCTATAATTCTTGATTATTGACATATTCTTCCATAGAAACAGCAAAGTATGAACTGTTTTTCTAATATATTTTAAGGGACAAAGAACAAAATAAATGTTAACACTTTGTAATTGCAATTTATCTACACAATAGGCTATCTTTCAAGAATTTTTTATATATTTTTCCCTATTTGTTAAATTACAGTAAATTTCTATGCATAAAGGTAAGCACGTAATGAAAACAAGAAGGTGAATTTATAACTCCTTGGAACTGTGGCAGATTTTTACAACCAGCAACCCAAGCTACGCTATGGATGGTTTGTTCACATTCCGAGCATGTTGTTTCCATGCATGCTCTACCCTTCATCACTATTGAGGTTAGGATCTTGATTTGTATTCCTGGGTTATTTCAAAGACTATAAAAGGTATTTTTTTAAAAAGAGATCCATTTTAAAAAATGATTTGTTAAAAATGAAGAGATAAAGAGAGAAGCAGAGAAAAAAGAGAAAAAGAGAGAGAGATTGAGAAAGAAAAAGAGAGTATTGTTAGCTTGATTTTCTGTTTGTTAAGAAAACTATATTGTAGGTTAGGGACCCATGAGGGTTTTCCTGGTTCTTTAACCCCAGGACTCCTCTCTGTCTTCATAACCTTTTGACTCATATCAATAAGGTAAAGGTAAAGGCCCTCCCGTTGATCGTCGATTTGCTCGAGCGGGCCCAGTAACATCTCCATTGGAGACTTTGTTGTTACTGTGTTTGGCATATCGAATACTCTCGGTAGCTTGCGGGGCTCTCCGAGAGGGGCGGAGGAATCAAACTCGGGTCGGCCATGTTGGCCGCTTGTAAGGCGAACGCCCTACCTGCTGTGCTATCGCTCCAGCAAACTCCTGTCTGGATAGCACATGGGTTTCAGCTCTACCTTCCATGAGGCCAATGGTTGTTCAATCCCTGCACACATATAATAGATTCCTGAGTATCACCAGGATTGATCTCTGACCTTAGAGCCAGGATTAATCCAGAAGCACAGTAGGGTGAGCCCCAATTCCCCACTGCTGCAACAAAATAAAATATTTAAGAATCTTTAAAGAATCAGCTTGGCATTTGTTATCTCTCCTTTTCATGGGACATCCATTAACTCTGTCTCTGTAACAAATGTCTTAAAGGACAAAGACCATATTTGTTTTGTCTAGGAAATCAATAGCTAGATAATGTGTACCATGTATAAAATATTATTTAGTCCTTATTTAATTAATTAAAAGTGACTGAGTTTGTAAAAAATCTCTCGTGTTACTATGGTAACAAGGTCAATTTGTTGTTTCTCTATCAAGTTGTAATGCTTTTCCTTTATCAACTACAACAATTATCCAGAAAAACAAAATTAACATTGAATTTCTGATGGTCACACATTTTATTATCTACACAGAAGCGAGAAAAAAATCAGGAAGGATTCACAAGAATAAAGAGACCATTTCTTTGTATAAGTTTCTTATTAGATGTATTATTATGTGACATTCTTATTTATTTATTTATATTTATTTTTTTTTTTTAGTGAAACACCATGAGGTACAGTTGTAGACTTACAAACTTTTGTGCTTGGCTTTCAGTTATATAATAGTCTAGTACCCATCCCTCCACCAGTGCCCATTCTATACCACCAATCCACCAGTAAGCCCTCCCACCCCCCATCCCATCCTGCCCACCCCGCCTTTGTGGCAGGGCATTTTCTTTTGCTCTATCTTTCCTTTAGGGTGTTGTGGTTTGCAATGGAGGTTTTGAGTGGTCATCCTGTTCGGTCTATAGTCTACTTTCAGCATGCATCTTGTATCCCAAACATCCTCCAAACATCCTTTACTTGGTGTTCCCTTCTCTATCTGAGCTGCTTTTTTCCCACAGCGTGTGCTGCCAGTTTTCAAACCATGGAGTGAACCCTCCTGGTACTTATCTCAACTATTCTTGGGTGTTCGTCTCTCATTCTGTTACTTTATATTCCCCAGATGAGTGCAGTCTTTCTATGTCTGTCCCTCTCTTCTTTCTGGCTCATTTCACTTAGCATAATACTTTCCATGTAGAACCACTTGTATGTAAATTTCATGACTTCATCCTGACGCCCCTTTCGCTCTCAATGGAACGACCATCTCTGAATGCAACAGCTATGTGTACCTAGGTCGAGAGGTCAACATGACAAATGACCTGGCACCCGAGCTGCGCAGGAGGAAGAGAGCGGCTTGGAACGCCTTCAAGAACGTCGAAGAAATAGCTAAGAGGACGAAGAACCTCTGGCTCCAGGCACATCTCTTTGATTCCACTGTTCTTCCTGCATTAACATATGCCTCAGAGACCTGGGCCCTACGCAAACAAGATGAGAATGCCATTCATGTCTCCCAAAGAAGTATAGAAAGAGCTATGCTTGGAATATCACGTTTCACTCTAATGAGAGAACGAATCCGGAGTTCTGACATCCGTCGACGATCAAGGATCAGGGACGCTGTCTCATTTGCCAAGGTGTTGAAAATCAGATGGGCTGGTCACGTAATGAGATTTAAAGACGACCGTTGGACTAGAGCTGTTACTGATTGGATTCCACGGGATGTCAAGAGACCGCGTGGCCGCCCACCTACCAGATGGTCAGAGTTCTTCTTCAAGATCATGAACAATCGGTTTGAGGCCCTTCATGATCCCGGAGTGAACAGATGCCATTGGGCTACACTAGCACGCGACAGGGACAAATGGAGACGTTACTGGCGCCCGCTCGAGCAAATCGACGACTAACGGGAAGTTAAGTGACTTAAGTGATTAAGTGATATTTGGTGCAGGGGTTAGTATATTCAACCCTTTTCCATTGGTCTGTGGCTCTGCCTTTGTTCCAGTACCATGTTGTTTTAATTATTACTGCTTTGTAGTAGAGTTTGAGGTTGGGGAGATTGATTCCTCCCATTTCCTTTTTCTCAAGAATTGCTTTAGCTATTCGTGGAGGCTTATTGTTCCATGCAAATTTCATGAGTGCTTGTTCCATTTCTTTGAAGATTGTTATGGGTATCCTTATAGGAATAGCATTGAATTTGTACAATGTTTTGGGAAGAATTGCCATTTTAACAATGTTAATTCTCCCGATCCATGAGCAGGGCATATCTTTCTATTTCCTCGTATCCTCTTTATTTCCTGAAGTAGTGTTTTGTAGTTTTCTTTGTACAGGTCTTTTACATCCTCAGTTAAGCTGATTCCTGGGTCCGTGATTTTCTTATGTGATATTCTAGTCAAGCATTATATTTGGATCTGAATTTACTTGAAGTCGTGGCTGCATTAGTATAGATTTATATTGTCATTGAAAGTATAGATATTAGTCTTGGCTTAGCTTACTCTTGATGGATAAAATCAGCATTCAGAAACTGTGTTGTTTTTAAGGAGATTGGTGGCTACACTTGACCCTTACTGGAGGAATATTACTGTGGAGGCTCCTGGCAGACTATAAACATTGGCAAATGTTGGGTTTCAGACTTACCTGCTTATCAAAGAATATATATCTATACTTAAATATATATGTTCATATATTGAATATGTTTACATATTTAAATATATTTATATAAAGTGTATATATGCGTATATGCTGCCTGAGCCCGTGTGTTGCTAACATATGGCAGAGCACATGTGTTGCCCTCATCTCCCCTCTTGAGAGGTGTACTTTTATGCTTTCCTCTCTAACACTGGGATGTGTCTAGGGGCTCTCTCTGCCCTTGGAGAAGCCTGTGTTCTGTCTTGAGAATGTTACTCTGTCTCTCTTACTCTCCACTCTCTCCCACTTTCTCTCTCCTTCCCTTCAAAAATCCTCCCAATAAAACCTGTTTTACTTCACTTCACCTGTCTACTCCTGGAATTCTTTTCTGCTAGCGAGACAAGAACCCAGTGGCCCTGGGTCCCGGGTGGCAGATGCGAGTGGGGAGAAAGTGGCTGTCTTTTGGAAATAAGACCGTGGGGTCCACCAACATCACATCACTACCATCAGACTCCATGTACATTCATTTTATTTTATTTGGATTTGGGGCCACATTAGCTGTGTTCAAGGACTACTGCTGACTATGCCAGTGGGTGGCTCCAGGCAGTATGTGAGGGACACTCTGTGCTGGGCATGGAATCAAGGCTTCCCGAATGCAGAGCAAATACCTTTGAACTCTCTCTGCACCCCCAGGAGGTACACTTAAATGGAGCCCAAGAATTCTCAGGAACCCCTTGGTAATATCAGAAGTCTTGATTCCCCACTCCATCTTCTTGAGAAGGATGTCTGATAAATTTTATTATTTCAACCCTGGGAATAGAGATCAATCATTCCCTGACACTATTAGAAAATTTGCATCAGAAATACTATTATATCCTAGACTGTGTCTGTGTATGGAATCTCTCTGTTCTTTTACCCTTAAGGATATAGGGTATATAGGATATAGAATCTGGAATTTATAGCCCCGTGGACAAAGGTGAGTGAGAAATCCTTTCAAAATAAAATAAAAATATATTTAAGAGGATTAAAAAAGATGAAATTCAGCAAAATTAACAAAGCCCTGAAATGACCTTAAATTTAACAGAAAATACACTGATTTCACAACTAAATAATGTTATCGCTTTTTGTAAGCCTGCATGCATTCTGTATCTACTATATAAACTTTAAATCAACATTAGCATTTCAATTATGCATATGTATTACTAATACGGGCTGGAGCAATAGCAGAGCCTGACAAGCTCCCCATGGCATATTCGATGTGCTGAAAACAGTAACAACGAATCTCACAATGGAGATATTACTGGTGCCCACTGGACCAAATTGATGAACAACAGGAGGACAGTGCTATGGTGCTATATAAGAGTATGTCTGGTGGAGATCCACAGTCTCCTTATAAATGACATTTCATTACCAGAATAAGAACAGAAAATGTACCTATCGGGGATAAATATATCGGAGAAAATTTCTAAAAATACTCCATCAGAGAAGGACAGATAGAAAATATGGGATATAAAGAAACATAGCAAGGAAATAACAAATGGCTCAGGCAGCAGACGGAAAATTGCTCTATCCAGGGAGCTGGGGAGGGTGTCAGGGCTGGGGGCGGGACTCTGAGTCAAGGGTGCTGGAGCGCTGACACTCTGGTGATGGATGTGGAGCTTGGACAGTGCATCCATAAAATGCTAACAGTATTGTGATCGTGTCCATCTAAAAAATAAGTAGATATAAATGTCCCATATATGAGGCAAAACTGAAAGGGGTCAAACATTTGGTAAGACTCCAGCTTCTGCAGCTGTCACGGGATTTCTAGCAGAGGTTAGGAGTCGGCCTGATAGTAACCATCTCAAGAACAGGAGGAAATTAGAAGGTCAGAGGCACTAACCTCTGTGCACTTAGAAAGAATTAAGGCCTCGTTCTAGAACACTTTCAGAGGAAGAATAAAAGTCAGGTTTTTTAAAAAAGCATATTGCTGCATTTTTAAAAAACTGCTTAGTGGTTAATAACAAATATATGAAAATGCACAAAAATGACAACTGAATAGTTGAGCACAAAGCGAATATTGAGGAATCATAACTCAGGTAAAAACAAACAAACAAACAACATAATATTGCAGCATCCACAAAAAACAACGTTTGCCACTCCTAGTCACTGTTTTTTAATTTCTAAGGAGTCATTATATCCAACCTATCTTGATGATATTCTTATTTCACATCAGACTATGGACACCTTAATATCCATCTGGAAACACTATACAGGTTTTATATATATTGTATCATGTTTAGGAATACTGGCTGGAGTGATAGCACAGCAGGTAGGTCGTTTGCCTTGTATGTGACTGACCCGGTCGTCCCAGGTTCGATTCCTTCTCCCCTCTCAGAGAGCCCAACAAGCTACCAAGAGTATTTCGCCCGCACAGCAGAGCCTGGCAAGCTACATGTGACGTATTCAATATGCCAAAAACAGTTACAACAAGTCTCACAATGGAGACATTACTGGGCTTGCTCGAGCAAATTGATGAACAATGGGAGGACAGTGCTACTAGGACAGTGCTACAGTTTAGGAATTACTTTGTGCCTGGCTTTATTTTATTGATACGCTTGTGAAATTCATCACAGTTACTTTATATGACTCTATTGCTTCATTTTCATTGCTTTATTCTTTACAATGTATGAATATATCACAATTTAATTATGCCTTCTGCTGGTGAAAGCTTATATTGTTACATGTTTACATAATGCATATATGCAAGTATTAACTTCTGCTGGTTAGATGCTAAAATATCAAATCACTGTATTATAGCATAAGCAAATATATTTAGGAAATAATATCAAATTGATCTCCTCCTTTACTGTGAAAGTATTCATCCTCAACAATAAAGTACAAGTACAATTACAACTCTCTTTCTTTTCTTTGTGTGTGTGTGTGGGTGGGGGGATGAGTGGGGATTGCACTCAATAATTATCAGGGATTTATCCTGGCTCAGTATTCAGGAAACAATTCTGTCAGGGCTTGGGATTGAACCTGGGTCAACTATGTGCAAGGCAAGTGCTCTGCCTACTGCACTATCTCTCAGGCCCTGTGGTTGACTTTCTTGCCAAAAGTTCATGGTTTCTGTCTTCTTAATTTTAGTTCCTCAGTGGGTTTGTACATAGTATCTCTGATTTTAATTTGCACTTCCTCGTTATTAATGAAGCTGAGACATTTTTAACATATTTATTGACCCTTTTGAGTTTTATATCTTTCAAATTTACTGGTTGTTTGGTTATACTTGGTCTTTTTTTCATAAGTCAACTTTTTTTCATAAGTTAACTTTAATCATGATTTAAACTGATTATGATCATCCTTGTTCTTTATGGGATTTTTGATACATTTTGTTATTTCCTGTTAGAATCTTAGATTTAAACCTGTCCTATTCTTTCCCTTTGCCATCTAGGTTAGTCTCTTTTCTACAGTTTCTATCTATCATGTTTTGGGCTCTGTTTTCTGTTCTTTCTTTAACTTTGTCAACATCGTTTTGACTGCCTCATTCAGTGAGTTTTATATGTTGAGTCCTTAGAGTGTAAAATGTCCTTTCTTGTGCCTTATACTTACATCTACATGCTTTTTGATTGAATTTTTTATTCAAATTTGATACTTTTGGCAGTTCTGGGATGAATACATGTGAGGCACTTTCCCACTGGCTGCTGTCTTTGATTTTGATACTATAATAAAATCACTGTCACTATCACTGTCCGCCTGTTGTTCATCGATTTGCTCGAGCGGGCCCAGTAACGTCTCCATTGGAGACTTTGTTGTTACTGTGTTTGGCATATCGAATACATCACAGGGACCTTGCCAGGTTCTGCTGTGCGGGCGAGATACTCTAGGTAGCTTGCTGGGCTCTCCGAGAGGGGCGGAGGAATCGAACTCTGGTCGGCCATGTTGGTTGCGTGCAAGGCAAACGCCCTACCGCTGTGCTATTGCTCCAGCATAAATAATTTGAATTATCATCTGATTTACTAAAACATATAAAACCATGTGTCTGTTTTTATCATTCATTTTATTACTAATTTTATGATTTCTCATTTATTTGTGACCGTGTTATATTTTATTGTTTACCAAAATTTTCTGAAATACTTTTGTGAATATCATTTGAAGACTAGACTAATGCCAACTTCCTCCAGAAAGGAATATACATGTTTGTTTTCAGGGATACTGGCAATATTGGACTTCAATAAGAGTATTACCCCAAATTGGGATAAAGTATATGTCCACTTTCTAAGCTCTTTGATTTTAATTCCTACCCCAAACATAGATACTTTAATGTGCTTCCAATATTCTATAGTTTTGAGGTTAGAATGTCTCTTTCAACATACTGTACTCTCAAATTCCCTGTTCAATCACTTATGTAATTTTGTCTGGAATTGGGAAGTGACCACTGGAGAAAAATAACCCCAATTGCCTTTCTCACCAATATGAGCTTATGTCTTATCCCAGATGTTGACTAGTAATTCTTTTCTATGAGATTGTCTTATTGTCTTACTAATACTATATAGCAGATTAAATATTCTTATGTATAAATTATATATGTATAATATGTATGTGTGGGTACATACATATGTATACCAATTGTACTTGTCTTTAAGGGAAATGTGGTGCGATTATAGGCTATTATTACCAGAATTGAAACCCATCAGTTATTAATTTATAATGCATTCCTATTTGAAAATAATTACTTAAGTTGGATTCCCTCCAAAATAAGGAGGCCATGCTGCTCTGTCCACTCTAAATTAATGATGCAGAATTAAAAGATTTAGAGGTAGATACATATTAGAATTTCCCACTTTGGTCTATAATTATTTATTCCCCTGAAGACAGAGAGATAGTAGAGCAGTTGAAGCATTTGTCTTACACATGACCATCTCTAGTTCAATCTCTAATACCATATACAGTCCCCTGAGCACCACCAGGAGTAATTCTTGAGCAAAGAGCTACGGATAAGCTCTGAACATAGCTGGGTGTCACCCCACACCTCCCCCACAAAAAAAGGGAAAATAAAAGAATGTTTTCCATTCCAGAATTCTAGAATATGGTGTTCTTCATATTTATCATGACATTTATTTCCATTCAGTCTTTGTAAGTCTTTCCGTTGATTCACCTGCCCAGAGAATTTGCCGTGCTCCTTTTCACATTGACTGGATTCCCCGTTGGTAGTAGTCTGAGCTCCCGTGTCACAGCAGTGAGCCAGAGCTCCAATGATTATGCAATACATAAGTGCTTAAAAGTATCATTTCTGGGAAAAGATTCGCCTTGTTTCTTACAAATGAAATACTGTGCCAGGGTGTCGCCTCAATCCACTAATGACTAGGGTCCCTATAAAAAGAGAGTCATGAGGGGAGAATGATGAGTGATCTGATGCAGAGATTACGGCTCTTGAGAAAACTACAGGGTAAGATGGGTCTGTAATAATTACTGGCCACCAGAGTCAAGGAAGGGTTAGTTCTTTAAGATTTCCCAGGGATTATGGCCATTATTGATATGTTGATTTGGGGCCTCCAGAATACATAATTGGGAGAGTTTAAATTTTTCTTGGTTTTAGCCAACCAGTTTGTAGTAGCTTATTAAGGAAACTTTAAAAATCTTATGTTCTGTGTAATTTATGTTTGTCAATTTCCTTATCTGAAGCGAAAAGGCAACTAACATGGGCAGTTTCTAGTGATTGTGGAATATTAAAAATAGAATGTGATTTACAATCTTACCTCTGCTACTCGAGCGGGCCCAGTAACGTCTCCATTGGAGACTTTGTTGTTACTGTGTCTGGCATATCGAATACTCTCGGTAGCTTGCTGGGCTCTCCGAGAGGGGCGGAGGAATCGAACTCGGGTTGGCCATGTTGGCTGCATGCAAGGCAGACGCCCTACCCGCTGTGGGCTGGAGCGATAGCACAGCGGTAGGGCGTTCGCCTTACAAGCGGTCAACATGGCCGACCCGAGTTCGATTCCTCCGCCCCTCTCGGAGAGCCCGGCAAGCTACCGAGAGTATTCGATATGCCAGACACAGTAACAACAAAGTCTCCAATGGAGACTGTTACTGGGCCCGCTCGAGCAAATCGACGATCAACGGGAGGGCCTTTACTTTACTTTACTTACCTCTGCTACAAATCCAGTAAGTGGCCTCAGATATTTCATGTAACACTGTGAAACCTAAGTTTCCTTATTTGTTCAAAGAGGAGAATGTATTACACCTTCTCAACCGTTAACTCAGTTTTCCTTTCTGTGATTATTCTGTGTTCTCCGAGTTAAAGAAATTTTAAAAAGTACAACTTTCATTCGTCTGTTGTGGACTATCAATTACAGGCAGAAAGTATCTACTATCCATTAGTTGATGTAAAGAAATAAATTTGTCTGTTCATTCAGATAATGTGATATTTATTATTGTTACTCTTGAAAAATCTGGACTTTCCATTGAAAAACTGTATAACCACAGTAACTGATGCTTCCCAATACCTGCGGTGTGCCCATCCACTTGGTGTTATTCGTATTACAAAGAGTTCGCTGTTCTGATAGATTTCACATGCAGAATCACTTATCACTTGCACTACTTGTCATCCCACTGTTCATGGATTTGCTCGAGCAGGCACCAGTACTGTCTCCATTCATCACTGTCACGTGCCAGTGTAGCCCAATGGCATCTGCTCAATCCAGAGACTTGAAGAGCATCCGTTATTGTTACTGTTTTTGGCATATCAATACTGCCATGGGTAGCTTTCCAGGCTCTGCTGTGGGGGGCAGAATACCCTTGGTAGCTTGCGGGGCTCTCTGAGAGGAACAGAGGCTTTTGGGGCGACTCTAATCGTCCTTACAGGAGCTCCCATTCAAGGGAATGCAAGCTTTGGGCCGACTGGCATGTTGTAACTATCTGCATGCTGACAAACACGCACCTGCCCGTATCTCTGGGCAGCATCTGGAGCACCAGCGGCCTCAGGTTGATCTCACTGAGGTGTATGGATGCGTCCTGAGGTTGTTAAGCAGCTGGCAGAGCAAGATCCCACTGTGGAGAGTCTGTGCCGGGCTGAACACCTGCGTGAATCCCAGGCCACCTGACGGTTGGCGGACAGCACCTTGCAGCGGGTGGGCCGCTGCGAGCATTGCCACCACGGCTCCGTGCCGGGTCAGGGCGGGCGGTGGTGCTCTGGCCGCCCTGCGCCGCCACGGTCTCTCCGCGCCCTGCCAACGCCATCCGGTCTGAATCTTGCAAAACAGCCGGGGTGTCCAGCAGGTATCACGGGTAGAGTTCCAGCAGGGACCCCGCGTAAAGTTCCGCGCCTGGCGTGCTGAGCCACGCACTGTCTAAGGCGAGATGGAGCCACTGTCGGGCGGCGCTGGCACCATCTTGCCTCCCTATAAAGAAAATAACGAAAGAACTGTCCTCCGAAGTGCTGATGACGCCCTCCTCCGTGGGCACTATCCTGGCCATGCTCACCGCCTCCCGGGCCCCTCCACCTGCTACCGCAGGACCTGCTTCAGATCAGCGCCTGGGACTGGATCTCCACTGCCGTGGGAGGAGGGGGCTCGCCGGGGGCCCTGCTGCCAACTCCACCTGGCTCAGAAGGGAATAATTAAAAAGAAGGGAACAGCTCTAGGCCGTAATGTATCATTTTTACAGTGCAAACACCAGGACATGTATCTTTTAGTAACTTTGCAAATGAATTGTTTCTTGATGGTAACTTTGTACTTCAACTTCCAGGATGTGTCCTGAATGATACGACTGCTTTAAAACCAAGGCGAAAGAACTCCCTTGAAGAAGTAGGTGAGAAGTTGAAGTTCCCATCAAATTATTTTTTTGCTGCTGTTGAAATGTAGTTTGTAGGCAGCTTGACTTACTCTATCGCTGGTGGTGATGGTCCAGGCACGCAGGGCTATGACCACATTGCGCTACACCAGAGTCAGCCAGTCTCCCAACAGCAGTCACTGCCTCCCTCATCCCATTCATTGCTCTAGGACTCTCAGGCTCCGTGTTTCCTTACACTTCCTATGAGGCGGAGTATTTGGTGTTTGTCCTTCCTCCTTCACTTCCGGCAGCTTGCTACCCTCCAGTTCCGCGCAGGAAGATATGAACTTCCGGATTTCATCTTTTCTCATTGTGGAGGACTATTCCATTGTGCATATATACACCACGATTTTTTTATTGGCTATTGTGAATATAGGAGTGAATGGCAGAGTGTTTTTTATTTAGTGTTGATTATCCTTTTTTGATTATTGTTTTGGGATCTTGGGGTTAGATACAAGAGTTGCTGAGTTATGTAACATCTCAATTTCGATACTTTTTGAGAAGTCTGCATACTGCTTAGCATAGAGATTGGACCAGACAACATCCTGTCAGCCTGGGTGGTGAAGGGTTTCTTTTGCCCCACATCCTACCAGCATGAGTTGATTCTTTTGTTTTAGATGTAAACCAGTCACATCACAGTTGTGATGTGACAGTTCATTTCTGTTTTAATTTGCATTTTCTGATGGTGAGTGAGAAGAAGCATTTTTCATAGATACACAAATATATATACATATATATATGTCATCTGAATGTCCCCTTTGAGGAAATGTTATTCAGGCCTTTTCCTCATTTTTTGATGGGGGATTCTTTTTTGGTTTTCAAATTTTGTGAGTGCTTATAAATCTTAGCTATTGTCAGTTGTGTGGTAACCAAATATTTTCTCCCAGTTAGTTGAGTGTATTTTTGATCTAGTAATTATTTACTTTGCATTTGGGACTTTCTTAATTTAATATATTGTCTCATCTGCTTAGTTTTGCTCTGTGTCATTGGCCAATGATAGACAGAAGACAGCTCTGGAGAAATAGGTGAGCTTTACCTATGTTTTCTTTGATGTATTTTATTGATAATATAGGAATTGACAGGTATTTCTCACCACATTTCGTTATCATGATATAAAAAACAACAGAATAACAGATCTAGGGCCTCGTGTTCTCACTAAATCTATCCTGTGCTATATAACTTTTGTGAAATGAGTAATTTCCTCTGGTCATTCACATGTTATTGTAATTAGGCCAACAGTCCTCACAGTGCACTTCCTTTTATGAATATTAACTAAAATATATGATATTAGAATGAATAAAATGATTTGTATTGCATTTGTTTCTCCTTCTACTCCAAATTCTCCCAGAACAGAACCATATCTTTAAATTTAAAATAATAACCATTCATAATTCCTATTACTGTCTAGGACTTACCTTCTTAAACTGAAATTTGAAGACTTGTAGTCACATAATTCAATGTAGCTCACAACATATTTGTGAGCAAAGAGCTTCTAAATATTCAGTGACCAAAAATCAATTTAAAATCAAGTGCATAAATGAATGCAATTGGTTTCCGGTAACACTTGGGTGTTAGGACCCACTTAGCCAGAGAACTGCCATGACAGGCTCTGAGTGAATTAGGCCTCTTCCAGGATCAAGAAAAGCAGAAAAACAAGATTACATCCCCACAATAAGATTAGGTCTCCGGAATGTAACTGTCAGGAGGTGGACTAGATGTTGTGGGCCAAAACAACAACAACAACAAAAAAATAGATGTGTACTCTGTAGATAATAGGAAATTGCTGAGTAATGTTTACTTGCCAAAATGAAAGTATCACAATTTGCTGAACCTAGTGCTCGGGGTCCTTGTTGAAACCCGCTGCGCTGGGCAGATGCTTGGATCCCAGCTAGCTGGAACAATAAATCTTGCTATGTGATTTGCATTATCGACTCTGTTCTCTGTCCTTGGGGGTGGTCGACTCCGGACTCTAATATGGACATGCTGAGTTCCTCATATGAGTAGTGGAAATGTTGAAGCCTGAGTCCAGCATACTAAACTAAACATACTAAATAAACAAAGGTAGAATATTGATAATAACTATGAAGTTTTCATGAGCAAATGCTTGAAATTACTCTCATAGGGGTCAGGGTGATAGTACAGTGGGAAGGGCACTGCTTTGTACATGGCTGACCTGGGTTCGATCCCCAGAACCCCATATGGTGCCCTGAGCCCACCTGCAGTGATCATGAAGGCAGAGCAAGGAGTAAGCCCTGAGAACTGGCGGTTGTGGTCCAAAACCAAAATATCTAAAATTACTCTCACAGAAAATATCAAAAAAATGGGAAAGCATTACAAAAACTCTTCATAAGAGTAGTTAAAATAGAAGTGATAGGCACAAAAATGAAACTCAAATTATTTGGTTCATCTTATATGATGTAATTTCTTTACTACTATTTTCCCATCTTTCTCTTTTTCTAAATTCTTAATTCTTAACATGCCTAGATATTTTAGCATTTTATGCCTTGGTTCATTCCACTATATTCTTTCATGACATGTTGGTTACTAGGTGTTACAACTCTATTTAAAAATTGCTGCATCAACATTAGATCAGTAGATATGTATACACTAAAATACATTTAAATTGTTTTGGGATTTTTTAACTTACAAAACATATTTTTTCCTTTAGATTCTTCATCTTTTTTCTTAAGCAGGTTTTGATATTAGGTCAAGAGGTTATACTGAACTGTCTAGTTTGTGGAACAAGAAGAACATATAGGTATGCTGTGGGGTCAGTTTTTTCTGAACCTGTTCTCTTGCAGCTTCTTTGTGGAGATTCTTGGAGAATAGCCAACTGAGAATCAATTCTGAAATGTATTACTAACCCATCTGGAGAACATGTTTGTTTTCCTAAACAGCCAAAGAGCTCTATAAGGTAAAAACTGTCTTCCTGTAGCAGTGAAGATTTCCCTAAGGTGAAGCCTGCAGCTGTTTGCACAGATGTTCCTATAGAGTTCTAGTAAGACAGTGGGAAGACCTTGGCTAGAAGAAATTGACCAAATACAAGGATATTGGAGTTTGTGGCAGTCAAGTAACAGCACTAATTTGGGCACCTAGACTTCAGTTCACATAAGACAAGAAGATGAGAATGTCCAATACACTGACAAATGTTCCCCATTTAGTGAGATTAGTCAATATTTTACACACAATGTTAACAATCATTTAACACAAATTTCATATTTCGCAGGTGAGAAAATGGAGACTAAAACTTCAACTACCTAGAGCGGGGGAGGAACGTTAGATTTCATTAGGAAAAAAATGGAAGCAACCTAAATATCTATAGACATGGAATGGATGAGTAGAGTTACTCTATGCCAGTATAGTATCTCTATGTTAAGTTGGATGTGAATTGCGAGCTATTAGTGAAATATAATGCGTGGAATGACTTAACTATGTGTCTCAAAATTTCCTGAAATTGAACTCACTGAAACACAGACAAGCAAGAAGACTTGGCACTTGTTTCTAAATTGCAGATAATTGCCTAACGAAAAATGGCAGTTTGGGAGGAGAACAATAAATGTTCATGACCAAAGAAACAAACAAAGCAAAATAGAGCAAAACACGAGTGTCCTTTGAAAGTTTTAGCACCTTGTCACCCAGCAGAAAGATGCCACTTTCTAGAAAATGCCCTTCCTATGTAGGCATCATTTTCTGAATGAAAGAATTCTTTCACCGTGTTGGTGTTGTTCAAACCAGTAAAATCACCAACTAGGATGAAAATGTGATGCATTTCTTCTGGCAAAGTTTTCCCCTCTGATATTCTGAGAGATTTTGAAGACAAATATCTTAATGCTATAAGTGATGTCCCCTGTTAACTCTAATTCAGTATGGACGGGGGCATAAATCACTTACACTCTTTTGCCGAATTCTCACCAAAACTTTAAATTTAATCTGCGGTGATTATTCCATTTTACTGATATGCAAACGGGGATCAGAAAGTCTCTGTCATCCAAAGTCACACAACTGTTAAAATGGTGCCTGTTTAATATGAGAAAATGAATAGACAAGAACTGACCATGTCGTAACTTCTAACTTCTATTTGGTAAAATAAGAGCCATTTTTATCTCCCTTTTCTTTTTCCTGCAACACTTTGTTTATGTCAGCATGATGCTAAGAACAAGCACTGAAGTGAATTCTACCTTTCCATTCCCAGATGTTTTGGGGCTACAGAAACCTCCACTCACTCTTCCGGGAGCAGTTGTCTTCTTTGAACTGTAAATGAAGTGCTAGCTCCAGTCAGACTTCACCCGCTGTGCCAGTCCTGAGCCAAACTCTGGGTTTTTCTTCAGTTTTAAATTCCCTGTCAGGATTCAAGTTGTTGTTTGTCTTCTCTTCAGTCCCAGTTAGAAAGGACTCTATTGATTCTTCATTTGGGTCAGCAGGTGGATTTTCTCACCTCAACTGCAAGCATCTGAAAACAGTATTAAGAAAATTCAAAACAATCCTTTCACAGTCTTACACAGATTATAGACTCCTGGCTTATGCGTTTTAGTTCCTTTTAGAAAAACTTAGAACTGTGATTGCTTGTCAAGATTAAAGGATGCGCCCCGCCCACTCCTCTCTGGAAAGAAAGATGGCGGCCGCACGGGAGCCATGTGGAAAGCGGGTTTGAGCTGGGCTCGGGGAAGCGGCGGGGACCTCATGGGAAGGGGGGCTTTGTGGGCCGTCCCCCACGCCCCACCGAGGTCGCCAGCTGCCCCCACGAGCGGCTCTCCGGCACGGCCACGGCCCCGGAGGCACAAGGACTTAGCACAGAGAACCAGCCGCTTGGAGCAGAAAAGCAAATGGACTTGTGTTGATCCGCGCCACCAAGCCTGCCCAGAGGGGGAAGGGCGTTGACCGGCCCGCCCGCTCCTCTCTGGAAAGATAGATGGCGGCCACACGGGAGCCTTGTGGAAAGCGGGTTTGAGCCGGGCTCGGGGAAGCGGCAGGGACCTCATGGGAAGGGGGGCTTTGTGGGCCGTCCCCCACGCCCCACCGAGGTCGCCAGCTGCCCCCCACGAGCGGCTCTCCTGCACGGCCACGACTCCAGGGCACAGAAATCAATCTCTTAACTAGCTAACTTTTAATAGAAATTCTTCCAGGGTCAATAAGTAAAATAGCAGAAATTCAAAACCGCGCGGCCGCAATAGCGGCCGCGCGACATCATTTTATTCTTAAACCAAGTTGTAGAAAGCAAATCATTTCACAACGCTGTTTCAGCATGTCTGATTGGGGGGGGGGGGTGGGTCGTAAACTCTAAACAATAATTGTGCATCTTCTATCGAAATAATCTATCTAGTCAAAGTAGATAGAGTATTAACTAGAACTCATCTGCCTCACAAGAATTGGGAGGGGTGGGAGGTGGGGGTCTATTGGGGTTCGGGGTTAAAAATGAGTATTGGTAAAGGGAAATGTGTTCGGTATCTACATGACTGAGACCTAAACCCGAAAGCTCTGTAACTTTTCCCACAGTGATTCAATAAATAAATAAATTATAAAAAAAAAAAAAAGATTAAAGGATGCACATTTAGGCAGCAGAAACTATGACTATAGAAAAATAATAGCTTAAAAAGACCTAAAATATCATCTAATTCAAAGAATGTCATGCACAGCAATAAGGGCATGTGCTATCTAGTGTATTTAGCATTCATTTAAAAATATATATTTGGGGGGGCAGAGAGATACTATAGTTAAAGCAACATGGGACAGTCTGTGGATCAACCTCTGTCAACACCCAAGTATTGGGACGTGGCACAGATCGTGAACTCATAGACTGTTACCCCTCCGAGTCTCAGCATGCCTGCAATTGCAGAGGGGGAACATTTCTAAGAACATGTTCAGCTCTCCTTGAACCATGACTGCAAATATACTCCACTGATACAGGCTATCTCTTTTAAGTCAACATATATATATATATATAACATATATATTATATAAATATATTATATATATATATTACAGCAAAGCCTAGCAAGCTCCCAGTGACATATTCAATATGCCAAAAAGAATAACAACAAGTCTCACAATTTGTTGTGAGACATTTCTGGTGCCCACTCGAGCAAATCAATGAACAACAGGATTGTAGTCTACAGTGTTACAGTGCTCCAACTTTTTATCCACCCTCATTACTCTTCCCAGCATGCAACTATAATTCTATAATCAACACCCACTGGCTTATATTTTACTTTCACTATGTTCAGTAATTTGCTATCTATATATTGAACATAGGTGTGAGAACATGCAATAGTCAAATGATGACTTGATCACTAGACATCCTGTTACTCATCAATTCGCTTGAGCGGGCACCAGTAATGTCTCCATTGGTCCCTGTCGCATGCTAGTGCAGCCTAACAGATCATTCAGGGTCATGATGAGGAAGTCTGACCATCTCATAGGTGGGCGGCCAAGCAATCTTTTGACGTCCCGTGGAATCCAGTCGGTAATGGCTCTAGTCCAGCAGTCATCTCCAAATCTCATTACGTGTCAGCCCATCTGATTTTCGACGCCATGGAAAATGAGACAGCATACCTGATTCTTGATCATCAATGGAGGTTGGAACACTGGATTCTTTCTCTCATTTGAGTGAAATGTGATACTCCAAGCATAGCTCTTTCGATTCCTCTTTGGGAGACCTGAATAGCATTCTTATTCTGTTTTCATAGGGTCCAGATCTCGGAGGCATATGTTAATGCAGGAAAAACAGTGGAATCGAAGTTAATGCAGGAAAAACAGTGGAATCGAAGATGTGTGCCCGGAGACAGAGGTTCTTCGTCCTCTTAGCTATTTCTTCAATGCTCTTGAAGGCGTTCCACGCTGCTCTCTTCCTCCTGTGCAACTCAGGTGCCAGGTCATTCATCATTTTGACTTCTCGACCTAGGTACATATAACTGTTGCATTCGGAGATGTTCGTTCCATTGAGAGCAAATGGAATGTCAGGAACGAGACCGTTTCTCATAAACATTGTCTTCGCGAGATTCAGCTGTAGTCCGACCTTTCCACACTCATGGTCAAAGTCGGCCAGCGTTTGTGCCTCTTGGCTTGTTTGATGTTATTAGAATGATGTCAATAGCAAAGCAGAGGTGGTGTAATTGCAGACTGTCTATCTTCACTCCCATTGCTTCCCATTCCAGTCGTCGCATGATGTTTTGAGGGTGGCACTGAAGAGTTTCGGTGAAATGGTATCACCCTGCCAAACCCCTCTCCTGACATGGAGGACCACTTCCTTGTCGAATGGTGAGATCCTGGTAGTGAATCTGTAATACAGCTCACGGAGGATCCTGATGTATTGAGTTTGAATGCCTTGTTTTGCTAGACCTTAGATGCCCACTTCAGTCACAACAGAATCAAAGCCCTTCTTTAAATCAATGAATGTTAAACAGAGTGGCATCTTGAACTCCCAGGAAAACTCAATGAACTTGGTTAAAGAGTGGTTATGGTCGATGATGCTGAGTCATTTTCGGAACCTGGCTTGCTCGCACGGTTGTCCTTCATCTAGTTCTGCCAATCCTATTCAGGATGACTTGAGTGAACAACTTGTAGATGAGAGACAACAGGCAGATGGGGTGATAGTTGCCAATGTTGTGGATGTTTCCCTTCTTGTACAGTAGTACAGTCCTGTTGGTTTGCCACTAGGACGGAACCTTGCATTCAGACAGGTAGCACATGAAGAGCCAAGCCAGTGTATTGATGAGTACTGACAGCAGGTTCTTCAGGTTTTCGGGTCTGACCTTGTCTGGGCCAGGTGCTGTTCTCTTCTTTACCTATGAAATGGTGTGTGGGATTTCAGAAGGGAGAACTTTGGGTATGACATATCCATCCTGCGGAATTTGGTATGCGGGCAGGTGGATGTGGCTATCGAAGAGATCCGAGTAGAAGTCATGGATAATCTTCTCCATTACCCTTCTGGAAGATGTGATAGATCTATCAGGATATCAGAGGGTAGTTATCTTGGTCTTGTAGTTGGCAAAGGACAGGAGGGCATTGCAAATGTTCTTCTGCCGCATCTGCCAGCACTGCTGCTCTTCTCTCTTAGAAGTCTTCTTTTATTGTGACTGCTTTGTGAGCTCGGATGTTCGCTTGCAGTTGCCTGAGGCTTGCACCAAGCCATGTTGGTGAATGAGTTTGAGAGTTTTCGAAGACAGGCATCTTCTGTGGCTATCTCCCTCTTGGCATACCTTGCACAATCATAGAGGTTCTAAACAAGTTGGTTGTATTCCTTGTCAATGTTGTTAATGAGAGCATCTTCCCATGCTGCTAAACAAGTTGATTGTATTCCTTGTCAATGTTGTTAACAACAGCATCTTCCCATGTTGCCACAATAGTGCCAAAGAGCTCCCAGTTGGTGGTCATTCTGGGAGTTCTCTTCTTGAACTTTGCAACCCTTTCTCCCCGCTCTGTGAAGTAGAGTTTTGCAGGAAGGAGACGGTGGTCAGATCCTGTTTGGAATTTTGGGACAACAGCGACATTGGTCAGGCAAAATCGTCGATTGAATATGATGTGATCAATTTCGTTGTGGAAGAGTCCACCAGGAGACTCCCATGTCCAATGTTTAGATTCGGCCTTCTGGAATTGTGAGTTACCATCGATGGTCTTGGTCGATAAGATGAACTTAGACTCTCACCCTGTTTGTTCCATTCTAGGCCATGGGTCCTAATGTGGAGTTCTTCAGCTGATCTTCTCGGTCCTATTTTGGCATTAAAATCACCAACAATGATCTTGTAGAAGGTGTGGTCTCCTGTATTGTACCTCTCCAGCTCCATTATAACTTCTCTATTTCTTCTTCATCATAATTGGATATTGGTGCATAGACAACGAAGATAGAAACTGCTGGCAGTGAGCCGTATCTATTCAAGTATAATCACCCGATCCAGGTTGTTAGACATTCTAATGAATCAATGCTTATGACCAAGTGTGTGTTGACAAGAACACCAACAAACACCACTGACGTCCCTTTTGTCTCATGTTCCAGGGAGTAGTTCTTCTCCAGTGTTGAAAACTGTGTGATGTGATTGAGGCCTTCTCATCTCGGTCAGACCAATGATGTTGGACTTGATCTTTCGAACTTGTACCATCTCGATGGATGCATCAGATGCCAGCGTATGTGCATTGAAAGTACAGACAGTCATTTTTGTCTTTCTTCATTTTGGCAGCCTAGTCCAGTGCCATCTGTTCTAGACCCACGCTATCGGTACCAGATAAATACCTCATTGGCAGACCTCCACTACCCTCACTACTTCCACTACCCAGATGCTGCCACACTCCAGGATGCTTTCTAGACTGTGCCGCCGCTTCGCGGCCACACGATACATCATAAGACACTTAATACAAGATTACCGCACCATATTTGATAGGGTTCAAATATGGTTTGAACCATGGGAACACCTGCATGGGCAATTAGAGGCCACTCTAAAAGCCTCTATCCCTCTCAAAGAGCCTTGCAAGCTACCAAGAATATCCCGTCCGCACAGAAGAGCCTGGCAAAATATCCGTGGCGTATTCGATATGTCAAACCCAATAAATACAATGGGTCTCATTCCCCCTGACTCTGAAAGAGCCACCAATACAGCAGTGCTAAGAAGGATGAGGAAGGAGAGACTGATAAAATCTCAAGGCAATAGTAATTTTCATTTCATCCCCTTGACTGGTTTCTATTTTATACTGAGTTCTAACAGGGTTTTTTTAAAAAATTTTTTTTTAGCCAAATAGTATACTATTTTATAAATGTACTGGTTCTTTATCTAAAATTCTATGAAGGAGTTACTACAGTTGCTTTTATATATTAGTACTTATAAATAACACTCTCTCTGCTAATATTTGCATATTGCTTTTGAGATACACAGGTACAATAACAGCCATTTAATGGAAGTTTTCTTTGAATCAGTTAAAAAAGATCTTTGATAAAGCCACATCAGGTGGGCGAGGATTCCATTGGAAGAATATTAGTATTTCAGTAATGGGTGAAGAAGATAACATGGGTTCAGAAAATGGTAAAATTTTACTCCTAGAATAGAGTCTTGTAAACCACCACTACCACAAATAAAAGAAGAAAAATCCACATTCTTGGTATTTATTTTGGGGGATTTTTGATTACTTTGTTGATTACTTTTTTGATTTTCACACTTTTGATAAGTTTTCTAAGATTTTCTGTTTGTCCTTTGCTCATTCTGGTAAACTGTATTTTCCCAAATGACTTGCAGTTCTGTGATGCTATGGAATCTCACCGCATGGTTGCTGATAATCCTTTCATAATTGGCAATCAGATGGGGATTCCCCTTGTAAAAAATTTTCATGAAATCAGATGACAAAGAATGTTGGGAAGTCGTCCTACCTTGTGGCCTACAATAGTTTCACGATAGAAAATATCAGCTCAAAGTTCCAGGCAAGCACCCACCAGAAGTGGATTCTGCAGGAACAAAGATCTCAGTAAGACTGAATGAAGACTAGCAGACTCCATGTTCTTTTCCCAGAAACAACTATTCTCCACAGACACACCAAGCGAAGGCAACTTGGGAAAAGCCCAAGACAATGCACCTCCTGGAGCAACCTGGTGCCATCCTTTCAGGAGTAAGCTGCACACCTGCACCCAAACTTGGGGATGCAATTTCTTCCTTTACTAGCACCACTCTTTTCTCTCTTTGGAGAAGCTCAGGTTCTCTTTTGGATGTATTTATGTTTTCTCATTTGCTTTTTAGAAAACACATCCACTTCACTACTTTGTCTTCTCTTGAAATTTGCTTCTGTGAGGCAGAGAAATAAGCCTCTAAATAAAAATAAGTCTAGGTGGAAGGGCTGAGAATGTAGCTCAGTAGTATACTTGTTTTGGAAACAAGTTACTTGGTTTAACTCATGCCACCCTTTTTAAAAAAGTAACATAAACACATTAAAACAGGTGAATATAGGGACTCACTTCCCAGTGAATAGCGCAGTCTCATATCATCCTGAGTATCATCATTTTCCCCAATTTCAGATAATAGAGTAATAGGGACTGACTCTTAACCTTTGCAGATGAAGTGAGTTTCAGCTGCATTTTGACCATGGTTTCCTTGATATGGGAAGAATCAAAATGATAGTTTTTGATCTTCTTATAGGTTTTGAATATTGATACATTTTACTTAAGAGACAAAATTTTATCCTGATGCATGGTTGATCTAAATCATCACCCTGTGAATGCAAGGGTGAGTTAGGGGCATAGACTGGTTGCTAAGGAGGAAGGACTTATGAATGACTCATTCTAGTGGCTAGACAGCCATGAATGGGCCATAAGTCATAAGTTATGATTGAGAACAGAAGAAATGCACCAGACCAACATGTGGAAGTGTGAAGGGGAACGGGGACACTGAGACAATCGGTACATTAATAAACGTCTATGTAGAACCTACAACATATTGTGTCCACCACAGAGATTCCTGGCAGCAAGTCAATAGGTTGTCTTGCTGCTGATTGAAGTACCTTGGTACCTCAGGGTATAGCCACTAAGCAACCAATCGAGAACCTTCATTCTTTTTCTCTTCTCAGTTTTGTTTCACAGTGTGATATTGCCAAGAATTTTGCTCTCTAAAGTGCTCTCTACCTCTGCTCTGAACTGTGATTTCAGGTGATTGCTAATTATAGTCCATTTAGCCCTCAATTAATGCAATCTCCTTGTTTGCTCCTGTAACAATGGCTTTGGTGTGATTGAGTACAAGAATCCTGTTTTAACACCATGAGACTGACTGAGCTTTATGTCTACACACAGAGCTGTAATGTTTTCAGGATTTCCTGCAGACATTGACCACTCAGGCCCTCCCTCACCTCACCAATGACCTGTCAGAGGCCTGATGGGAAAACGTGATTCCATTGCAGCTAGTCCAGCTGTGTGGGCCTCCTAATGCCAAGGGTGTCTACGGATCTACTATTATTTTTATTCTTTCTTTCTGTTTTTACTCTAGTTTGTAGAGACATACTGGTAGTGCTCAGGATTTCTCTTGGCACTATGCTCAGAAATTATTCCTGGAGATACTCAAGGGAACTATTTGTGGTGCCAGAATGAAAACAGGGTTGGCACCTGCAAGGCAAACACCTCAATCCCTATACAATCTCTGGAATCCCTCTATTTTCAGAACTTTAATTCTTATTCTATTTTATCTTCTTTATTTGTGAACCCGGATAAATGGGGCTCACAAATTTTGCTTATTTTTCAGAGACAAAACATTTGCTTCCATTGACTTATATCCTTGATTTAATTTTATTTACTTCTGTTTTAATTTTATCTCCTTCCATCTAACTTTTGAAGACACTTCTCCCCAAAGCCTGTCCTTTAAATATAATGTTTGGAATTGCTTTTGCTCATTCATTAAAGGGTTGCTTGCTTTGTGAATTTGTGAATCAATGTTACCAGAATTTTAAAACTTTAACATTTTATTTTAAACAATTTATTTTTAATTGAATCATCGTGAGATATAGTATTTTTAAATTGAATCATAGTGAGATATAGTAACAAAGCTTTCATGTTTGAGTTTCAGTCATAAAATGATCGAACACCCATTCCTCTACCAGTGCACATTCCCTGCCACAAATATCCCCCCCTTTTCCACCTTCCCGCTGCCTCCATGGCAGACAATTTCTCCCATACTCTCTCTCTACTATTGGGCATTATGGTTTGCAATATAGATACTGAGAGGTCATCATGTTTGACCCTTTATCTACTTTCAGCACATATCTCCCATCCCAACCAATCCCTCCAACCATCATTTTCTTAGTGATTCCTTCTCTATTCCAGCTGTCTTCTCCACCAGCTCATGAGGCATGTTTCCAACTATAGAGCAATTTTCCTGGCCCTAGTATCTACTGTCCTTGGTTGTCAGCCTCATGTTATGTTATTTTATACTCCACAAAACAGTGCAGCCTTCTATATCTGTCCCTCTATTTCTGACTCATTTCATTAGTATGATTCTCTATTTCTATCCACTTATAAGCGAATTTCATTACTTCATCTCTCCAAACAGCTACATAGTATTCCATTGTGTAGATGTACCAAGTTTCTTTAATCAGTCATCTGTTCTTGTACAATTGGGTTGTTTCCAGATTTTGGCTATCTTGAACAGTGCTGCAATGAACATATAAGTACAGATGTCATTTCTACTGTGCTTTTTTGCAACCTTGGGATATTTTCCCGGAAGTGGTATTATGGGGTCACATGGAAGCTCAATTTCTAGTTTTTGAAGGACAGTCCATATTGTTTTCCAGAAAAGCTGGATCAGCCGGCATTCCCACCAGTAGTGAAAGAGCATCCCTTTTAGCCCACATCCATGTTAGTACTGGTTGCTTTTGTTCTGTTGAATGTGTGCCAGTCTCTGTGGTGTCAGATAATAGCTCATTGTTGTTTTGATTTGCATCTCCCTGACGATTAGCGATGTGGAGCACTTTTTCATGTGCCTTTTGGCTATTTGTATTTCTTTTCTGAGGAAGCTTCTGTTCATTTCTTCACCCTATTTTTTTTTATGAGGTGGAGGCTTTTTTCTTGCACAATTCTACTAGTGTTTTGTATATCCTGGATATTAATCCCTTATTAGATGGGTATTGGGTAAATATTCTTGCCCATTCTGTGGGCTCTATCTGTGTTTTAGTCACTGTTTTTTTTGAAGTGTGGAGGCTTCTTTGGTTAAACAAATTTTTTTTTCATTTTTTATAATTTTATTTATTGAATTACCGTGAGAGCAGTTACAAAGCTTTCGGGTCTAAGACTTGGTCATACAATGAAACACCCATACCTTCACCAGTGCCAATCTCTTCACCCAATCTCCACCACCAAAAACCCCAGTATACCCCCCTCCCACACCCTCCCCCTACCTGTGGGGCAGATGATTTCCACATTACTCTCTCTATTTTGATCACATTCAATATTTCGACACCAGACCCACCATTATCATTTGAGATTTTACCCCAACACTCAGATATGCTGAAAAGGCAACAGTAGACAATTTGTGTTCTATTGCTGGTTATGGCTAACATATGATGTTGCGTGGCTGCAGTAGGGCCACATGATTTTGAAATTCCGAAATTTTAACACTTAAATCTGGAGGGATTTCTTCCAAAAGCCACTGGGTTTCGAGATTCACTCCTGAGTCTCTGGGATCATGGCCATTGAGAAGCTTGATCAGGAGCCAGAGAGGCCGTTTGTGGGCGATGACTTGGGGTCTCGTTGGAGTGGGGAGAACAGGACCGGCTCCACTCCCATCCTGTGAGGCCCAACAAGTTTACACACTGCGGGCCCAAACCTGACTGTTCAATGGCCTCTGGAGGATGATGGCCACCAAGCCGCCAAGGGGGACCAGGTGGAGTGACAACACCCTTTCCTCCCTGGGGTGGCCCAGCGACAGTAACCTATTGTCAGGTCCGGACACATTTCTGCCAAAAGTCATTGGGTTTCGAGATTTGTTTCTGAGTCTCTGGGATCATGGCCGTTAAGCAGCTTGATCAGGAGCCAGAAAGGCCATTCGTGGGCGATGACTTGGGGTCTCGTTGGGGTGGGGAGGACAGGCCCAGCTCTCTCCCCCCATCCTGTGAGACCCAAAATGTCTTGTCACTGCGGGCCCATACCTGACTGTACAATGGCTTCTGGAGGATGATGGCCACTGAGTCACCAAGGGGGAGCAAACAGAGGGACAAAACCCTTTCCTCTTGGGGTGGACCAGTAACAGTAACCTACTGAGGGGTCTGGACGCATTTCTGCCAAAAGTCACTGGGTTTTGAGATTTGTTTCTGAGTCTCTGGGATCATGGCCGTTAAGCAGCTTAATCAGGAGCCAGAGAGGCCATTTGTGGGCGATGACTTGGGGTCTCGTTGGAATGGGGAGGAAAGGCCTGGCTCCCCCCCATCCCATGAGGTCCAACAAGTTAAGTCACTGTGGGCCCAAGCCTGACTGTCCAATGGCCTCTGGAGGATGATGGCCACCGAGCCACCAAGGGGGAGCAGGTGGAGTGACAACACTCTTTCCTCCCTTGGGTGGCTCAGTGACAGTAACCTACTGTGGGGTCTGGACACATTTCTGCCAAAAGCCTCTGGGTTTCGAGATTTGTTTCTGAGTCTCTGGGATTATGGCCGTTAAGCAGCTTGATCAGGAGCCAGAGAGGCCATTAATGAGCGATGACTTGGGGTCTCGTTGGGGTGGGGAGGACAGGACCGGCTCCACCCCCATCCTGTGAGACCCTGAATGTCTTGTCACTGGGGGCCTAAACCTGATTGTCCAGTGGCCTCTGAAGGATGGCAGCCACTGCACCGCTGGGGGGAACAGTCCAAGGCACGAAACCTATTCCCAACCTGGGTTGGCCCAGCACCAGTAACCTACTGCAGCAACTCAACGGATTTCTGCCAAAAGCTGCTGGGTTTCGAGATTTGTTTCTGAGTCTCTGGGATCCTGGCCATTAAGCAGTTCAATCAGGAACCAGAGAGGCCATGCCTCCAATTATATAGCTGGGCCGGAGGTGGTTTGTGGGTGTGTTTCCCACATACCTAACTTTGGCCTTTTACTTTCTTGGTAAACTTTGCCCCAAGTTTTTGGGGTCTGGCCAAAGGCACAGAGCAATTCTGGGGTATCTGGAAGTCTGAAGGTGCCATCAGGTTGCTGATGCACTCGCTTCACAGGTACAGACTGACCTGCTGGCGACACCATACCCCCTAGGTTAAACAAATTTTTAAGGTGGAAGAAATACTCTATACTCTGTTTATACTTTTGAGAGACTAACATTTCTTCAATGCTTTACTCAATAACTTCAGAAGTATTATGATAGTAATTCATAAGACTTTCAAATAGTATATTGAGATCTTACACCCTAATTCATGATGTCTCAGTTCTTCTTTCCTATGAATTATTCTATGGCAAACATCTTTATGTAGGTGGAACTAGGCAATATTTGACCTCCAAAGCATGGTATTTCTTTCTGGATTTACTCTGATACACAGTGTGGGAATCTGAAGTCACCCTGATCAATCAACTGTGTATACAAATGTGGCAGAATGGCAATTACTGGAAAAGCCTAAACTGATGAAATACTGGGCATAAATTCCCTTCTTCAAGCCTCATACATGCCTTTATGAGTCACATTCTACAAAGACTGTGGAATATGAAGTACAAATGCTGTTAAGTCCAATGTTAACTAGACAATGCTGATGGTTCAATCACTTATCACTTAATCCCCGTTATTCATCGATTTATTTGAGCGGGTGCCAGTAACGTCTCCATTCATCCCGGTTGCGTGCTAGCGTAGCCCAATGGTATCTGTTCGTTCTAGGAACATGCAGAGCCTCAAACCGATCATTCAGGGTCTTGACGAAGAAGTCTGACCATCTTATAGGTGGGCATCCACGTGATCTTTTGATGTCTCGTGGAATCCAATCAGTAATGGCTCTAGTCCAGCGGTTGTCTGTAAACCTCATTATGTGTCCAGCCCATCTGATTTTTGATTTCTTGGCAAATGAGACAGCGTCCCTGATTCTTGAGCGTTGACGAAGATCAGAACTCCGGATTTTATCTCTCATTTGAGTGAATCGTGATATTCCAAGCATGCTGATGGTTACCTACCTGAAAATACTTTCGTGTATTGTCACCTCCTTCCTCTCCCAAGATAAACTTTCTATCTCCCTTTTCACCTTTTTGGAAGACAATAACTAAAGCAATTAGAAACACAATGTTAATATTTTCATATAATTTAGTATATTATACTTCAGTATATTATACTTCATGGATATCAATCAAAATTGGCAAAGATCATTATAGACATATGTGCACATATGCATATATGTATACATATTCATATATATATATATATGCGCACACAGATGTGTGTGCCTTGAGGTTATATAAACCATTTTGAAATCACAATCTAGGCAAGTTAATAATATTCCCTTATTTTACAGGAAAAAAAAACGATTATACTTACAGCATGAGTGATTTATTCAACTATCTCTCCATTCAGTGTTCATAGAACGGTGTTAATTGTTAGGCTTCTTTTCCAGAGTTTTTGTTTGTTTTTCCAAAATAGTAACTAAAAGATTAATATATACAACCTACTCCATTGAGATCATGTAGATGGCATCTTACTAACTACAGCTTTCTATATGGAGTAGAATGAGCAAAGTCTTTTGAGAAATTGAGTGTACGTTAATTATGCTGGCATGTAGCCATCATCAGTATCCAGTCTTCTGTTAGTGAAGGTTAGTGGGAGAAAAATAGCTGCAAAAATTATATGATAATGGAAATTTCAATCCAAAAGATAGCCTTTAAGAACAGACTGAGTAAGGAACATTACTCAATTGGTCATTAGTTACTTCTATATAGGATATATTTATTGTTATTTTGTAACTAACAACCTTCCTCTCAAGTTCTGTGTCATTCAAACACAGATAAAATGATGTTTTATTAGGGGAGAAAAAAATATTGAGATCATGACAAAGTGTACAGAAAAAAACCCATAGAAAGATACCATGATCTTTATAATCTAAATTACTTGAAAAATAATTTTGTTCTTGGTTCTTTCTTCTTATAGTCTTCACTGTTTAATTTAACCCTATTTTTCTTCTACACCATATTGATCTCTCTTTCTCCATCTTGTAGTCAGTCTGCCTTTTGTTCAGAATACTACATAGAATATAAATATACACAGGTATTCCCTGCTACTATAATATATTATTAGATTTTTATTTTGTTTCCTGTGTTACCAAATATGTTTGTGCATTCTTTAGCTTTGTATCAAGTAAAATTGAGGCAAGTATGGTTTTATACAACAGACAACATTCTACAATATATTTCACATGTTTTTATAAATGCTGCTTTCTATTTTTGTTTATGGCTTGAAATGCCAAATACTAAAACCTAAATATCTTTTGAAAATCTAGATAATATATTCCTCTCTTTTCATTTAAGCACATAGACATTTTTCTTTGGGTTGTGTAACTTGCTAATTTTGCTTTCAGCATCACTTAATTTCTGGAGACAGGAATAGTTTATAAGCAATGAACTAGTTCATGTAATGATATTCAAACTAGCTTTGATAAATCAATCATATTTTATATGTCTGGTCTTATCTCAAACACTATCTTATTCTACTTTTAATAAAAGTTAGCATATATAGAATGAAGCACATTCAAATATGAGTGAGCAAATTATAGGGAAAATCCAAATATGGCCCTCTGCCTATTTTAGTTCATAAAGATTTATTAGAATAACACTTCCATGTATTATATATGAGTATTACAATTTGACTTAAATGAGAAGTTGTGCATCATTGTAAAATTTTCTATCTTTATCACTGCATGATAAATCCATGGGGATTTATTCATGAATGGATAATTATTTCAACTGCATTGTTTTCAACATATTATTTAGTAATGCTTGTTTCTTCTAAATGCTGCATATAAATTCTTTAATGAAGCATATCATTAATTGTGTTTAGGATTAAAATCTTTATAAATAGATAGAATGCGATGAGCTACAGGTTAGCATTATCTATGATTTAGAGTCTTGTTTTACAGGATGAATGAAAATATAAGATATGATATCAAAGCAAAGATTAAAAATATTCATGGGACTGGAGAGATCATACAGGGATGAAGGAACTATCTTTCATGCCACTTAGAATTGTTCAATCTCTGACAACACACTTGGTTCCCCCAAACTGCCAGGAGTAATCTCTGAGCACAGAGCCAGGAGTAAACCCTGAGCACTGTTAGGAGTGGTCCCAACCCTTTCCCCATAATGTCATGGTCTGTAAGAGCTGTGCAGAGCTCTCTGTCTTGTCTGCCTGTCTGTCTCTCACACTCTCTTTGTCTCTAAATTTTAACAATGCTTAATTAAAGTAAGGTAGCTGTTTGGAAAAGGTAATTTTAGACAGTTGAATAGAGCAAGCAAAGTGAGGATGAGAACTCTACCTTCCAACTCTACATCATAATCTTGACTATAAAGACTGGTGATTACTGAGTTTTGAAGCCAATTAGTTGAATTTATTTTCTTTTTGGGTCATACCTGGTGATGCACAGGGCTTATTCCTGGCTCTGTACTCAGGAATTACTCCTGGCGGTGCTCAGGGGACTGTATGGGATGCTGGGAATTAAACCCTAGTTGGCCGCGTGCAAGGCAAACACCCTACCTACTCCAGCTCCTGAAACCAATTAGTTTTGAGAGAATTTCAATGAACATATTGGGGTTGAAACTTTATTGCTGAGGATTTAAGTGGAAATGATCAAGGATTTGCCTTTCTAGTGTCTTAACTCTGTTAAAGTTACTAGTTTTACAGATGTTGATCTATGTACACTAGTCTTTTAATAAAATTTATGCACTGGATAATATCAAATTTCCCAAAAATGTACAGCTAAATTTTTAAAAAATTTGATGTCTTTGGAGTTTTCAACCAGAAAATGGGAATTCCAAATAGAATTTATGTCTGAGTACTTTATAGCATTGTGAAAGAAATTGCCTTAGCTAAAGCCTGACCTCAAAATTAGATGCATGACAGGTTACATAAACTGATCTCAAAGTGGGTAGGCTTTTTGAGTTAAACAGAGAAATAAATATCTAATGAATAGTTATATGAAATTAAGTTTTCCATTCCCTGCTAATGGACAACTTTATTTGGGAAAGGTAATTGGATTGACCTTTATGGAATTTTTTATCTTTGGTCAGTACGTTGAATACCGTCTTTTCAGAGTCCACTTCTAGGGGGTGAAACATTAGCCAGATACTGATAAAATAAGGAGAAAGAAATGATAAACCAGTATGATTAACTTTGCTAATTTGAGAAATTTGTAAGCAATGAAGAATTTGATAGCAAGACACACAAACCTCGGACCCAAGCAGCCTGCTTCAGAGATGACCCTGGACTTTGCAATAGGCTGTTTCCACCGAACTGCTCCAGATGGGGGCAGGTGCTATCCTTCCGCCTGCCCTCTAGGATCCCCAGTGGCTGCCAGTTTCTAAAAGTCAGCGACAAGCTCCAGGTATGAGTGGCAGTGGCAGCACATGCGAGGTCTCATGGGACAGGGGAGGAGTGGGCTTGCCCCGATGGTACTCAGAGATGATGCCACATCCGGCCACCATCTACTTAAGCTCCCACAGGGCCATGATCCAGAGACACACAAACGAATCTCGGACCTGAGCACCATGCTGCAGTGATCTCTTCAGACCCTAATTATTAAAATTTTAGAATTCCTAGAGCACAAGGCCATGAGAGCAGCCGTGCAACATTATATTGTATTCATAACAAGCAATACAAAATATATTGTCCAGCATTGCTTTTTGGCAGGTATGAGGGGTGGTGGGATTGGTCTCGAAATATCGAAGGTAACTAAAGTAGAGAAAGAGAGTACTGTGCAAATTGTCTGCCACACAGGCAGTGGCAGGTATGGAATGGGCAGGGGGGAGGGGATACTGGGGATTTTGGTAGTGGGAAACGTGCACTGGTGAAGGGATGGATGTTTGTTGCCTGTATGGTCAAAGCTCAAACATGAAAGTTTTGTTACTGCACCTCACAGTGAATCAATAAAAATAATAAAAAAAGAATTTGATAGCCAAATCACTAAATATAAAGCCGAAGCTCCAGGTACAGTTCATAGAAGTTTATTTTTCTCTGTTATAGCTTTTTCCTTGTAATCTGCCCCCAGAATTCTTTCCTAACTGTTTAGTCCTTATCCATTTCACAAAATTATTTCTATCTCTCTCGACTTCCTTGACTACCCCATGCATCAAGAATGATCGCATCACTTCAATTTAAATGCCTCCTTTTCGTTAAGGAGAGAATCAAAATTCTCATATTGTTTAACTATGAGATACCTCAGGTGGTTATTAGTACTATATACATTTTCCAGATATCACCCATTTGTCAATTATATGCATGCTGGGAGGGAATGTATCTTCTTCCACTCACATATCTCCATTGGCGAAATAATTAATTTTTTCTTCATTGAAATTAGAACAGGGCAATAGGAGTCTGAGATGAAGCCAGGGACGAATGTACTTGCTTTCCTTCCCTGGCATAGCTTATGGTCCCTAGAACATTACCAGGATTGATCCCTGAGCACCACTAGGTACACCATCTCCTCAAGGGGAGGAGGGGGAATCAATTTAAGTGCATACCTATAGAAGCCTAAAATGTCTATCAGAGGTCCGAAGAACAAATGTTTTATATATGCATATAAAACATTTATATATATATAAAACATTTATTATTTTCCATAATATTTATCACTGTCACTGTCACTGTCCTTCTATTGTTCATCAATTTGCTCGAGCGGGCACCAATAAAGTCTCCATGTGAGACTTGTTGTTACTCTCTTTGGCATATTGACTATGTCATGGGTAGCTTGCCAGGTTTTGCCGAGCGGCGGAACACTCTTGGTACCTTGCTGAGCTCTCCGAGAGGGGTGGAGGAATAGAACCCAGGTTAGTGATGGAGCAATGGCCCCACTGCTTGCCTTCTCCCTGAACCAACTTTCATCTCTGCCTCTGACAGCTTTCTCTAAAGAGACAAGTTGCTGGGCTTGCTGGGTTCTCCGAGAGGGGCAGAGAAATAGAACCCGGGTCAGCCGTGTGCAAAGCAAACACCCTACCCTCTCTCTCTCTATATATATATATAATATACATAAAAATTTATACAACAAAATATATTATACATAAAACAAAAATGTTATATATATACCACCCTGATATAAGGAATGAAATAAAAACTTGGGAATTCAAAGGGGACAGTAATTAGTAAAACTAAGCAGAATTGCTTCTTAGTAATTCAGGTAATTCAGTCTTTGCTTTGTCATATAGAAAGGTCATAATTTTTTCTGATAAGAGTATTATTATTATTAATTAGAGAGGCTCTGACTTTAAACTCTTCCTGGTAATTAGAGAGGCATGGTAGTTTCTCTTCCGTAAGTGTCCGGTGCCATGCTCGAAGCAATTCTCAGGCCAAATGTTACAACAGCTGAGAAGACTTGTTTTGAAAATGAGCTTCTGAAACAGTTCTAATCTGAAAACTATTTCTCTCAAGCATTTTCTCTTTGTGCCTAACCAACAACCTATTCTAAAATATATATATATATATATATATATATACACACACACATATATATTTAGACTGCGTTCATTTGTGGGATATAAACAATATATAGATAGTACGAGACTATATAACTTAGGATAGAAAATGGACCAACATGACAATAATAGTTGGAAATGATCATTTTGGACAGCAACTGAGTGTTGACAATAGGTAAAGGGATACACCTGACAATCTTTCATTGACTGTGTTGTAAACCAAGAAGTACGAAAGGAGAGAGAGAGAGAGAGAGAGAGAGAGAGAGAGAGAGAGAGAGAGAGAGAGAGAGAGAGAGAGGAGCGCCACAGTGCCATAGAGGCTGGTGGGGAGTGGGGGACAGAAGGGAACCTGGGACTGTGGGTGTAGTGGGAAAGGTACAATGATGAAGATGGGTGTTGGGACATTATATGACTGAAATCCAATTACGAAAAACCTTGTAACTACATATCACAGAGATTCAATTTTTAAAACGTCACATTTAGCACTATTTTATAATTTGGCTTTTGCGTTAAAGGACTATACTTAATTCACATTTAATTGGTGTTTAATATTCTCCTCTAAAATTTATTTTTTAATGGATGGAGAGCACAGAAATTAATTTTTATATTTTGAGAAGCAAAATTCAGGTTATTATTTTGCTTAAGTGGAATATCAGTGAAACAAAATAATTTTAATTTAATCTACCTTGTTGATTTTCAGTGTTGATCCTCCATATTTCCAACTTCCATATGTCAAAATTAAATTTCAGGGATCTCTCCTGTAATTGGATAGGCTTATTTTATGTCCTCACTCATACATAGTAAAAGACTATATCTGATCAAATGAAATAATCATATCTGCGTTCCTCAAAAAGGAGTTGACTGCTCTGATTTTTTTCTTTGTTCAATAAATTGCTAAATTGGGTTATTAAAATATCTGGATGTCTAGAGCCACCCTCAACCTCTGTCCAGTGGTCACAGAGAAAGAAAACTAACACAAACACATGAAAGAAACCAAAAGCGATCATGGAGTGTCCATGGTTTAGGGTCGCCTGGACAGTCCCGGGTGAGCACACAGACTGGCCATGTAGCCAATGTGATATCACTCCTATCACCGCCCCAACCCGTTTCTCAATATGTGATCTATTGTTAAGTTGACACAGACATCAAGAACAGTAAGCACAGAAATACTCAATGGGGACATCAAGAACAGAGACCGGGATATCTCAGACAGTCAATCAGCAGGCACTCAAAGTACAGAGTCCTTAGAACTTCCTATTCTATTTTTTGCCCACATTGCACTCTATGTCTAGAAGACCCTAAGTTATTTTATACTATTCCTTCCTGTGTATATTTTTGCTTGGCTGTAACCTATTCTGTTCTTTTCCTGGGTGTAAATTGGATGCCCATTTATATTCTAAGACCTCAGCTGTTTTTGCTTAGGGGACTCTCCCAATTTTGGGATTAGAGTAAGGGGATCATTTCCCACGCTGGAAGCAAATAGCATTTGTATTCTACTTGCAATCTCATGATCAATGTACTACACAAAGGAGCATCTTTATTATATGAGCATTTTCCCTTGTAAACATTATATATGTTTATATATAAACTTATATTTTGATAAAATTATATTTAGGTCCTTATATTTAGATACTTTGAGAAATTTTGTAGAACATGACTTCTATTTAATGAGATATAACCATATATTATAGTCACTGGTATTGTATAATTTTCTTTCAATTGAAGGATATATTTTAAAACCTGTATTTAGGCATTGTAATTTATAATATTCTCCAAATTAGTGCTGCAAGAAGACAATTTTTCTATACCTCTCTCACCACCAGATTATCAATATCCATCAACCACTGTAATTGTTATCTTTATTGGATATGGATCTCTTTGTTTATGGAATAAAACCTTCATTTAAAAATTTTGTTAAATAAGATTTTGTTAACTCTTTATTTTCTTCCTTAAATTTCTTGTTGATTTTAACAAATCATCTTAGAAAACAATATTATCTATATGTGAAAAATATGCAATACTCAGGTGTTATTTTCACTTCTTCACTTTTTACATGTTCCACTTATCTAAGTGTGCTGTTTGCAATATGGTATTTCAAAACATAATCGGTGAAAGAATGAGATCTTCCTCATTTATAAAGACAATCCTTTTTTTTACTTTTCAGTTGCTGTATTTTTTTTTAATCTTGGTAAATAATATCTTCTGTGCCATTCTTTGGTTTATTTCTCTGAGTTAGTTTTTCTTAAAAGTTATTTTTTTCTCTTTTAATTTTTTATAAAGAAAGATTTTATTACATAAATAGCTTTTCCTAATGAACTATTCTGATGTCCATGAGACCAAATATTCCTCCTCATTATGTATTCTCTACATTGGTAAGTCTGATGCCCTTAGCATTTTGTTATGGATTTTGCATTTTGCTTTTAAATCATGTTGATATTTAAATTTTTAATTTATTACATGATAATTTTTTATTTCCCCAAAATTTTCCACGGAGAAAGGCATGTGCTTTGCATGCAGGACCCCGATTCCCTCCCAGACAGGAAGCTCTGATAAAGTATTACTGAGCAGCACGCCAAAAGAAGACCCTAACAATGCAGGAGTGGTCCTACAACCCAGTATTTGTTAAGACAAACCAAAAAATCCCTGAGGTTTGTAAAACAGTTATTTACTCCATTAAAAAAAAAGACAATGTGACCCTCCCCCCACAATGGGATTGAACACAGGCTCACATTCTCACTTCCTGTCCTTCACTTTCCATAAAGCAGGGCTCTCATTCACCTTCCAGAAGCTGATATCAGACAGGTCTGCATCTGGAACGGTGGTTGACTCAGCTGCTCCCTTGCTTGGGACATGACTAAATGTCCTTTTGCCCTTAAGTCTTTACCTGAAGCATGATGATATGGTGACTTGAAACACGTTCATTGCTTGCAATGCCCACAAGTAGGGGCTGTGCTTCCCACAAGGAGATATTGAGGCTTCAATGCAATGGTTGGATCATGTCCCAAAAGGGTAGAGATGACCCTGCCCCTCTCTTTTCTCATGCTTATGATGGGGCTCCAGTGGTGCTTACCATCCCTTGGTGTCCCAAGCATGGGGGTTGAAGATACTGGTCCCCATACCTCTCTTTCCCCTCTCTCCCTGTTACTTTTTTTTTAATCAGAAAGAATGTCCCATGGCCCTTTCCATAGCACAGAAGGGTAGGGCATTTGCCTTGAATGCGGTCAAACTGGGTTCAATTCGTCCGTCGCTCTCGGAGAGCCTGGCAAGCTACCAAGAGTATCCCAACAAAACAGCAGAGGCTGGCGAGATACCCGTGGTGTATTCAATATGCCAAAAATAGTAACAACAAGTCTCACCTTGTTTCCTGGAGCTAGCAGATGCCATTGGACTACAATAGCATAAGACAGGGATGAATGCAGACGTTACTGGTGCCCACTCGAGCAAATTGATGAAAAACAGGAGGACAGTGCTACCCTAAACTTCTCTATATACTCACAGTCTAGCCCATATGGCAAACCCGAGATGTATCAGTGCTGTAGGAGCAGAGACTCGATTTCACACTCTAGGGTGGAATCAACAGTAGAGTGGGAAGCTGAGAATGGATTCAGCACTTATAAAATATCACTGTGAAGATAATATACATTGTGAAGGAAACACCAGAGGGGGTGTTTTGCAGTTTGTAGACCAGCACTCTGAAATCATTTGGTAGGAATGGTTATTATTTAATTAAAGTATACACTTAATTTTATGTGATGACCTCAAAAACAGGAGAGCAGCAGTACTGGTAGATGCAGCAGAAGCTGGGAAAAACATTCGTAATGCCCGCCTGTCCTTCACCAACTACAAAACCAAGATGACTGCCCTCCGACATCATGATGGATCTATCACATCTTCCAGAAGATTATTCATGACTTCTACTCAGATCTCTTTAATAGCCACATCCACTTGCCCACATACCACATACCACATGATGGATATGTTGTTCCCAATGTTCTTCCTTCCGAAATCCAACATGCCATCTCGTCGGTAAAGAAACAAAGAGCACCTGGCCCAGACAAGATCAGACCTGAACACCTGAAGAACTTACCATCAGTACTCATCAATGCATTGACTCGACTCTTCACACGCTACCTGTCTGAATGCAAGGTTCCATCCCAATGGAAAACCAGCAGGACAGTACTACTATACAAGAAAGGAGACATCCACGACATTGGCAACTATCGCCCAATCTGCCTATTGTCTGTCATCTACAAACTATTCACTCGAGTCATCCTGAATAGGATTAGCAGAACACTAGATGAAGGACAACCATGTGAACAAGCTGGATTCCGAAAAGGATTCAGTACCATCGACCATATCCACACAATAACCAAGCTCATTGAGCTATCTCGGGAGTTCAAGATGCCGCTCTGTCTAACGTTCATTGATTTAAAAAAGGCCCTTGATTCTGTTGAGACGGAAGCGGTCATGGAAGCCCTAGTCAATCAGGGCGTACAAACTCAATACATCAGGATCCTTCGTGAGCTCTATTGCGGATTCACTACCAAAATCTCACCATTCTACAAAGAAGTAATCATCCATATCAAGAGAGGGGTTAGGCAGGGTGATACCATTTCACCAAAACTCTTCAGTGCCACCCTCGAGAACATCATGCGACGACTGGAATGGGAAAACATGGGAGTGAAGATAGATGGTCGGCAACTACACCACCTCTGCTTTGCTGATGACATCGTTCTAATAACACCAAACATCAGCCAAGCGGCACAAATGCTGAACGACTTTGACCGTGAATGTGGAAAGGTCGGACTACAGCTGAATCTTACGAAGACAATGTTTATGAGAAACAGCCTTGTTCCTGACGCACCATTCGCTCTCAACGGAACCACCATCTCCGAATGCAACAGTTATATATACCTAGGTCGAGAAATCAACATGATGAATGACCTGGCACCTGAGTTGCACAGGAGGAAGAGAGCGGCTTGGAATGCCTTCAAGAGCATTGAAGAAATAACTAAAAGGACAAAGAAACTCCAGCTACGAGCACATCTCTTTGATTCCACTGTTCTTCCTGCATTAACATATGCCTCAGAGACCTGGACCCTACGAAAACAGGATGAGAACACTATTTGGGTCTCTCAAAGAGGAATCGAAAGAAATATGCTTGGAATATCACGATTCACTCAAATGAGAGATAGAATCTGGTGTTCTGATCTTCGTCAACGCTCAAGAATCAGGGACGCTGTCTCATTTGCCAAGACATCAAAAATCAGATGGGCTGGACACATAATGAGGTTTACAGACAACCGCTGGACTAGAGCCATTACTGATTGGATTCCACGAGACATCAAAAGATCACGTGGACGCCCACCTATAAGATGGTCAGACTTCTTCGTCAAGACCCTAAATGATCAGTTTGAGGCTCTGCATGTTCCTAGAACGAACAGATACCATTGGGCTACGCTAGCACGCAACCGGGATGAATGGAGACGTTACTGGCACCCGCTCGAATAAATCGATGAATAACGGGGATTAAGTGATTAAGTGATTAAGTGATACACTTAATTAATTTATACGCTTGATTAATTGATAGGAGCATATCACTTGTTGACTATGAAATTTATTTAAATGCATCGTGAAAAACTTCTTTCCTTGCATGCAGCCAACCTTGACTCAATGCCTGGCACCACATATGGTTCCCTAAGCCTAGTGTGAAATAAGCCCTGAGAACATTGGGTCTGCCACATCTATCTAAAACAGAAAGAAAGAAAAGGAAAAGAAATTAATTACTTGGGGAAGAGACTACAGGGCATAAATCAAGATGCCTTGCATGCTTCTGATCCAAATTCAATCTCCAATACAACACGTTCCGCTGAGCATCTCTGGACATAATCCTAGAGGATACTACTGGCACAAACCAGGTAATTCCTGGTACCTCAGGGCCATAACAACACTACATCCATGGCCCTTGCATTACCCAATAGTTCAGTTGACTGAGAATTTTCAGAGGTGACTCTTTGCCTTCCTGAGTACCACTTGGGAGCTCTGCCCTCCCCCCCCCCCGAAAAAATTAATCACTTGAATTTTTTGCTCCGGTGCTTATATATCGATCATTAGAGACTGTGATTACCTCCCTTAAGCTTTTTTCCCTAAGAGTGTACTCATTATCAAGTTTTGTTCTACACCAACATATCCCAGCCAAGAGCCGTAGAGTCGCCTGAGAGTTCCAAGGAGGCCACACCACCACTGAAATATGTAAATGGGGAGCCATAGAATGAGACTAGGGGTGGCCATTGAGAGGACATTGGAGACTACAATAAGCAAGATTAGAAGGGAGCCATGGTCAGAAATTGAGGAAAACTCTTCCAGAAAGTTTTATAAATTTCTTACCCTGGTAAACACTTTTGAATATTTCAATGTAGGGGCTGGAGCGATAGCACAGCGGGTAGGGCATTTGCGTTATAAGCGGACAACTGGCCAACCCGAGTTCGATTCCTCTACCCCTCTCAGAGAGCCCGGCAAACTACCAAGAGTATCTCGCCCGCACAGCAAAGCCTGGCAAGCTACCCGCGACATATTCAGTATGCCAAACACAGCAGCAACAAGTCTCATGATGGAGACGTTACTGGGCCCACTTGAGCAAATCGATGAACAACGGGAGGACCGTGACCTAATGTAGAACAACTAATTCTTTCACTAGTAGTCAGATTCTATCCAATTTAATCCTTGGTAACTTTACGTTGTCCAGACATTCGAAGTTTGTCTGTGGATACACTTGATATCAATGTTCTCTTCCCTGATATTTACAATCTTATCTTTCTCTCCTAAAAAGCTATTCCTCTTAAATTCACGTTGACGATGGTCAGGGTGCTTCAATGCATATATGAGCCACAAATGTGCAAAACTTTGTGTGAAAGACTTTGTGTGAAAACTTTGTGTGAAAACATTGTGTGAAAGATGCTGATGTGTATGTATATCACCTTATCATATAATTTTAGAGAGAACTAGCTGAGACTCATACAATCAAAATTAAAGCACAATGTTGAACTCATGAAATATTAGTAGAAGGAAGAAGAAATAAGAAAATATTTCCTTTTTCTTTAATTTAGTAAAGAATTTAGTAAAGTATTGTTAGTCAGCTGGAGCGATAGCACAGCGAGTAGGGCATTTGCCTTGCATGCAGCCGATGTGGCCGACCCGGGTTCAATTCCTCCGCCCCTCTCAGACAGTCTGACAAGCTACCGAGAGTATCTCGCCCACACGGCAAAGCCTGGCAAGCTACCCGTGATGTATTTGATATGCCAAACACAGTAACAAGTCTCACAATGGAGACATTACTGGGCCTGCTCAAGGAAATCGATGAACAACGTGAGGACAGTTGTTATTTTAATGGGTTTAATTTGTTTGATCTTTAACTAACCAGTATCATTACCTCTAGGTGCAGATAATATTGCTGTCTCCTACACCACCACCTCCTCTACCTCTAGAAGCCATGAACGCTGCCACCCAGTTAAAATTTTACTCTAGCTTTGCTGCCCAATTAAAAAATCAGATTTCCTTGAGCTCACAGATTCATAAGCAGCTGTGCAACACCTCAAAACTCTACAACACTGATAATCCAGCAGTAGCATACCAAATTAAATGGGATGCAACGTAGAAGACAACCAATACTGACTGACAAAAACATGAACCCAGAAGACGTAACTTGTAACAGTATTTTAGTAATCCCTTGCGCATGAACTTGCTGTCTCCAGGGTGAGATCAATTTTACACAAGTTTTCTTCTAAAGATATATATTTTTAACCATTCCACTAGAAATTTAATGGTAACAAACAGTACAAAATAGGTTATTGTGGGCTACTATGGGAGCAGGCTTGAGGGGTATTTGGTAAAATTGGAGAGAATGGTGGAGTGAAGGTGACAGTGGTGGTAGGATTGGTTTTGGGATATTGAATGCTTAAATAAATGATCCCAAACTACTTTGTAAACCACAGTGTTTAAATAAAGTGTAGGGGGGAAAAGATAAAACAAGAACTTACATGCAAGCATAGCATCATACGAATTATAAGAGATTTATAAAATGAAACATTATACACAAGAAGAAAATAGAATGAACGTCAAATGCCCAAGCAAAAAACCTAAAACCAAGAATCCTCTTCTTTGAAAGTATCTGATTTATATTTGAAGGGATGATTATAAAAATTATCAAACTACAGTTGAGAATGTTTTTTAGATATAAAAATTTTCTGCAAGAAATGCTGAATGTCCATCTATAAAAATCAATAGCCAAAATGCACGAAAATAAAATTCTTCATAGGCGACTAGTTCATTCCTTCATATCAGTAATTTCTCTTAATGGGAGTAGACTAAACTCCTATCATAAGGCAGAGGGAATGGATGGATCAGGAAACATAATACAGTAGTCTGCTTCTTACAAGACACACACTGGAAATCTGATAATAAAAGGAGAATTAAAATGAAAGGTCAGTAAATTTGTAAAAGAAAATGGTAGGCTTAATAAAGCAGTGAAGTTTATACTTGAGGCAGACCAGAAAGTGTTCAAGTAAAGAAAGTAATGCCAGAAATAAACATAATACACAAGTTAATGGATGAATAAGACAATAGGACTTAAAAATTATCAATGTGTTGATATCCATGGCCAGGAAAAACAGGGGTAAGGGGACTGATCAATGGTTGGAACTAACCACAGGCGTGTGGGGGGCTGAGGTTAGGTAAGTTAGAGAAGAGACCAGTCTGACAGTAAAAACTTGGAATGATCAATCAGGACAAGATCTGAGTGTTAAAAGGAAAGAGAGAGAAAGAGAGAGACAGAGAGAGAGAGTAAAAGCATATGCTATAGAGGCAGGCTGGGGGGTCAGGTTAGGGTGTGGTAGGAGGGAACCTGGAGTCACTGGTGCTGGAAATGTACACTGGTGGAGGGAAGGGTGATGTAATACTGTATGACTGAACTCTGATCATGAACAAACAGCTTTGTAATGGTATATTTCACAGTGATTCAATAAAAATTTTTAAAATTATCAATCTATTGGCACAAAACAAAGGAACAGAGAATTTATAAAACTATACTAGAATGAAGTTATACTAGTAGAATCATGTTATAGATGAATGACAGCATGATACCGCTGTAATCAAAGACCTTAACACCTCATTCTCCTTTAGACAAATAAACCAGAAAGATTATGTGTAAGTAAATAGAAGCTCTACCAGAGGCACTAAAAGACTTGAGACTAATGGACATACATAGAACTCTCCATCTCTTAAAGCCAAGTATGCATTCTTCTCAGCGACCATGGGATATTCTCCAAATAAAGCACAATGATATAAATAAACTAGAAGAGAAAATAAACCCAAAAAATTTAAAAAGTAGGACTAGAGTCAGCTATAAATGAAAATGTAGAAGAAGAAACTTTAACTGAATTAAAAGATAGTCCAGGCAGTCTACAGAGTTGAAGAAATATATGCATACCATATATTAGATCAAATGCTATAATCAAAGCTTTATGAAGATCTCATAAAACTCAACAGCAAATAAAAAGTTTTCAAAATTACAAAACTTTGGCGAGAGAAAATAAAATAATGTGTCCAAAAGAGAGTATGTGAACGGTAGGTAATGTGAAAAATGTTAGCTTTCTGTTACTTCACGAAAAAAATTACAATGAGAGATAATCTGATGCCAGTGAGATTGGTATATATTAAAAAGGTGGACGATAATGTTGGCAGAGATGTTGTGGAAAATGACCTCTCTTGCACTGCTAGTGAAAACATTCTCTAGTATATTCTCAAAGGTGAATGATTTGGAGGTTTCCAAAAAGAAAAGGAAAATATGAGCCTCAAACTTGCTGTTCCTCTCTCTGAGCAATAGGCCCCATCTGCTATAGGAGTCTGCCTTCATGAAGTTTCTCTTTGTCTCAGGTTGGATCTTACTTGGGGGATTCCAGAACAAATATCTAGGTCCCAAACAGTACAGCAGCAAAGAGCAACGAAGAGGTCCCACAATGTATAAAACAATTTGCTGGGGGATTGAAAATCAATCCCTATTTTTTTTTCAGGGAGGGATATCTATGAAGTCAGAAAGAGAGAAAACCCTAGATATTTCTCACAAATAATTCTTCCCCACTGATGGCTCAAAGGGCACAACACAAAAAAGCATACCATTTTAAATGAAAATATTTATTGCTATTCATTTGGGCGTTGAAAATGAAAAATGCTCGCAGTGAGACAGGGGAGGAGGCGGAGGGAATGTGGTGTCCAGGGATGAGAGCAGGTGGAGATTTCCTTCCAGGCTCCATATTAAGACTGGAAGAACATCCTCGAGGAGCTGCATGTGGATTGACCCTGTAGATTTCCGACCAGATTTAGCCCTCAAACTTGCAGACGTAGGGCAGTACATTTCTACAGTCAAAATTTTGCCATATTTCGTACCCTAAAGAAACAAGAAGAAGAGAAATGAGTGGAATGCTTAAAGCTGTGAACCTGAGAGAGAGTCATCACAGACAGGGGCATAGTGCCTCCCTTGTTCTGTGTATCATGATCCTGCTCCAAGGAAAAGAGGCTCAGTAGAAAGAGATCTGAGAGAGGCCCGGAAAGGGCAAATGAGTCAGGAGTTGGAATTTACCCTTCTCCAAAAGGTCAGGCTTAGAAACTAGTTTTGGGGATATGTCAGAAATGGAACAGATATAAACATATAAACTTGTTTGTTCTTACCTGTGTAGTGAAGAACGGCTCCACAGTACCCGGAATTGGAAGGGACTCCGTTCTCCCAGGCCTGATAGTTCAGCAGATCACCATTACTCCACTCCCATCCACCTGCATTGGGTTGAGTCTGTGAAGACAGGACAGACGGACAGATGATTCTCAGACGCACCTGGGATGCTCTGGCAGCATGTGCACTGGAATCCCTGAGTGACAGCCAGCATCAGAGAATCTGTTTGGCTCTTGGTGGAGATGACCTAGAGAGGAACTTTAAAAATTCTCCCTAAAGCCTTGATCTAGTGGGTAAGATCAAAGTCACCAATACCATTGAGAGTAGCAAGGATTGCTCAGCACAACGTGCTGCAATACAAGCCACGCACCTCTGGGCCTCAAAGGTCCTGTAGATTCTCTAGTGAACAGTGTAGCCACGCTTCATTCATCAACAACTCAGCACATATTAGGAACCATCACTGGCCACAGCACATAACTGACCTAGGAAGCCTTCAGTACACACTGTTTGAAAAGGGGGATTGATATCAGCTAGAGATGAGGCCATGCCACACAACACACAACTTCAGATGGTCTCAGGGCGTCGTTCTCCAGAAGAGCAACTGAATACTCTGGATTTCAGGATGGCCTGATCTAATTATTGGGCAGACTAAGAGAATCGGATGACTCAGGATGGCAAATGGAGCTGTAAAGTTACCCGAGAACAGGAGCCGTAATCTCACCTCTGTGTTGTCCTGGAGTCCAATCCAGACAAGAGAGGGTGCTGTCCCACTGTTCTTGATGAGGGAGCTCACGAAGTAGCCCTCAGACTTAGTGGACACAGACACGAGGTGTCCATTGCGATGTTTCTGGGTTTCTGACTATGAGAGGAAGAACGAGATTGGGAGAAGCATGCATTACACTAGGATTTAAGAAGTGGAGGAAGATAAGCAACAGCGGGTGTACTGTAAATTATGCGTGTCATTCTACCTAGAATGTCCCACTAAAATGGAAGCTCCCGTGAACTCCACTGTCTAAGGCCCCCTCGCCCCTGCACACAGGAATAAACATTGCAGTTTCAAGTACAGCTACTCACTTGAGCCTCCATCCAGGATTTTGCTGTCTTAAAAAAAGCATAACACTGGTTGCCATAGGCCTTGGAGCCTTTGGGGCACCTGACTCTTGGAGACAGCTCTTCATTCTTCAGGTCTTCCCCTGACATAGGAAAATGTAAAGGAGTGATGGAGTGGAAAAGAAGAAGGGGTATTTTTTTGGAAAGGGCAACACGGAGATATGCATGAGGACAGTACTTGGAATAGAGAACCATGACCATCCCTCAGCCTTTCCAACACATTCAGAACGCTTTCAAGTGTCAACAGAAACATACAATGAGGAATCATCTATTTCACTATTTCACTTGGACTTTATGAAATGCACAAACTGTGCTCTCGGATCTGTGTATCGCACGACACAGGGGCTGGATGTGGGAGCGCTTACCTTTCACATGGGCTTGGAGCACCAGGCAGGAGAGCACCAGCCAAGGAACAGTGGCCATGGGAGGCAGCATCTTGTCTCACTGGAGGAGGCTGTCAGAGGCAGGGATGAAAGTTGGATGGGTCAGGCAGAAGGCAAGCAGTGAAGCCACTGCTCTATCTCCCTGTTGTATTTGTCTAATTCCCAGATGATCGTTATCTCCCATTATGGTGACAGAACAGATTTGATATTCTGAATATTCTAACCAAGACGCCAATCAGGGTTATCAAGGCTGAGTCTGACAGTGCTTGTGTCCTCTAAGGAGTGGGAAGTTTTCCCCTCCTCCCTCTAGCGTCTTCCATCAGTTCCCACTTACCTTTCTTGCAGGGATTTTTGATAGCCCATAGGTCAGGAGGGACCAGCCTTTTAAAAGATGTTCGGGGGCGGGACACAGCAGTGAAGAATGCAAAGTTACAACCTTGAGGCCGTGCAGGGAAAGACTAGGCAGGGATTCCTGGAGGTTCTTGAGATATGGTGGGAATTGCCACAGGTGTGCCTCTTTCAGATAGCAGAGAAATGTCTTCTCAGGACTCCAAGCACCTATATTTAATCTTTTCACTATGACTAAATGGAAGAGAGTTTTAGCACTATTTTCCTTGTGAGTCTTTTGTTCTTCTCTCCTTTTGTATAACAGTTTCACAGTGTCATATTATGTATGTTTAGAAAATTTTTCTTTCTAAAAATTTTGTTCAGAAAATTTTGTGTCAGTCAGAGAAAAACTCCGTTCATTTATAAGCAATCTACCAGGAATTTTATCACTAAGACAAATATATACAGATATGATTTTATTATAAGTATATTTATAATTTCATATATTATATAAGTGGAAAAGTGAAGAAAAAGGATGATACATTTCTCAACTCAAACACAGGTTTAATTAGTAATAGATTTTAATCAGTCCATATAACCTTATAGAAAATTTTTCAATGAAATGATTTCAAAGACACATGAGTCTGTGATTCTATAGGTGTTTTTAAGTTCAAATATAGTGAAGTAAAAAGAAAATTTGAAAAAGAAAGCAAGTGATAATGTGTAGATATGTTGCTCTAATATTACGTGTAACCTTAAGGAGATTGATATATGGAAGTATATATCAACACCAGCAAAGCCAGATCTTAGGGAACTACAGTTCACTTTCCTCCTAACTACCTTCGTGTCGCTACTTTTACCATTTGTTTGTAATTTAGTTTTCTCTGGGGAAATTTCTCTGGATGATTATTTCATTTAACAATTTTGTTTTCTGTTAGGGCACGGATCGTGATCTCCCTTTAACGACAAAGAGACTCCAGAGACTGCAAACAGCAAGCAAGGTTTATTGTAAGACTGGCTAGCCAGGGTCAAGCCGCCTACACAGACACGCAGGTCAGTTAGGTGAGGCAAGACCCCGAACCTCTTCAAAGGGGATCTTATATAGGCCTTCATTGGCCGTTACAGCAAAGCCCGCGCATTTCATAGCCAATAGATTTGTAACAACATATGCTTTCTTAACCAATCCATGTAGAAGTACATCACTCCTTAGCCTATAGATTCAAAGATCAGCATTTACGTACATAGGCATTGTGACTAGTGGGCATCAGGTAACTTGGACATTTGGTTATCACCTTGCTTCCTCAGATTCTCAGCCCTGCATTCCGGAGGTGGATAAGGGAATAGTTCTTAAGGGAGGTAACAGATAAGGAGGGCAGGAAAGGGAGAGTTACTAATTTATAGAGTTTTAACTCTGGAATCTCCCTCAGGGTCCCTAGGGACCTAACATTTTCAAAATGGGCTAGAGTGATAGCACAGTGGGTAGGGCATTTGCCTTGTACGCAGCCGACCAGGTCGACCCGGGTCGATTCCTCTGCCCCTCTCGGAGAGCCCGGCAAGCTACCAAGAGTATCTCGCCCACACGGCAAAGCCTGGCAAGCTACCCACGATGTATTTGATATGCCAAACACAGTAACAAGTCTCACAGTGGCGACATTCCTGGGCCCGCTCGAGCAAATCGATGAACAACGGGAGGACAGTGACTGTGAGTCTCCCAAATGTGTCTGCTCCAGATCATTGGTTTTGGGAATTGTGATATTCCGGAGGACTGGAGCGATAGCACTGCAGTAGGGCGTTTGCCTTGCACGCAGTCCGCCCGGCCGGGCCAGGTTCGAATCCTCTGCCCCTCTCGGAGAGCCCAGCAAGCTAGCGAGAGTATCTCACCCACACGGCAAAAGCCTGGCAAGCTCCCCATGATGTATTCAATATGCCAAACACAGTAACAACAAGTCTCAAATTGGAGACGTTACTGGGCCCGCTTGAGCAAATGGATGAATAACGGGAGGACAGTGCTAAAGTGCAGAGATTCCAACTGATCCAACGGAGTTCCAGGGACAATATGGCGAAACTCGACAACAGGATAGCACTTCTAATAGCGGGTCCAAGGATGAGGGGACACCCTGGCCCATAAGTGCTAGGTGTGACTAGAATTATTCTGCAGAGACACAGACGTTAAAAGTAACACACAGTGGTCTTTCAGGGGACGGTGTGTTAACAGGGGTGAATGCATGAAAAGTCCTCTCTTTGGTCAACATACTATCATTCCCTTTCAGATTGCATGTGCGCACATGTGCGTGTGTGTGTGTGTGTGTGTGTGTGTATGCCTATGTGTGCATGTGTGTGTGTGTATGTGTGCTGTTTTGAGGGCTACACCAGTGGTACGTGTCTTTTATAGTATTGTTTTGTGCAGGTATTGTCTGATCAAATATCATTTTATTTTAGAATTCATATCATTGTGTGATATAATTAAAGGACTATTTATTAAAAACATGACAAAATTAGAGCACCTACAACACGAACAATTTGCCAATGACACTCTAACACTGTTCTTCTGTCAAATTCACTCTCCCTGTCCTGATATCTAGAAATTTCTCCTCTTCTTAAGGTACCAAAGGAAAAAAGTGATGAAATCTGATTTCATATCTTGTAGGCTATGAGCAAAAATTGATATGTGGGGAAAGTTACAGATGGCAGTAGTCCAGAGGAGGTGTTAATCTGGTACCTGAAAGAGGCTACACCTGTGGCAATTCCCAGCCACTTAGAGGAAGACTCCTCCCCATTTCAGAAATTTACTAGAAACCCTGCCCTGCCTTTCCCTTCTGCCCTGCCTTTGCAAGGTCAGAACTTGGTGTCATTCATTGCAGTGCCCCTCCCTCAGAACATCTTTTAAAAGTCTGGTCGTTCTTGATCTGACACACCACCAAACCTCCCCGGCAAGTAAGGTAAGTGGGATTTGATACGGGATGCTCTACAAGACAGGGCTTAGTCTTGGATTCCAGAGGAAGGGTGAGACACATTCCTGCTCCTGAGAGGACAAAAACGCTGTCAGGCTCAGCAGTGATAAATCGCAGAGGCCTCCTGGGTAGAGTATTCAGAATATCAAGCCTGTTCTGTCACCTTATTAGGAGATACCATTCACCTGGAAATGAGACAAAACAGGGAGATGGAGCAGTGGCCCCTCTGCTTGCCTTCTCCCTGAACCAGTTTTCATCCCTGCCTCTGACAGCCTTCTCCCGTGAGACAAGATGCTGCCTCCCATGACCACTGTTGCTTGGCTGGTGCTCTCCTGCCTGGTGCTCCAAGCCCAGGTAAAAGGTAAGCCTTCCCACATCCAGCCCCTGTGTCTTGGGACACGCAGATCCGAGAGCACAGTTTGGGCATTTCATAAAATCCAAGTGAAATAGTGGAATAGATGATTTCTCATCGAATGTCTCTGGTGACACTTGAAGCATTCTGAATGTGTTGGAAAGCTGAGGGATGGTCATGGTTCACTGTTCCAAGTACCGCCCTCATGAAGTACTTGATGCCTTTTTAAACAAAATTGCACATTCTTCTTTTTACTTTGTCATATCTTTACTTTTCCTATCTCAGGAAAAGCCCTGCAGAATGAAGTGCTTTCTCCAAGAGCCAGGTGCCCCAAAGGCTCCACGGCCTATGGCTACCACTGTTACGCATTGTTTAAGACAGCAAAATCCTGGATGGATGCGCATGTGAGTAGTTGGACTTGCAACTGGAATGTGTATTCGTGTGTGTGTGCAGGGAGGGGGATTAGACAATGGAGTTCAGGGGAGCTTCCATTTTATTGCGACATACTAGGTAGAATGATAATCACAATTTACATTACACCTGCTGTTGCTTATCTTCCTCCACTTCCTCAGTCCTAGTGTAATGCAAGCTTCTCCCAATGTTTTCTTCCTCTCATAGACGGAATGCCAGAAACGTCGCAATGGACACCTCGTGTCTATGTCCACTCAGTCTGAGGGCTACTTCGTGAGCTCCCTCATCAAGAACAGTGGGGCAGCACCCTCTCTTGTCTGGATTGGACTCCATGACAACACAGAGTTGAGATTACAGCTCCTGTTCTCGGGTAACTTTACAGCTCCATTTGCCATCTCGAGTCAGCCGATCTCCTTACTCTGCCCAATAATTAGACCATCCACCCTGAAATCCAGAGTAGTCTGGTGCTCTTCTGGAGAATGAAGCCCTGGGTCCATTTGATGTTTGTGCTGTGTGGTGTGTACTTGTCTCTAGCTGATATCAATCCCTATTTTCAAACAATAAGTACTGAAGTCTTCCTAGTTCAGTTATGTGCTGTGGCCAGTGATGGTGCCGAATAGGTTGTCAAGTGGTTGTTTCTTGATGGGTGGGTATACTGTGCACTACATAATCTACATGCCTTTGAGCCCCAGAGGTGCATGGCCTGGACTGCACCACAGGTTGTGCTAAACAATCCTTGCTACTCTCACTGGTATTGATGGCTTTGACACTTATACACTAGACCAAGTCTTTAGAGAGAATTTTTAGAGAGGAGCCCACAAAGCGCCAAACATTTCTCTTAGGCTGGGTGTAACTCAGAGATTCCAGTGAAGATGATGCCAGAGCATCCCTGGGGCAACTGACACTTAGCTGTCCGTCTGTCCTGTCTTCACAGACTCAACCCAATGCAGGTGGATGGGAGTGGAGTAATGGTGATCTGCTGAACTATCAGGCCTGGGAGAAAGGAGTCCCTACCAATTCCGGGTACTGCGGGGCCGTTCTTAGCCACACAGGTAAGAACGAGACAAGATTCTATGTGCAGATCTGTTCCACTCCTGCCATATCCCCAAAAACAAGTTTCTAAGCCTGACCTTTTAGACAGGGATGAATTTCAAAATTCATGTCTCATTTTCCCTCTCCTAGCCTCTGTCTCTCTTTTCACGGAGGCCCTTTTTCTTGGTGCAGGAGCATGGTTTACAGAAGGTGGGAGGGACTTTGGACCTGTCTGTGATGCCTCTCTCTCACACTTGCAGCTTTCAAAACTCCACTCATTTCTCCTCTCCTTGTCTCTTTAGGCTATGAAAAATGGCAAAATTTTGACTGTAGGAATGTACTGCCTTACATCTGCAAGTTCGAGAGCTAAATCCCGTCAGATATCTACAGACTGAATCCGCAGGAAGCTCCTCGAGGATATTCTTCTGGTCTTAAATACATTCTAGAAGGAAATCTCCACCCATTTTCAACCCTGGACACCCCATACCCTGTACCTCTTCCCTAGTCTCACTGATATCCTTTCTTTTTATGCTTAAAGCCTGATTTGTTAAATAATGATAATAAATACTGATATCCATATGATGTCTTTTGAGTTCTGTTCTCAGACCTTCACTGAGGAAAGACTGTGCCTGAGAGAAATCTAGTTCTTCCTTTATCCACCTTCATCCAGATCCTTAGGAACCTTCATCCAATTGTAAAGCCCCACTGAGGTGATCCAGCAACATACCCCTGCAAAGATTCTTGGCTTAAGTCCTAGATTCAAAAGTCTGACAGGCTGATTCTCACCCTGGAAACCCACTCAGGTCTGCTGTCTCTGCTCACACTGTCAGCTATACCTGGCCACTCCAGACCACTCCCCACCCCCCTTCGACTCGTAGCTCCATTCTGTTGCTCATCTTGATTTTCTCAAGTCTCTTTGCTTCCCACTTCCCAGAATGAACCTATCAATAGGAAGCAGAAACTTCTGCCTAAGCAGCCCAGAGGCACACATGATTGAGACTTGATTGGGATTCCAAGTCTGCGCTCTGCGCGACTCTCACTGGAAACTTCAGTTGTGTCCATCTGAGGACTGGACCTGCATTCAGTTCACTGACTTGCCTACATTGTTTGGTTCCCTGGTAATTTCTTTCACCACCCATGGTGCCGACCTGGGTGGACTTTGGGTCCAACTCTTGTTGCAGTCCCTTCTCCAACCTATGAGTTTGTAAAATCTTTCAGTCCTGTTTATGTAAGCGTAAAGTGCTGAGTTGATACTGCCCTGACATACCCTGTGCTGATGTTAGCACTCATGCATGTTCTGCTCTCTCTGGAGCCTGATATTTAGAGGACAATACCTCTGAACTCATGCTTTCAGTAATAATCCATTTTTTAAAAAAATAATCTATGACAAAATGAGTGTTGCTCAGTGTACCTGAGATCAATCATATGTAGTTTGATCAACCATTGGCACTAGTTTCTGTGTGATGTGAGCACAGTGCCACAGTGCTGCTGTGCTTATAGGTTCTGCGGACAACACTGCGAACCAAGGTGTGCTATGGGGACCAGCAGCATCAAGTGATACTCAGGACATGATACACATTTGTCTCCTATTTGTAGTATCTGATAGTTCAAAATGATGGCATTTATCCTCAATCCTCTGTGTGCCTTGCATTATAATTTTACCCAATCCAGTAAAAGTTGTATCTTGGAATTTTGCTTCCCAGGCAGAATAGTACAAATTCTTGTACTTTTTTGTAATGGAGATACATGTAAATGAACAAATTTTTATGAACAAGTGGACTTGTTTTATGAACAAGTCACCCTCATAGCTGCAGCCACCAGAATATGGAGGGTCCTTCCATCTATGAGTACTTAGAGAGAGAGAGAGAGAGAGAGAGAGAGAGAGAGAGAGAGAGAAAGCTACTTGAGTCTCAAACTGTTGGAAATAGTGAATAGTGTTTTCGTTAGTTTCTTTGGATATACTCACGAAGGAAATAACTTTGGTAGCTATCTCAGTAATGTTCAGCACCTTTAATGTGTTTCTATTTTGTACTCTGTCCAATTCAATTGATGACAAAGTAAATCATCATTTTGAAAACCATCAAACAAAATCTCAAATGCTAACAAGTCTCAACAAAATCCCAACATATAATCTCTTATTGGAAAAGCATTAATGGTTATTAACAGTTGGAATTCTTTTCAACTTAAGAATATGTTGCTATGTTGGAAGAACTGTAGAATTAGAGCCTGAACCTGAATAAGTAAAACTTACTTATTTGGTGTAGAAATCTCATGATTTGAAATAAGTACGGTATAAGAATTATTGAAATTGAGCCAAAAGGGGTTTTCCTTATGCTTCGTAAAAATTTGTTCCAAGATTTAATGCTGCTATATCTTTATCTGTTTCTATATCTACATCTATCTCTACCTATCTATATCTATATGTGTATCAATATCTCTATCTATCTATATAATGTTGTTTGGCTGGAGTGATAGCATAGCGGGTAACTTGTTTGCCTTGCACTTGGCCGACATAGCCGACCCAGGTTCGATTCCTCTGCCCCTCTCGGAGAGCCCAGCAAGCTACCGAGAGTACTCGCCCACACGGCAAAGCCTGGCAAGCTCCTCGTGACATATTCAATATGCCATAAAACAGTAACAACAAGTCTCACAATTTGTTGTGAGACCTTAGTGGTGCCCACTTGAGCAAATCAATGAACAACGGGAGGACAGTGCTACAGGACAGTGCTACATAATGTTCTTGTTGTTGTTTTGTTTGTTTGCAGCGGTATTGCACTGGATTGTTAAAATGAGGGTTGAAATAATTGTGGTGTCTAAAAAACAGGTTCAAACGGTACTGCTTTCGTTCAAAACATGAGTTTCTAGATTTATAAAATTGGTTGCACAACTTAGCCTACCAGTGTTTTATTTGATATGAGGCTTTTGGTAGCTAAAATTTCTAGAGCTAATTAGCAATCTTATGACGGGCTGATTATTACCCGTCATAAGGTTGGCAGAGCCTGGCAAGCTGCCCATGGTGTATTAGATATGCCCAAGACAGTCACAATGATCTTCATTTACCTGACCCTGAAAGAGCTCCCAATACGCCTTGGGGCTACAGGGACGAATTGAGACATTACTGGTACTCTTTCGAGCAAATCTATGAACAACAGGACGACAATGATAAAGTGATACAGTGATCCCCACAAAACAAGTCCAAGAAGATAGCGAGTTTTGAAAGACTATTATTATATTAAATTTATAATGATCATTTTCTTAAATCTTTTCACTCATCTAAATTCACAGCACTGAAGACCAGTAACGTCTCCATTGTGAGACTTATTGTTACTGTTTTTGGCATATTGAATATGCCGTGGGGAGCTTGCCAGGGTCTGCCGTGTGGGCAGAACACTCTCGGTAGCATGCCGGGCTCTCCGAGACTGAGGAAACCGAATCCCGGTCGGCCACCTGCAAAGCCAACGCCCTACCTGCTGTGCTATCTTCCCAGCCCACAACTTGCTAAAATTATCACAAACCTTGGAAAACTACATTTTATTTACTGGTGCCACTCTATCTTATGATGTAGTTCTCAACTATATATTTATGTTGCACCACCTTAATAAAACAGGTTGAACCACCAAATTTCCAATACCAAGCTAATACTGTGAGATAAATCTTGAGGCATCTATTACCACTAAGGGACTATTACAATGACAAGGTATAAAAACGTAGAAATTGATAAGTATTAAAACTTTTGTTAGATGTTTTAGAACCCAAAATAAAACTCAAATTGGAAAAACAACAGAAATTGGATTTTTGAATATATATGTATATATATATTTTTTAGAAGAAGACTTGTATTCAATTTCTGTAGTTTACTGAATTTTATGCATTAGCCATAAACTGTTTTATATTAAATTGTTTCATTGTTGCTGGAGAAAATAAGCAAGAACTCAAGAACTTTATCAAAAATGATGTTCATATCTTAAATTACATATATTACTTTAACAAAAGAAACAGTACTTTCTCAAGAAATTATTTAATATATCTCTGGGTAGCATATACATAAGATAATTCTGAAACATCTATATGCTCATTTTTATTATCCCTTATTACAAAACTTTTGAAAGATATTAAAAAACATTTTCAATATTGTTTTTTTAAGCAAGAAAACAAATTAAGAAGCGCTTCTGTGCAGGGGCCAGAGCAATAGTACAGCGGGTAGGGCATTTGCCTTGCACACGGCTGACCCGGGTTCGATCCACGGCATCCCATATGGTCCCCCAAGCACTGCCAGGAGGAATTCCTGAGTGCAGAGCCAAGAGTAACCTCGGAGCATCGCTGGGTGTGACCCAAAAAGGAAAACAGAAAAAAAAAAAAGAAAGGCGCTCTTATTTGCAATTCTGGAAGAATTTGGGAACAAAACAAAGCAATGCGTTACCCACCTAGGTATTGTCAGATAAATATTGATATAAAAACAAATAAAATATAAATAATAAAGTAACATATAAAAACTAAGAGAAAGACTATCTTCCTAAAAAAAAAAAGGTAAGCAATACATGTGTCACTTCCCTCATCAAACAGGACGAGTATAATTTCCAGCACTTTTTTATGTTGTTTTTGAAATTTTTTTGTGACAAAATTAATGCTTGCAAAATGGGAAAGAGAATTTTGAGGGGGAGGAGAAAGGGATATGTAATTTAATTCTGAAAAAGTTTCATAGACTTCATCAGCAGATCAATCAAAATTCTGTCTTGTTGATGTTCTAGGTCATTGATAAAAATATGAAGATAATATTCTCTTTGTCTGTGACTTTTTTTTTGCTTTTGCTTTTTGGGTCACACCCAGCGATGCACAGGGGTTATTCCTGGCTCATGCACTCAGGAATTACTCCTGGCGGTGCTGGGGGGACCATATGGGATGCTGGGAATCGAACTCAGGTCGGCTGCGTGCAAGGCAAACACCCTACCCGCTGTGCTGTCGCTCCAGCCCCCCCGGCAAGCTACCGAGAGTATTCGATATGCCAAACACAGTAACAACAAAGTCTCCAATGGAGACGTTACTGGGCCCGCTCGAGCAAATCGACGATCAACGGAAGGGCCTTTACCTTTTATTCTCTTTGTCTGTATGAAACTTTAAACCCAAATACATGACATCAGACTAACCCCCACAAGTAAAAATAAGACAAATTTCAATAATTGTATGTGACCAATCTCTGGCTAACACTTCAAATTCCCAAGGGCAACCTAAATACAAGACAAACCTGGTGGCCAGAGAGAATATATAATGGTTCAGGGTCTTGCTGCGCTGACCTTAGCTTATTCCTTTGTGGTGCATCTGTTCCCCTGGGTATCTTCAGGAATGATGCCTGAGTACATGAGCACAGAGCCAGCTGTCTCCGATGAGCACTGCTTGGTAGTCTCAACAGACACACAAAAATATAAGTTTAAAGGACATTATATGAAAAGTAAAAAAAAACCTGAAGCAGTTTTGAGTTTTAATTAGTATGGATGCATCCATAAAATTAATTTGTTGTAGCAAGTTCTATGCTAAAACATATAAAAATAGAAAATTTTGGGACAAGATATGTTTCAGTTCACTCTGTTAAAATTACAATATTTTGAAAATGTAAATTTAAGGTAAAGTGTTTAAAAATTAATTTTAAAGTTGGGAAAGTAAATTTTCAATTTCCTATAAAATTCTGTTAAAATTACTCCTAAATAGAGTAGTTTCCTCCTTACAAGCATTCAATGAACAGTTTAAAAACTGTCATCCTTTGAAGGGTCACAGGATCACCCCTTGTCTACACAGGTGGTTAATGGAATGACTTTCTCTTTTTTTTTAATTGAACGACCTTGAGATAGAGTTACAAGCTTTCCAGTTTGGGTTAAGATCACACAATGATTAAACACCCAATCCTTTCACCAGTGCACATTCCCCACCACCAATCTCCCCAGTATACCCCCACCTTTCCCACCTTCCCTCTACCTCCATGGCAGACAACATTCCTCATACTTTCTCCCCTTTGGGGCATTATGCAGACACTGAGAGGTTACTTTGCTTGCTCCTTTATCTACTTTCAGCACACATCTCCCATCTCAACTGATTCCTCCAACCTTCATTTTCTTAGTGATCCTTTCTCTATTCCAGCTGCCCCCTGCTGCCCACTCCTCCCCCGCTCATGAGGCAGGCTTCCAGCTATGGAGCAATCTTCCTGTCCCTTGTATCAACTGTCCTTGGGTGTTAGTCTCGTGTTATGTTATTCTATACTCCACAAATGGTGCAGTCATTCTATGTCTCTCCCTCTCTTTCTGACTCATTTCACCTAGCATGATACTCTCCATGTCTATACACATAGAAGCAAATTTCATGACTTCATCTCTCGTTACAGCTGCATAGTATGGAATGACTTTCTTATACATAGACTGAAATTTTCCCAGTGTTCCTGGCCCTGTGGTCTATGACCACTTTGGCATAAACCAGGATGGAGCTGAGAAGTCAAGGTCTAAGTAAAGGAGAAACTGTATAAGTGCTTTATTTTTCAATATTACTAATGTGAAAACAGTCAATATATTCAATGGCATTGATATTTTGGTATACACATTTTGCTGCTATCACATTTTGAAATTCATTTCTTATGTCAGATGGAGTAGATGCAGTCTTCCCCCCTTCGCCAGATGGAATCCCGGTGACCGTGTGCTTCCACAAGCATGGCTCCGGTGTGTGGGCACCAGTGCAATTCTCCGGAACCGGATGGGGCCACTGGGCCTGGCAGTTCCATCTTTTAGAGCCTAATGGACAGCCCATTATGAAAATGCGGTGATGAGGCACACGGGGCCTCATGGGATGGGGGGTGAACCAGCTCGCTCCTCGCCCTGACAAGGTCCCGAATTGCCACCCACTAATGCCTCTTCGGATCCTAACGACCAAGATCCCAGAGGCACACAGCCCAATCTCAGAAAGCAGCGTCTTTTGGCAGTAATCCCCATAGACTTATTACCAAAATATCAGAAATCCCAAACCACGTGGCCACAATAGCGGCCGTGCGACATCATATGCTCTTCATAATCAGCAACAGAAAACAAATTATCTAATGATGTCTTTTTGGCAGGTCTGAATGTTGGGGAAAATTCCAAATAATAATGGTGGGTCTTTTGTCATAATATTGAATGTGATCAACATAGAGAGAGATTAAAGTGTAAATCTGCCACATAGGCAGGGGGAGGGGAGGGAGGGGGCCGCACTGGGGTTCTTGGTGGTGGAAGATGTGCACTGGTGAAGGGATGGGTGTTTGGTCATTGTATGACCGACCGACACTTAAACTGAAAGGCTTTGTGACTGTTCTCACCGTGATTCGATAAATAATTTAAAAAAAAATAATCTGCTTTTATAGCCACGTAGTCTTGAACCTGAGCTTATCAGTTAATAAATAAGCGGAAAAATTATTCACTCCTTGAATTTAACTTTATATCTTTATAAATAAAGATAAGAAAACAGCTATATCATTTACAATGGGAATTGATTGCTACAGTGTATGGAACGTACTTCACACAGCACCTGACTGAATGAATAGATTTTCAATAAGATTACTAGCCAGTATTCATTATTATTATTATTATTATTATTATTATTATTATTATTTTTATCCTACAGATTTGTTAAGTAAATGCATCCATGACAATGTATTGGAAAGATTATTTTACTCATTCTCAGATCTTTGCTGAATTATGCACATTTTACTCACATTCATAATTCTCTCTTAAATTACCTTTTCATATCCTGTACATTGATAGCCTTTAAAGATTTTGTTGGTTAATAGAGATTGTTCCGATATCACTTGATCACTTGACATCCTGTTACTCATCGATTTGCTTGGGCGGAGCCAGTAACGTCTATATTCGTTCCCGTTGTGTGCTAGTGTAGCCCAAAGGCGTCTGCTCGCCCCAAGAACACAAAGAGCCTCAAACCGATTGTTCAGGGTCTTGACAAAGAAGTATGACCATCTCGTATGGGGGCAGCCATACATCTTTTGACATCTTGTGGAATCCAGATGGTAACAGCTCTAGTCCAGCAGTTGTCTCCAAATCGCATTACGTGTCCAGCCCATCTAATTTTTGCTGCCTTGGCAGACGAGACGGTGTCCCTGATCTTGGATGTCGAAGGAGTTTTGGTGAAATGGTATCACCCTGTCGAACCCCTCTCTTGATGTCGATGATCACTTCATTGTAGAACGCTGAGATCCTGGTAGTGAATCCGTAATACAGCTCACAGAGTATCTTGATGTATTGGGCTTGAATGCCCTGATTGGCTAGGGCTTCAATGACCGCTTCCGTCTCAACAGAATCAAAGGCCTTCTTTAGATCAATGACCGTTAGACAGAGCGGCATCTTAAACTCCCGAGAAACCTCAATGAGCTTGGTTACCCTGTGGATATGGTCGATCGTGCTGAATCCTTTTCAGAACCTGGCTTGCTCTCATGGTTGTCCTTCATCTAGTGTTCTGCCAATCCTATTCAGGATGACTCAAGTGAACAGCTTGTAGACGACAGACAACAGGCAGATCAGGTGATTATTGCCAATATTGTGGATGTCTCCCTTCTAGTCCTGGTTTTCCATTGGGAAGGAAACTTGGATTCATACAGGTAGCACGCGAAGAGCTGAGCCAGTATATTGATGAGTACTGACAGCAGATTCTTCAAGTGTTCGGGTCTGACCATGTTTGGGCTGGGGGCTGTTTTTTGTTTGTTTGTTTGTTTGTTTGTTTCTGGGGAAATGGCCTGTCGGATTTCCGAAGGAAGAATAAGGGAAATGACATATCCATTCTGTGGAATTTGGTGTCTTGACAAGTGGGCGTGGCTATCGAAGAGATGCAAGTAGAAGTCATGGGTAATCTTCTCCATTGGCGTTCTGGAAGATTTGATATGTCCATCAAGATTTCAGAGGGCAGTCATCTTGGTCTTGTAGTTTGCGAAGGATAGGTGGGCATTGCGAGTGCTTTTCCCGGATTCTGCCGCATCGGCCAGCACTGCTGCGCTCCTCTCTTTGAGGTCTTCCTTTATCGCTTCTCTGCAGTGCTTTTGGAGATCGGACGTTCACTTTTGCTTTCCTAAGGCTCGCGCCAAGCCTCCTTGGCGAATGAGCTTGAGAGTTTTCAAAGACAGGCCACTTTTTGTGACTTTCTCTCTCTTGGTGTTCTTTGCACATCATGGAGGTGCTGATCCAGTCGATCGTATTCTTTATCAATGTTCTCAAGGACTGCATCTTCTCATGTTGCAGCAATAGTGTCAAAGAGCTCATGAGTGGTGGTCGTTCTGGGAGTTTTCTCCTTAAACTTTGCATCCTTTTCTCCCCACTCCATATAGTGGAATTTACACAAAGGAGATGGTGGTCCAAACCTGTCTGGAATTTTGGGACAAGAGCGACAGTCAGGCAAAACCGTTAGCTGAATATGACATGGTTGATTTTGTTCTGGAACTGTCCATTGGGAGATGCCCCCATATCCAATGTTTAGATTCGGTCTTCTGGAACTGTGAGTTACCGTGGATGGTCTTGGTCGACATGATGAACTCAGACAGTCTTTCACCGTGTTCATTCCATTCTAGGCCACGGATTCCGATGTGGAGTTCTTCAGCTGATCTTCTCAGCTCTATCTTGGCATTAAAATCACCGACAATGATCTTGTAGAAGGTGAGGTCTTCTTTATCGAACTTCTTCAGCTCCATGTAGAACTTCTCATTTTCTTCTTCATCGTAGTTGGATGTTGGTGCATAGACAACAAAGATAGAATCTGCCAGAAGTGAGCCAAATCTATTCAAGTGTAATCATCCGATTCGGGTTGTTAGGAATTTGAATGAATCAATGCTCATGGTCAAGTTCGTGTTGACAAGGACACCGACACCACCGACACCTCTTGTGTCGTGTGTTCTGAGGAACAGTGCTTCTCCAGTGTCAAAAATGACGTGATGTGTTTTTTGCCTTCTCGTCTTGGTCAGACCTGTGATTTCGTACTTGATCTTTCATGCTTGCACCATCAGGTCCTCAACAGATTCATCTGATGCCAGTGTACATGCGTTGAAAGTATAGACAGTCAGTCGTTTTAGTTCTTCATTTTGGCAGCCTGGTTCGGCCCTGAGATTTTTATCAGCCTCTCTTTCATCTTCTTTCTTAACGCTGCCATATTGGGGACCGTTTCAGGGTCAGGGGAATGAGAACAGTTGCATTTACTGTTTTTCCCATATCGAGTATGCCACAAATAGCTTGCCAGGCTCTCCTGTGTGGGCGGGATACTCTCGGTAGCTTGCTGGACTCTCCGACAGTGGTAGAGTCTTTTAAGGTGGCCTTTAATCACCATTGCAGGTGTTCCCATGGTTCAAACCATATTTGGACCCCATCAAATATGGTGTGGTAATCTTGGAAGATGGGTATTTTCTTATGATGTGTTGCATCATGTTTCAATGTAAGTTGTTATAAATATAAAATCAACATTTTTGTGCACATATTTTTCTAAATGTTTAGTGTGAAAATTATATTTTTATCAGTAAGACTTACTTGTTAAAGAGTGCAAAGGATCAGACGAACTTTTCAAGAAGAGAACCCTTGCGACCCACGAATGGCTCCACTGGCTTCTGAATGGCCATGATCCCAGAGGCATACAAACCAATCTCAGAATGCAGCTGCTTTTGACAGAAATACATCTGGACTGAGCATTAAACCACGACGTTGTGCCACTCCGGGTGGGGAGAGGCATTTGTCCCTCTCCCTTTTCCCCCTGGCGGCACGGTGGCTGCCACCTTTCAGGGTCTACTGGACAGAGCGTTTTGAGCCTGCAGTGACACGGCACGCGGGGCCTCATTGAATGGGGGGGTGGAACCGTCCCATCTCCCTGTCCTGACGAGGCCCCAAGTTGACACCCATAAGTGGCTCCTCTGGCTCCAGAACGGACATGAACCCAGAGGCACACAAACCAATCTCGGAACCCAGCGACTTATAGCAGAAATCCCTCCAGGCTTATGACTAGAACCTCAGAAATCCAAAATCACACAAAGCAGCCCCACGACATCATATACTCTTCATAATCAGTAACAGAAAACAAATTATCTAAAGATGTCTGGTCAGCAGTTCTGATTGTTGGGGAAAAATCCAAAGAATAATGGTGGGTCTTTTGTAGAAATATTGAATGTGATCAGAGTGTAGAGAGTAAAAAGTGGAAATCATCTCCCACACAGGCAGGGGGAGGGGTGTATGGTCATTGCATGATCAAGACTTAAACTGGAAAGCTTTGTAACTGTTCTCACGGTGATTCAATAAAATAAACAAATAAATAAATAAATATGTGAATAAATAAATAAATATTTAATAAATAAATAAAACTTAAAAACAGAAAAGAGCACTTTACTCAGTCGTGTATTATTCCCATCAATTGAGATACGATTTAACTGCAAAAATAGAACGACGACACAATAAAGTTACTTATAATCTTATCATTATTACTCTCGAGAACTCATGTTTTTCCCATTATTGTCTGTTATTTGCCTCAAATATGATGACTAGAGCCATACTTGGTGTCTATTTATGATAACCATTATATGATCGGCCTGTATCTGTTCTAATTTTTGTAGGCACAGAAAACTAAGGATAACTGCCAACCTAGATATAAGGAGCAAAAATCATGCAAAACTGAGAAAACAGTGAAAGAGACACAAAAAAGTAAAAGAAGGAAAGGTTTGATAGAAAAGCTTACTAGTTTCCTCCTGGGCCCTGATCCTTCCTGTAATTCTTACTACGAAGAAAGAAGAATCAGACAGTCCATAAAAATAAATGCCAAGTTATATGAATGAACCCACCATACTTGAACTTGGCCTAATGAGCTCAAAATTAAATAAGTATATTAGATTTTCTTTACGTCTTGCTGGAGAGACATTGAAAAAGGGACAAGTAAAAAGTTTCTTATAGTGCTTGGAATGTTATCCTTTATAGATTTCCTTTTATTCAAAATTATAATTTCCCAACCAGTTCTAAGGCATGGAGTCTACAATTATTCAGAGCTGAGATGTCTTGCCCTGGGGGAAATGAAAACACATTTAAAAGTGCTTTCACGCTCAAGAACTGTTTACTCCGTAATAGTAGTTCACTCTCCTAATGTCATCCTGGATCCAGATATTTTGACACTTCAAAACTTCAATAGACATCTTTGAAATGGGCCATAATATTAGGGTTTAATTTTAATGGAGATGTTTAAAAATATCATTTTAGTTCCCATCTCAAATTATGCTTATATGTCACTTAACAGATAATAATCAAGTAAATGATCACCGCATAGCTACATGTCTAATATATACCCCTTGTTGCTGAAAAGTGTGAAAGTTCTAAACGACTAAGCTACAAATGAATGTCTTGTCATACTTAATATTTTTTATTTAATTAAGCTCAACCTGAAAGCTATCACTCAGATGATTGGTAATATTTTCAGCTGTTAATTGTATTTTATCAGTATCCTGCATTAATTTTCTTTTTTTTTTAATTTTAACGAGTCGTCGTGAGATACAGTTACAGACTTACAAATTTTCGTGATTACATTTCAATCCAACAATGTTCTAGTGTCCATTCCTCCAGCAGTGCCCACTCTACACCACCGACGTTCCCACTGTTCCTCCTGCCACCCCCATCTCTTCCTACCCCCTGCCTCTGTGGCAGACACATTCCCTCTTTCTATCTCTTTCCTTTGAGGTGTTAAGGTTTGCAACAGAGGCAACTAGCAGCCATCATGTTTGGTACATAGCCTACTTTCAGCATGCATCTACCATCCAGAATGATCTCTTCAACCATCATTTGCTTAACGGTCTCTTCTCCATCCCACCTTCCCTTTTTCCCAAGCTCATGAGATCGGCTTCCAAGCCGTGGGAACACCCTCCTGGCCTTTATCTCTACTATCATTACGTGTTATTCTCATAGTATGTTATATTATGTTATATTCCACAAATTGGTGCAGTCATTCTCTGTTGCATTAATTTTCTAGGACTATGAAGACATGATATCATGTCCCTTCAACTAGTATTTTTCCCAGTTTGTAGAAATTGCCTACTACTCCATGAGAAAGGACTCACCCTTTAACACCGACATGAAAATATACATACCTATTTCCTTAATCAAAACACTTGAACATCTCTAGTATTGCATTTCCTAATGCATTTTTATTCTTTGGTGTTCATTCTAGTTCGATACTACTAGTAAACTAGCTAAACTTCCATAACCGACATGATAAAAACAGTTATGTTTCATATCCCTATGATAACATCGATCCTGCCAGCCAATGACTGTTGATATAGATTCCAAATCCCATTTAGAATTTTGCTCTTAAGATAATATACACCAAATATTGTTAATATTTTCCCTGGATAACAGATTCAGAGACTCTTGTTTTCACGGTGGTGTTGATGCAGGTAATTATGGTACGATCTTAGTAAATAGCAATCTATACTAGTTGTGAAATATAAGATTGTGATTTGGTATAATTTGAATTGCGATTGATAGGGAAAATCCATTCAACTGATCCCAGCGAGAACTTTAGAGTTGGAAAGTATCTCAAGAGACTTCATGGACTAAGGCGCTTCACAAGACCCCATATTGAGCTATTTGTGTACAAAAGTTTCGAGGGCAGTGTGTTCTTTAGTGAGTAAATTTTTTCACATATATGCTATTCCTAAGGAGAGACTCAGACAGGAGCCATCAAAAACTAATATTACAGGAAAAATGAAGAAAACAGTTCTTCAGTCCGAAGAATAACACGCGTGGTCTATAAAAATGTTCACTACAATACTTTAATAATCACTGTATTACTGTCATCCTGTTGTTCATCGGGTTACTCAAGCGGGTGCCAGAAATGTCTCCTTTTGTCCCAGCCCTGAGATTTTAGCAGCTTCTCCTTGCTCGTCTTTCCCAATGCTGGCATATTGGAGGCTCTTTCAGGGTCAGGCGAATGAGACCCATTATTATTACTGTTTTTGGCATATGGAATATGCCACGGGTAGCTTGCCAGGCTCTGCTGTGCGGGCAGGATACTCATGGTAACTTTCAGGCTCTCCGAGAAGCATATATTTTAATAAATATACATGTATATATTTATAAATATATATTTATAAATACATAATATATATATATCCCTCTATGATTTGTTGTCTACTGTCTGAACCCCATCGAATATGGTGTGGTAATCATGAAAAATATGTAGGGAGTATCTTTATGGTGTGCTAATAATATTAATGAGAAAATAAAGATAAAGATAGAGTTGATGGATTTCTAGTAGGATATTTAGGAGATGTTAGTTCTGTTCTTCCGAACAAGAACATCCTAAATTTTTCTTCTCTTCTTGTTAATATGGATGCACAGAACTAAATGTGACCTTGTCATAGAGAAGAGGAAAATCTTAGTAGTTTTACACAAATAGTTGTACTAAAATACCGGTGGCTACAACTCAACGATTAATTTAAAAGAAAACTGACTTAAGTGTTAATTGTGTTTCTTCTCATTAGGGGGATGGTAAGTATGCACAGACACGTTTATAAAGCAGTGAATTTAAGCTGATCAATATTATGAGCAATGTATCATAACTCATTGAATGAATCTTGTAGAATAAGGAAGGAGTGTTCCTTCTGAATTTGAAAGATAAAACTCAGGTCAGCTTAAATTGTTTAATCTTTATTGTATAACTTACAGAAGGAAAAAGCAAGAAAGAAATTGAGGTGTGAAGGAAGAAGGTGAGACAGTGAAGTAATGGAGGAACATGCGTTAGGGATATCTGATCTGCCAGTGACGTGGGAGAGAGGTATAGCCATAATTCCAAAGAAGAGATTTAGCAACTGAAATCAGCCAACATGAAATCTCAACTAAAACCACTGAACTTTAAGACATAGCTGTCAAGGGGGCAGGTGGCAGGGCAGGGGTGAGGAAGCGGGGGGAGGAAGTGTGGGATCACTAGAGGTGGGAAGTAGATACTCGTGGTGGGATTGGTATTGGAGTATTGTAGCCTGAGACTCCACTATGAATCACTTTGTTACTCGTGGCTCTTTAATTCCAAAATGAAACTTAAAATCTGTTATCAGAAGAGACCAGAGCATAGAACAGCAGACGGTGAGGGGGGTGGGGCAGCACCCACCCAAACAAAACCCCAGTAGCCGCTCACTCCCTTACTCCAAAATTGCTACCAATTCTCTGGTTGGACTCCCTCATCTTGGGCTGAGCCTCATAGAGAAATTAACCCGTCCAAAACAGAGGTACACAGGTCCCTGTGACTGAAATCTCCAGGTTTTCTCACAGTTTTCTCCCCTGCCCCACCACCTCCTCTACTTTCAGAAGCCCTGAAAGCTGCCACCCCGTTAAAATTTTTTTATTAGTGAAACACCATGAGGTACAGTTGTAGATTTACAAGTTTTTGTGCTTGGGTTTCGATTATACAATGATCAAGTACCCATCCCTCCACCAGTGCCCATTTTCCACCACCATGGATAATATCCCTCCCACCCCCATCCCCCCCACCCCACCCTGCCTCTGTGGCAGGGCATTCCCTTTTGTTCTCTCTCTCCTTTTGGGCGTTGTGGTCTGCAAAAGAGGCATTGAGAGGCAAACATGTTCAGTCCATAGTCTACTTTTGCACTGCCCAATCAAAAAGTGTAGATTTCCTTGAGCTCACAGACTCATTCACAGCCATGCAACATCTCCAAACTCTACAGCACTGATAATCCAGTAGCAGCATACCAAGTTGAACGGGATGCAATGTAGAAGACAACCAGTCTTGATAAGGAAAACATGAACCCAGAAAGGTCAACTTGTAACAGCATTTTAGTAATTCCTTCTACATGAACTTGATGTCTCCAAGGTGAGATACATCTTAGACAAATTTTCTTCTAAAGATGCACGTACTTTTATCATTCCGTTAGCACATTAACGGTGACAAGCAATATAAAATGTTATTGTGGGCCCGGTATGGGAGCAGGCTCAGGGGTTGTAGGGAAACTGGGGAGAACGGTGGAGGGAAGGTGACAGTGAAGTGGGATTGGTTTTGGACATTGGAGCTAAAATAAATGATCCCAAACTTCTTTGTAAACCACAGCGCTTACCTCAAGTGTAGGGGGAAAAGAACTTACAAATATTTTATAGAAGAAATTTTAACTCAATTAAAAGATATGCAGGCAGTCTAAAGAGTTGAAGAAATAGATGCACATCACATGTCAGATAAAATGCTAAAATCAAAGCTTTAAAAAGATCTCATAAATCTCAACGATTTGCTCGAGTGGGCCTCCATTGGAGACTTTGTTGTTACTGTGTCTGGCATACCGAATACTCTCGGTAGCTTGCCGGGCTCTCAGAGAGGGAAGAAATCTGTAACTGGCTGTGATCAATTAATTGTAAACACCACTGCACTGGAGTGATAGCACAGTGGGTAGGGCGTTTGCCTTGCACGTAGTCGACCTGGGTTCGATTCCCAGCATCCCATATGGTCCCCCAAGCACCGCCAGGAGTGATTCATGAGTGCAGAGTCAGGAGTGACCCTGAGCATCGCCAGGTGTGATCCACAAATCAAAAATTAAATAAATCTCAACAGCAAATAAAAATCCTAAAAAATCACTGAAACTTGGGAGAGAAAGCGAAGTAATATGCCCCAAAGAGAGCATGTGAACACTAGGTAATGTGAAAAAGTGCTAGCTATCTCTTACTTCCTGGAAAACAAAAATGACAATGAGATATTATCTGATTCCAGTGAGATTGGTATATATTAAAAAGATGGAAGATAGTGTTGGCAGGGATGTTGTGGAAAATGAGCTCTCTTGCACTCTTGGTGAAAACATTCTCTAGTATATTCTCAAAGGTGAACAATTTGGAAGTTTCCCAAAAAAAGAAAAAAGGAAAAAGAAAAGAAAATCATTAGCCTCCAACTTCTTGTGCCTCTCTCTGAGCAATAGGCCCCATATGCAACAGAGGCCTGCCTACAGGAAGATTCTCTTTGTCTCAGGTTGGATCTTTCTTGGAAGATTCCAGAACAAATATCTTGGCCCCAAAACAGTACAGTGGTAAAGAGCAACAAAGTGGTTCTACAATGTATAAAAACTTTGCCGGGGATTGAAAATCAATTCCTATTTTTTGGGGGGAGCGCGAAGTGGGTTCTGTAGGAAGTCAGAAAAACAGAGAAACCTAGATATTTCTCAAAAACAATTCTTCCTCGCTGATGGGTCTAAGACCAGAATACAATTTTCAATGAAAATGCATATTGCGATTCGCTGATAATTTAGGCGCTGAAAATAAAAAATGGCTTGAAGTGAGACTGGGGAGGAGAGAGATTGAAGTAGAGTTCATGTATGAAGACTGGGTGGAGTATATTTACTTCCAGGGTAGATACTTATAATACTTATATTAAACTTATAGTATCCACACATAAAGCGGAATACTATATTCAGCCTGTATTCTTCCAACCTGATCTAATTCTCAAACTTTCAGATATAGGATGAGGTCATTTTATAGTCACAATTCTTTCCGTTTTTACAACCTAGAGAAATAAAAGAAATGAAGTGAATGGGAAGAGTGAAAGAAAAAATGGACCTGTGTTTTACAAACGTTGGGTTGGGTGGTCTGAGGCACTGAGACAAGGAAGGCGAGAGAAATTGTTGTTCACGGAGGATCACAAGGCTCACTCATATCTTGTGACCAACAGCAGCCTTCTCAGCCTCCTTGTATTTGCCGGCTTATTATAATCATGTCCAATGAAACGCAACAGCTAGGAAGAATCAAACCAAAGAACCGCAGGTAAAGGAAACATTATCAGTTACAGGAAGGACAACATGGTCAGTTACACTCTCCACATGCCCAACACTAAGCTCCACAAGTCACCACTTCCTCACACCCGGGGTCTGTGATAAACAGTAGAGGATGTTAAAATCTAAATTTGAGCTAGGTTTAATATGTGAGAAGAGGAATCTGCTGCTTTGTGCTACGGGCACTTGCTGAGCACGAAGGGTCAGTTTTGGCCTTTTCCATCTCAGTCAGACTCTCAAGCTTAGGTTCGACCACTCAATGCAATGTGCTTTTCTGATTCTGCTTCGTGCTTGCAGGGCAGCGTCCAAGGACTCATCTTCATGATCTAGTTGGGCACCAACAGACCTGATGGAGAAGCTTTCCAGATATGTCAAAGTCTCTCCCTCCTTTCCATCCGTATCCTGCGTTAGGAAAAAGAGACTCGGGGAAAGGAGAATAGAGAGTGGGTTGGAGTAGGTTAACTAACATGACTTTCCCTCCTCATCTTGAAATCCAAAAGTTCAGGCTCGGAGATTGGAGGTAAGTTGATGGGAAAGAACCTGATGTAGCAGCTGCTCTGATAAAGACTCTCGCTGCAGACTAATCTAGCCAGGACATTGTCTTCCCGGGTAACACAGTTCAGCACATCATGGTTAATTCACTCCTACCCACCTTGATTGGGTTGGAAGCTCTGTAGCATAAGATATGAAGTGGTCACAAAGAAGTTCAGTTGCTACTGGGATACTCTGATTCGTGGAGATAGCTCTTTCTTCTGCAAAACTTGACCGGGCATAGAAAATTTTAAAGGAGTGGTGGGGTGAAAAGAATAATGGGAGCTGGCATGGAAAAGATACCCAGGGGATATGCATGAATCTAGTACTTGGAAGAGTGAGCTATGATAACCCCTCACAGTAAATAGCACGTTCAGCATGCTTTCAACATGACCTAAAACCTCTAATGAGGGTCCACCAACTATACTATGTAACCTTGTTTCTGTCATAAAGTCCAAAATGCTCTTGTGGATCTGAGTATTCCATGACCGTGCGGGGGATGGAAGGGGAGTGGTGGATGTGAGCACACTTACTTTTCACTTGGGATTGTGTTAGGGTCGAGATGCTCACCGCCCGTGAAGGAAGACTCCAAGAGACTTTCTCATGCAACAGGCACAGGGTTTATTGTCCAACATACTGGGGCTTACTGCATGTCCCGAAAACAGGACAGAGGCAGAGAGCCCCGAGCCAAAGAACAGTGGGTTTTTATAATCAAGTATAAAGGAATCTTACAGTACAGCAATCTGCAGCTTTACTAAGAACAGAACGACACTTGCACAAGATTAACTCCTTCTGAACATCTGAGCACATGTCCCCATATCAGGCCCAACCACAAGGTCCTAGCAGGGGGTAGGTGGGAGCTGCATTATAACTCTTTCCAGCCAGCTTTTACAACTCTAGCTTTCACAGCCTTTACAGTTTTCTGGTTAACTCTTTCCTACCACTTAACTCTTTCATGACTATTTGCCCAGGCGGCCCTTACATTTCTATCTCTGGCCTTACAATTGGAGCACTAGGCAGGAGAGCAGCACCCAAGCAACAATGGGAACAGCCACAGGATGCTGCATCTGACATGACTAGAGGAGATTGTCAGGGGCAGGGATGGAAGTGCTCAGGCAGGCGGCAAGCACAGGGTCCACCACCCTTTTCCTTTTGTCTGATCCCCAGGAAGAAGTGGACCTGACTGACATACCTCTCTGTCTGGTGACTGAACAGGTTTGATTCTCTGATACTCGACCCCTTCCACCTCTTAGGCGGAACATGACTGAGTCTGAGAGTGTTTTGTGTCTCCTTAGGAAAGACATTCTTCTGCGCCCTCCCTCCGGTACCTGAGACGCAGACATGTTTGGAAATGCATCTTGTCTCAGCTCCCATTTACCTTCCTTGCTGGGATCTGTGATATTCTGTCAGGTCAGGAACGGCCAGCCTTGTAGAGGACATTCTAAGGGAAGCACACTGAAAAGTATAATACAAAAATGGGGCCCGGAAAGGACTGCTAGGAAAGAGTAGGAGGGATTCTGGGAGATTCCTTGAATAGCTGCAGCAAAGAATGGGAAATGTCGAAGATGTGATCTCTTTCTAGTAGCAGATTAACTTCTTTCCAGGGCAACAACCAACCCGAGCTTTCCCCACAGTTTAGCTTTCTGAAAAACTAAGGAGAATGGAATTTGACATGTTCTGTGAAATACAATCTTAGTGCTTTAGACCCTCCTTCTGTAATTTGTGTTACTTTAAGTCCACCCCATCATTCCCCACACCACGTTCCCTGCAACCGGGCACTCTTGGTCTGTAACCCAGTGACCACAGTTTACTACCATTAATATCATCCTTAAACTTGAGTTGTTTCTCTAGATGAGAGATTATGCTGTATTTGTTTTTCTGCGCCTAATTTATTTGTCACACGAAGAAGTCCTCCAATCCCATCCTAGTTGTTATGCACTTCATAACTCCATAACTATTTTTCACGTGTCTGCATAATATTCAATTGTGTATGTATTTTTATCCATTTTATTATACTAGACATTTTAATTTATCCATATTCATATTGAATATGAATATACTTATATGTATATCTTTCTAAGATTATTTTTTTGTTTGGGTGGTGGTTGGATAGAAGTGTGATAGCTGGGTCACATGAGAGCTCCAACTTATTTTTATGAGAACTATACATTTCATTTTCTAAAAAGGCACTAGTAGACAACATTCTCACTAATATTGAATAACTGTTTCATTTTTGCCACCCCTGTTTCCAGGAAATATTTCCATTGTCATATATATATATATATATATATATATATATATATATATGCTCCTGGACATATATCACGATCATCCTGTTGTTCATCGATTGCCTCGAGCAGGTACCAGTAACGTCTCCTTCTCCCTAGCCCTGAGATTTTAAAAGAGCCATATTCAATGCTCTTTTAGAGTTAGGAGAATGAGACCCATCATTGTTACTGGTATTTGGCATATTGGGTACGCCACGGGGAGTTTGCCAGACTCTGCCATGTGGGCAGATTACATTCGGTAGCCTGCTAGTTTGTACAAAGTAAGAATGAGATAATAAGATGTCCGGGAGCTTCCAGGAGCTAGGTTTTATAGTCTCTGGGTCATGGCCGTTGATGGGACCAACCTGGCGCTGGCAGCAGCTGGTAGGTGTGACGCCAACTTACTGGAAGATGGGGGATCTGGGTGGAGAAGGCCCAGCCCCGATCCGAGCAGGCTTTGAGATCTCAGCCCCGGGACCCGCATGCCTGGTTCCTCTGCCGGTTCCTTCATGCATGAGGCTTGTCCGGACGAGTGGAGAGTGATCGCAGCGTGACTGTGGCTGGTTCTGGAGGTCTCCGGCTGCTGAAGCTCTGCTCGGTGGGGGGGGGGGGGGGATTCAATCCACCCCCTCCGAGGGGCCCTGGTGAGGACAGCCAGGTACAGGGACAGGAGACTCTGGACATATATCTATATATGAACATATATACATGTATCTTTCTATATGTATAAATGTGTGTGTATATAAACATATTTGTGTGTATTTGATTGTGGTTCCCTGACACTAAATGACGGTTATCACCTTTTTATATTCTTATTGCCTATCAAGTTATGTCTCCATGTTAGAAGAGTTACTTAATTTCTTCTCCCCAATTTTTGATAGGGGTATTGTAGTTTTCTGTTACTTAACTTTATTAATGTTTTATAAATATGGGATGTTAGTGCTTTATCTAATGTATTATATTCAAACAACTTCTTCCAGTGTTTTTATTTCAGCCCGCTTTCCTTTTGCCATGCAATAAGTTTTATACTTTTCATATTCCCACCTGCTTACTTTTGCTTTTGCTATGGTTTCTAGTGCAATTAAATCATTGAAAACATGCCTGGAATCCAAAGCCTGGACATATCTGTCTATATTTGCTTTAACATAATTTATGGTATCTGGTTTAATCTCATCCTTGATCTACTTTGAACTTTTATGGATCCATATTGATTTTTATTGATAGTGGGTATTCAGTTTTAAAACAATATTCTTTTCTGTTCAATTTTGTTTGTGGGACACCGTTCATATTCTACAGAGTTTAATGCAAGCTTTACACTCAGGGGTCACTGCTGTCAGTGCATGTGGGAACATATATGGTTTATGGAAAAGAAGTAGGCTCTGCAGCTTGCAAGACAAGTGCCTGTTTTCCTATACTCTCTTCCCCCCAACATCACTTGACAAAACAGCATTCCTTGCTCCACCAATGTAACTAGCACCTTTGTGAAATATTTATCTGAGGTCTAAATCTGGTTCTAAATTGCAAACACTTTGATATGACAACCAGCACCATGCAGTTTGATTACTATAGTAGTGTCGTATAAATAAAATTAGGAAATGTAATACAGCTGAACTTCTCTTCCTCAGGATAATCTTGGCTACTTATGTGGTGGGAAGCTTCCATATGAAATATATGATGTACAACCTGGTACTTTAAGACTGTCTTTGGGATGCTCATAGAAAGTGCATTGTCAGCATAATGCTTTGGGTAGAATATGACTACTTCAGGAAATTTTGATTATTCGAATGAATATATATGGAATATAATTCTATTCTATAGTATCCTCTTTTACTTCTTTAAGGAGAAACTAAATATTACAATGGCAGAAGACTTCTGCATTTTTTAAAAAATTTTATTGAATCACCGCGAGATAGTTACAAGATTTCATGTTTGGGTTACAATCACACTGATCAAACCCCCATCCCTTCAAAAGTGCACATTCCCCACCAACGAATATCCCCAGTTTACCCCTCCCTTTCCTACCCTTCCCCTGCCTCCATGGCAGACAATATTCCCCATACCCTTTCTCTACTTTGGGGCATTATGGTTTGCAATACAGACCCTGAGAGGTTATATGTTTGGTCCTTTAGCTACTTGCAGCACACATCTCCCATCCCGACCAGTTCCTCAAACCATCATTTTCTTAGTGATCCCTTCTCTATTCCAGCTGCTTTCTCCACTTTGCTCATGAGGCAGGCTTCCAGCTATGGAGCAATCTTCCTGTCCTGTGTATCTACAGTCCTTAGGTGCCAGCCTCATGTTATGTTGCTTTATATTCAACAAATGAGTGGAATATATGTCTATGTCTGTCCCTCTCTTTCTGACTCATTTCATTTATCATGATACTCTCCACGTCTATCCATTTATAAGCAAAGTTCATGACTTCCCATCTCCTAACAGCTGCACAGTATTCCATTGTGTAGATGTACCAAAGTTTCTTTAACCAGCCATCCATTCTAGGGCACTTGGGTTGTTTCCAGATTTTGGCTATTGTGAACAGTGCTGCAATGAACATATAGATACAGATGTCATTTCTACTGTGCTTTTTTGCATCCTCGGGATATAGTCCCAGAAGTGGTATTGCGGGGTCCTATGGAAACTTAATTTCTAGATTTTGAAGAACTTTCCAAATTGTCTTCCAGAAAGGCTGGATTAGTGGGCATTCCCACCAACAGTGAAAGAGCGTCCCTTTTTTCCCCACATCCACGCCAGCACTGGTTGTTTTTGTTCTTTTGAACGTATGCCAGTCTCTGTGGTGTGAGATGATATCTCATGGTTGTTTTGATTTGCATCTCCCTGATGGCTAGCGAGGTGGAGCACTTTTTTCATGTGCCTTTTGGCTATTTATATTTCTTTTCTGAGGAAACCTCTGTCCATTTCTTCTCCCCATTTTTTGATGGGGTTGGACGTTTTTTCTTGTACAATTCTACTAGTGTCTTGTATATCCTGGATGTTAATCCCTTATCAGAGGGATATTGGGTAAGTATTCTTTCCCGTTCTGTGGGTTCTTTCTGTACTCTTGTCACTTGTTTCTTTTGAGGTTTCTTTTGAGGTTTCTTAGTTTGATGTAGACCCATTTGCTTATGTTTGCTTCCACTTGCATGGCCAGTGCTGTTTCATTCGTCCCTGAAGATGCTTTTAGCTTCAATGTCATGGAGAGTTCTGCCTACATTTTCCTCTATGTACCTTATGGATTCATGCCTGATATTGAGGTCTTTACTCCACTTTGATCTGAATTTTGTGCCTGACATTAGACAGAGGTCACAGTTCATATTTTTTGCAGGTTGCTATTCAGTTTTCCCAGCACCACTTGTTGAAGAGGCTTCCCTTGTTTCACCTCAAATTTCTTGTTTCTTGTCAAAGGTTAGGTAGTCATATATTTGCGGGTCAGTGACAGAATATTCAACTCTGTTCCATTGGCCTATGGGTCTGTTTCTAGCCCAGTACCATGATGTTTTAATTTCTACTGCTTTGTAGTACAGTATGAAGTTGGGAAGGGTGATGCCACCCATCTTCTTTCTCCCAAGGATTGCTTTAGCTATTCGTGGGGGTTTATTGTTCCAGATGAATTTCAGGGCTGGAGCGATAGCACAGCGGTAGGGCATTTGCCTTGTGCGCAGCCGGCCCGGCCCTGCCGGGATCAATTCCTCTGCCCATCTCGGAGAGCCCGACAAGCTACCAAGAGAATCTCTCCCGCACGGCAAAGCCTGGCAAGCTACCTGTGACGCATTCGATATGCCAAACACAGTAACAACAAGTCTCACGATGAAGATGTTCCTGGGCCCGCTCTGAGAAAATCGATGAACAATGGGAGGACAGTGGACAGTGCTATGAATTTCACGAGTTTTTTGTCTATTTCTTTGAAAAATGTCATGGGTATCCTGATAGGGAACACATTAAATTTGTATAGTGCTTTGGGCAGTATTGCCATTTTGATAGAATGTTAATCCTCCCTATCTCTGAGCAGGGGACGTGTCTCCATTTCCTAGTGTCCTCTTTTATTTCTTGAAGTAGTGTTTTGTAATTTTACTTGTGTAGGTCCTTCACCTCTTTGCTTAAATTGATTCCGAGGTACTTGATTTTCTGAGGTACCGTTGTGAACAGGATTGATTTTTTAATGTCTGTTTCTTCTGTTTCATTATTTGTATATAAGAAAGGCATGGACTTTTGGGTGTTGATTTTGTAGCCTGCCACTTTACTAAATCGACTTGTTGTTTCTAGGAGCTTTTCTGTAGAGCCTTTTGTGTTTTCTAAGTATAGTATCAGATCGTCTGCAAATAGTGATAGCTTGACCTCTTCCTTTCCTATCTGTATGCCCTTGATACCTTTCTCTTGCCTAACTGCAATGGCCAGGACTTCCAGTAATATACGGAATAGGAGTGGTAAAAGTGGGCAGCCTTGTCTTCTGCCCGAACTTAGAGGGAAGGCTTTTAGTTTTTCCCCATTGAGAATGATACTTGCCGTGGGCTTGTGGTAGATGGCTTTGACTATATTGAGGAAAGTTCCATCAACACCTATTCTGTGGAGAGTTTTCATCATAAATGCGTGCTGGATCTTGTCAAGTGCTTTCTCTGTGTCTATTGATACGATCACATGGGTTTTATCTTTTCTTTTTTTTTTTTGATATGACAGATTATGTTGATCGATTTCCGAATGTTAAACCATCCTTGCATCCCCGGGAGGAATCCTGCTTGGTCACGGTGTATGATCTTTCTGATGAGTTTTTGGATTCTATTTGCTAACAGTTTGTTGAGGATTTTGCATCTGTGTTCATCAGGGATCATGATCACGATCATCCTGTTGTTCATCGATTGCCTCGAGGAGGCACCAGTAACGTCTCCTTCTTCCTAGCCCTGAGATTTTAAAAGAGCCATTTCAATGCTCTTTCAGGGTTAGGAGAATGAGACCCATCATTGTTACTAGTATTTGGCATATTGAGTACGAGACGGGAAGTTTGCCAGACTCTGCCAAGTGGGCAGGATACTTTTGGTAGCCTGCCAGGTTCTCCAATGGAAAAATTAAAAAAAAATAAGACGTTGCGTGCTGCAAATGTGGCCGTGCGCTTCCGGGAGCTGGGTTTTATAGTCTCTGCTTCTTGGCTGTTGATGGAACCAACCTGGCGCTGGAGGCAGCTGGTGGGTGTGATGCCTACCTAGTAGAAAATGGGGGGGTCTGGGTGGAAAAGGCCCAGTCCCAATTTGAGCAGGCTTGGAGATCTTAGCCCTGGGAGACCCGCGTGCCTGGCTTCCTTTGCCAGTTCTTTCATGCATGAGGCTTGTCTGGAAGTGTGGAGAGTGGTTCCAGCATGGATGGCTGTGGCTGGCTCCGGAGGTCCTCAGCTGCTGGGGCTCTGTTGTGGGGGGAGGGAAACTCAACCACCCCCATCCAAGGGGCCCTGGTGAGGACAGCCAGGCGAGGGGGCAGGAGACTCTGCGCTGTTCTTTTCCGGGAGCTGGGTTTTATAGTCTCTGCATCTTGGCTGTTGATGGGACCAACCTGGCGCTGGCAGCAGCTGGCGGGTGTGACGCCTACCTACTGGAAGATGGGGGGTCTGAGTCTATCATCAGGGATATTGGCCTGTAGTTCTCTTTCTTTGTGGTATCTCTGTCTGCTTTTGGTATCAGGGTGATATTTGCTTCATAGAAACTGTTCAGAAGTGTTTTTCATAATTCAATTTCGTGGAACAGATTGGGAGTAAGTCCCCTTTAAAGATTTGGAAAACTTCACTAGTGAATCCATCTGGGCCAGGATTTGTGTGCTTGGGGAGACTTTTTATTACCGTTTCAATTTTTTGATGGTGATAGGTCTGTTCAGGTGTTCCAGGTCTTCTTGGTTCAACCTTGGGACCCTCTAAGAAACTAGGAATGTATCCATTTCCTCGAGGTTTTCGTATTTTGTGGCATAAAGCTTCTCAAAGGACTTCCTGAGGACCCTTTGAATTTCTGTAGTTTCCGTTTTAATGTCTGACTTTTCATTTCTGATTCGGTTTATTAGGGTTTTCTGTCTCCCTTTCTGCATCGTTTATATAGTTGATTCCTATACATTTGAAGTTTATGGACATAATTTTATTTGCCTTATTCTTGGGGTGGGGGGTCACACCCCGCAATGTTCTAGATTACTCCTGGCTTTGCGCTCAGGAATTACTCCTGGTGGTGCTTGGGAGACTATATGGGATGCTGGGGATTGAACCGGGTCGGCTGCCTACACAGCACAAGCTCAACCCATTGTACCATGGGTATAATTTTATATAGAAAAATGTACATAATGCAATTAGTGTATTATAACAAAAATATACGATGCAGTCAAAACAAAATAAGTTGTAAGAATTTTTGATTTAATTTTCTTTATTATTAATTTTTTAATTTAGATGTTGGCTAGTAAAACACCTACATGGAGTTTAATATTTCATATATTTAAATGTATAATAATTAGCTATTAATTGTGGTTTCCATGGTAAACTATAGATTCTGAAATTTTATTTCAGTGTATTAGCAGAGTTTTGGATTGTTGGTCTTATAGCTTGTGTTATAAATTAGGTGCCGCAACGCTATTTACTGAAATGGAGTGGTACCTGCAATGAAAATACACTTTCTCATTTTTGGCATTGTATGTGACCTCTTCAATACTTTTAGATTAAGATGACGGATCATTTTTAAGAACTGTATATATATATATACAAATAAAAATAAAATATATTTATAGAAAATAAAATCTATCTTTTTAAGCTACTTTGCTGAGCTGTTTTTCAAAATGATGACTTATTTTCTCCCACATTGAACTGGACAGAGTGCAAAACGGAAACACTCAGAAAGTTCCCAAAGAACATTCCACTAGAAGTTTATACACAGCAATATCACTATTTCCAATAGTTTGATACTCAAGCTACTCTATCTTTCTCTAGGCACTCATAGATGGATGTACCCTACATCTTCTGGTCCCTCTGCAGATATCAAGAGTAAAGAACACATGATAAGCTGTTCATTTAAATGTATATGTTTCACGGAAAAGAACTTTCAATTTCTCCTATTCTCGATAATAAAATTCCATGGTAAAATTTTTGTATTACTTGATAAATTATAATCCAGGGTAGACGGAGGATTGAAGAGACATTTCGATCATTCAGGACAAGTGGGATGCTAGAAAATTGTAGGCATATGTGTATCATATCCACATCCCTCAGTTTAACTTCAGATACAAGATGATCCCCATCACACTTGGGTTCTCAGTGGTGTCCACAGAACCTACAAGATCAGCAGCACTGCAGCTCTGTGACCTCACATCAAACCAAAACATGTGCCGCTGGCTGGTCAAGCTACCAGTGGTCCAGGATAACCTGAGCCACTCAGGTGTTGCCGAGACTTAAAAAACAATATAGATTATACTGAATAAATGAGTTCAGAGACACTGTCTACAAATTTCAGGCTCCGGGAAGACCTAATCATGTAAGCAAAGATAATGTGCAGTAGAGGATGTGACAGAGCAATACAATCTATGCCAGCACCTGTGCTTGAACAGGACCCTAACATATCGCAAAGAGAAGGGAGTGCGATAGGTGTCGGAACCAAGGCCCATCCAGGTCTGCGTCATGGGAGGTGAAAGAAATTAACAGGGAGCCACACTATGTAGCCAAGTCAATGAACCTAAAGCCAGCCCAGTCCTCAGATGGACAGAGCTGAACTCTCCAGTGAGAGTCGCGCATAGCGCAGCCTTGGGGATCCCTTAATTGTGTGTGATGCTGGGTTGCTCAGGCAGAAGTTTCCGCTGCCTATAGATTAGTACTCTCAGGTGTGGGGGGGGGGGGAAGCAAAAACACTTGGAGAAAATCTAGATGAGCACAGAGTGGAGCTATGGGGCCGGGAGCGGAAGGGTTGCTCTAGAGTGTCCCGGTATAGGGGACAGTGGGAGCAGAGACAGGACAGCTGAGTGGACTTGCAGGGTGAGACTCAGTCTGTCATGCTTCAGAATCCAGGACTTAAGCCAAGTATTTTGCAGGCATGTGTTGCTGGACCCTCAGTGGTGATTAACAATTGAGATTTTCCTAGGGATCCGGATGAAGGTGGATGAAGAAAGAACTGGATTTCTCTCACACAGAATTATTCCTCAGTGATGCTCAGAGGAAAGAATTCAAACGACATCATATGGATAGAAGTGTTTATTATTATTATTTGGCAAACCAGGATTCAACTGGGGAGGAGGTAGATGCAATGTGGTGTCCAGGGTAGAGAGCGGGTGGAGATTTCCTTCCAGGCTCCCTTTAAGCCTGGAAAGATATCCTTAAGGAGCTGCATGTGGATTCAACTAGCCGGTTGCTGACCTTATTTAGCTCTCAAACTTGCAGACGTATGGCAGTACAAACAGACAGTCATAATTTTGCCATTTTTCATAGCCTAAAGAGACAAGAAGAGGAGGGATCAGTGGAATGCTTAAAGCTGGAAACAGGAGAGAGAGGCATCACAGACAGGGCCAAAGTCCCTCCCTCTTTTTGTGTGTCATACTCCTGCTCCAAGGAGAAGGGGCTCAGAGAAAAGAGAGCTGAGAGAGACTAGGAAAGGGCTAGCGAGTCATGAATTCGGGAATGTACCCCCTTCCAAACGGTCAGGCTCAGAAACTGGTTTTGGGGATATGTCAGAAGTGGAACAGATATAAACATAGAAACCTCTTTGTTCTTACCTGTGTGGCTTAGAACAGCCCCACAGTACCCGGATTTGGTAGGGACTCCTTTCTCCCAGGCCTCATAGTTCAACACATCGCCATTACTCCACTCCCATCCACCTGCATTGGGTTTAGTCTGTGAAGACAGGACAGATGAACACCTGAGTCTCAGTTGCTCCTTTGATGCTCTGGCAGCATTTTCACTGGAATCCCTGAGTGACACCCAGCACCAGAGAATCTGTTTGGCTCTTTAAAGAGGAGATCTGGAGAGGAAATCTAAAAATTGTCTTTAAAGTCTTGATCTAGTGTGTAGGAATAAAAGTCACCAATACCACTGAGAGTAGCAGGATTGTTGAGCACAACATGTGGTGCAATCCAGGCTAGGCACTTCTGGGCCTCAAAGGTCACGCAGATTCTGAAGTGGACAGTGTACCCACCCTTCATTGATGAACAACTCAGCACATCTTAGGCACACCATCACTGGCCGCAACAAAAAAATTGACTTAGGAAATCTTCGGTACACATTGTTTGAAAAGGGGGACTGACATCAGCTAGAGATGAGGCCATGCCGCACAACGCACAGCTGCATATGGGCTCAGGGCTTCATTCTCCAGAAGAGCATCTGAATACTCTGGAATTCAGGGTGGCCTAGTCTAGTTATTGGGCAGACTAAGGGAATCAATCGGATGACTCAGGATGGCAAATGGAGCTGTAAAGTTACCCGAGAACAGAAGACGCAATCTCACCTCTGTGTTGTCATGGAGTCCAATCCAGACAAGAGAGGGTGCTGTCCCACTGTTCTTGATGAGGGAGCCCACGAAGTAGCCCTCAGACTGAGTGGACACAGACACGAGGTGTCCATTGCGACGTTTCTGGCATTCCGACTATGAGAGGAAGAAAGAGATTGGGAGAAGCTTGCATTACACTGGGACTTAAGACGTGGAGGAAGATAAGGAACTGCAGGTGTACTGTAAATTGTGCTTGTCATTCTACCTAGTATGTCCCAATAAAATGGAAGCTCCCCTGAACACCATTGTCTAAGGGCCCCACCCACCCAACCCCTCCCACCCCCAGAAATACACATCATTCCCCTTTCAATTACAGTTACTCACATCCGCATCCATCCAGGATTTTGCTGTCTTAAAGAAAGCATAACAGTGGTTGCCATAGGCATTGGAGCCTTTGGGGCACCTGGCTCATGGAGACAACTCTTCATTCTGCAGGTCTTCCCCTGACATAGGAAAATGTAAAGGAGTGACGGAGTGAAAAAAGAAGAATGGGTATTGTGTTGGAATGGGCACCACGGGGATATGCGTGAGGGCAGTACTTGAAATAGTGAACCATGACCATCCCTCAGCCTTTCCAACACATTCAGAGTGTTTTCAAGAGTCACCAGAAACTTTTGATGAGAAATCCTCTGTTCCACTCTTTCACATGGATTTTGTAAAATGCCCAAACTGTGCTCCCGGATCTGAGTATCCCACGACACAGGGGCTGGATGTGGGAACGCTTACCTTTCACCTGGGCTTGGAGCACCAGGCAGGAGAGCACCAGCCAAGGAACAGTGGCCATGGGAGGCAGCATCTTGTCTCACGGGAGAAGGCTGTCAGAGGCAGGGATGGAATTTGGGTCAGGCAGAAGGCAAGGAGAAGAACCCACTGCTCCATTTCCCTGTTATATTTGTTTAATTCCCAGACGACTGATATCTCCAAGTACGGTGACAGAACAGATTTGATATTCTGAATATTCTTCCCAGGATGCCTTACAAAGTTATCACTGCTATGCCTGTCAGCGCTTGTATTCTCTTCGGAGTGTGAGTCTTTTCCCTCCTCCCTCTAGTGTCTTGCATCAGTTCCCACTTACCTTTCTTGTAGGTATTTTTGAGAGTCTGTAGGTCAGGAGAGTCCATCCTTTTAAAAGATGTTCTGGGGTTGGGAAACTTCAATGAAGAACGCAAAGTTGCAACCTTGAGGGCCTGCTGGGAAAGAGTAGGCGGGGATTCCTGGAGGTTCTTGAGATATGGAGGGGTCTTTCCAGCAGCGGCTGGGAATTGCCACAGCTGTGCCTCTTTCAGATACCAGAGAAATATCTCCTCAGGACTACAAACAACCTATACATTAGTTTTTTCTCACGACTACATGGAATAGAGTTTTAGCACTAATTTTCTTGTGGTTTCTTTTGGTCTTCTCTCTTTATGTATAAAATTTTCACAGTGTCATGTTATATATACTTAGAAAATTTTGTTTTCAGAAAAATTCCATTGAGAAACATTCATGCCAATCACAGAAAACTTCCCTTTATTCATAAGCAGTCTACAAGGAATTTATCAGTATAACATATATATATACAGACATACTTTTCATTTGAAAGTATATTTATAATTTCATATAAGATGTAAATGTGAACAAAAAGGGTGATACATTTCTCAACTGAAACACAGGTTTAATTAGTAACATATTTTAATCTCTCCATATAACCTTAGAGACAATTTTTCAATGAAATTTTTTCAAAGAAACATGAGTCTGTGATTTGATAGGTGTTTTAAAGTTAAATTAGAGTGAAGTAAAAAGAAAATTTGAAAAAGAAAGCAAGTAATAATGTGTAGATATGTTGCTCTAATATTACGTGTAATCTTAAGGAGATTGATAGATGGAAGAATATATCAACGCCAGCAAAGCCAGATCTTAGGGAACTACAGTTCACTTTCCTCCAAACCACCTTCATGTCGCTTCTTTAACCATTTGTTTTTAATTTTCTTTTCTCTGAGGCTATATCTCCTGATGATTATCCATTTCACTATTTTGTCTTCAAAATGTGTCTGCTCCTGTGCGTTGGGTTTTGGGAACTGCGATATTCCAAGTGATTCAATGGACTTCCAGGTACAATATGGTGAAACATGACAACAGGACAGCACTTCATCAAGGAGGGCGTCCAAGAATGAGGTGCCACCCTGGCCCGTCAGTGCTAGGCATTACTGGAAATATCTTACAGAGTCCAAGATATTCAAAGTAACACACAAGGGTCTTTCAGGGAACAGTGTTTTAACACGGGTTGTTGCATGAAAGGTGCTGCCTTTTGTCAACGCACAATCATTCCGCCTTTCAGATTGAAGGTGCACATGTGTATGTGTGTGAGTGTGTATATGTGTGCATATGTGTGTGTGTGTCTGTGTTGTGTTGAGGGCTACACCAGTAGGTATGTATCATGTATAGTATTATTTTGTGCAGGTATTGACTGATCAAATACCATTTTACTTTCTAATTCATATGATGGTGTAATATAACTATAAAATTATTTATTAAAAACATGACAAAGTTAGAGCACCTACAACATGAACAATGTGCTGATGAAACATAACAGAGTTCTTCTCTCAAGTTTAGTCTCCCTGTCCTGATTTCTAGAAATTCTTCCTCTTCTACATGGTACCAAAGGAAAAAAGTGATGCAATCTGATTTCATATCTTGTAGGCTATAAGCAAAAATTGATATGGGGAAAATTACAGATGGCAGTAGTCCAGAGGAGGTGTGAATTTGGTACCTGAAAGAGGCTACACCTGTGGCAATTCCCAGCCACTTAGAGGAAGACTCCTCCCCATTTCAGAAATTTGTAAAACCCCTGACTTGCCTTTCCCAGCAGCTCTAACAAGGTCAGAATTTGGTGTCATTCATTGCAGTGCCCCGCCCTCAGAACATCTTTTAAAAGTGTGTTCCTTCTTGATCTGACACAACATTAACCAACCCGGCAAGTAAGGTGAGTGGGAGTTGATACAAGATGCTCTCCAAGTCAGGGCTCATTCTCAGATTCCACGGGAAGGCTGGGAAAGATTCCCAATCCTGAGAGGACACAAGCACTGTCAGACTCAGCACTGGTAAACCTGAGAGATTTCATGGGTAGAATCTCAGAATATCAAATCACTTCTGGCACCCTACTGCGAGACTCGAGTTAGTCAGGTCAATGAGAATAAAACAAAGGAGACAGGGAGATGAAGCAGTGACTTCTCCTTGCCTTCTGCCTGACCCAAATTCCATCCCTGCCTCTGACAGCCTTCTCACGTGAGACAAGATGCTGCCTCCCATGGCCACTGTTCCTTGGCTGGTGCTCTCCTAACTGGTGCTCCAAGCCCAGGTGAAAGGTAAGCGTTCCCATATCCAGCCCCTGTGTCGTGGGATACTCAGATCCGGGAGCACAGTTTGGGCATTTTACAAAATCCATGTGAAAGAGTGGAACAGAGGATTTCTCATCAAAAGTTTCTGGTGACTCTTGAAAACACTCTGAATGTGTTGGAAAGGCTGAGGGATGGTCATGGTTCACTATTTCAAGTACTGCCCTCACGCATATCCCCGTGGTGCCCATTCCAACACAATACCCATTCTTCTTTTTTTACTCCGTCACTCCTTTACATTTTCCTATGTCAGGGGAAGACCTGCAGAATGAAGAGCTGTCTCCACGAGCCAGGTGCCCCAAAGGCTCCAATGCCTATGGCAACCACTGTTATGCTTTCTTTAAGACAGCAAAATCCTGGATGGATGCGGATGTGAGTAACTGTAATTGAAAGGGGAATGATGTGTATTTCTGGGGGTGGGAGGGGTTGGGGGGTGGGGCCCTTAGACAATGGTGTTCAGGGGAGCTTCCATTTTATTGGGACATACTAGGTAGAATGACAAGCACAATTTACAGTACACCTGCAGTTCCTTATCTTCCTCCACGTCTTAAGTCCCAGTGTAATGCAAGCTTCTTCCAATCTCTTTCTTCCTCTCATAGTCGGAATGCCAGAAACGTCGCAATGGACACCTCGTGTCTGTGTCCACTCAGTCTGAGGGCTACTTCGTGGGCTCCCTCATCAAGAACAGTGGGACAGCACCCTCTCTTGTCTGGATTGGACTCCATGACAACACAGAGGTGAGATTGCGTCTTCTGTTCTCGGGTAACTTTACAGCTCCATTTGCCCTTCTGAGTCATCCGATTGATTCCCTTAGTCTGCCCAATAACTAGACTAGGCCACCCTGAATTCCAGAGTATTCAGATGCTCTTCTGGAGAATGAAGCCCTGAGCCCATATGCAGCTGTGCTTTGTGCGGCATGGCCTCATCTCTAGCTGATGTCAGTCCCCCTTTTCAAACAATGTGTACCGAAGACTTCCTAAGTCAATTTTTTTGTTGCGGCCAGTGATGGTGTGCCTAAGATGTGCTGAGTTGTTCATCAGTGAAGGGTGGGTACACTGTCCACTTCAGAATCTGCGTGACCTTTGTGGCCCAGAGGTGCCTAGCCTGGATTGCACCACATGTTGTGCTCAACAATCCTGCTACTCTCAGTGGTGTTGGTGACTTTGATTCTTACACACTAGATCAAGGCTTTAGAGACAATTTTTAGATTTCCTCTCCAGATCTCCTCTTTAAAGGGCCAAACAGATTCTCTGGTGCTGGGTGTCACTCAGGGATTCCAGTGAACATGCTGCCAGAGCATCAAAGGAGCAACTGAGACTCAGGTGTCCGTCTGTCCTGTCTTCACAGACTAAACCCAATGCAGGTGGATGGGAGTGGAGTAATGGCGATGTGTTGAACTATGAGGCCTGGGAGAAAGGAGTCCCTACCAATTCCGGGTACTGTGGGGCCGTTCTAAGCCACACAGGTAAGAACAAACAGGTTTCTATGTTTATATCTGTTCCACTTCTGACATATCCCCAAAACCAGTTTCTGAGCCTGACCTTTTGGAAGGGGGTACATTCCTGAATTCATGACTCACTAGCCCTTTCCTAGTCTCTCTCAGCTCTCTTTTCTCTGAGCCCCTTCTCCTTGGAGCAGGAGCATGACACACAAAAAGAGGGAGGGACTTTGGCCCTGTCTGTGATGCCTCTCTCTCCTGTTTCCAGCTTTAAGCATTCCACTGATCCCTCCTCTTCTTGTCTCTTTAGGCTATGAAAAATGGCAAAATTATGACTGTCTGTTTGTACTGCCATACGTCTGCAAGTTTGAGAGCTAAATAAGGTCAGCAACCTGCTAGTTGAATCCACATGCAGCCTCTCGAGGTTATTCTTCCGGTCTTAAAATTCATTCTAGAAGGAGATCTCCACCGAATTTCAACCCTGGACACCACGTCCCTTATACCTCCTCCCTCAGTCTCACTGAATGCCTTTCTTTTATGTTTAAAGCCTGGTTTTTCAAATAATTACAATAAACACTTCTATCCATATGATGTCTTCTGAGTTCTGTTCTTAGACCATCACTGAATAATAACTGTGCCTGAGAGAAATCTAGTTCTTCTTTTATCCACCTTCATCCTGATCCCTAGGAAAATTCCAGTTTTAAATCCCCACTGATTGTCCAGAGCATACCACCACAAAGATCACGGTCACAGTCCTCCCGTTTTTCATCGATTTGCTTGAGTGGGCCCAGTAACGTCTCCATCATGAGACTTGTTGTTACTGTGTTTGGCATATCGAGTACATCACGGATTGCTTGCCAGGCTCTGCCATGCGGGCGAGATACTTTCGGTAGCTTGCCGGGCTCTCCGAGAGGGGCGCAGGAATTGAACTCAGGTCAGCGATGTTGGCTGCATGCAAGGCAAATGCCCTACCGCTGTGCTATCGCTCCTGGCTTATGTCCTGGATTCTGAAGTCTGAGAGGCTGAGTCTCGCCCAGGAAACCCGCTCACAGCTATACTGGGACATCCTAGACCAACCCCCTTCTTCTCCCCGCACCCCCCCTTGCCTCGTAGCTCCATTCTTTTGCTCATCTAGATTTGCTTCAAGTACTTTGCTTCCCACTTCCCAGAAAGAACCGATTTATAAGAAGCAGAACCTTCTGCCTAAACAACCAAGACACTCACACAATTTATAAATCCCAAAGCGGTGCTATCAGCGACTCTCACCGGAGGCTTCAGCTGTGTCCATCTGATGACTGGACCTGCATTCAGTTCATTGACTTCCCTACATAGTTCAGCTCCCTTTTAATTTCTTTCACCATCCATGGAGCAGACCTGGGTTGGCCTTGGGTCCGACACTTGTTTCACTCCCTTTTCCCACCCATGAGATTCTGCAATCTTTAGGTCCTTTTTATGTAAGCATGATGTGCTGATGTTGTTCACACTGCCCTACCATAGCCTGTGCTGGTCTTAGTAACTTATGCATGTTCTGTCTTCCTGTAGCGTGATATTTACAGAACAACACCTCTGAACTCATTCGTTCAGTAATAATCCATGTTTTTTTGATCCACAGCAGCAGCAGTGTTGATCATTGTACCTGAGATCGATCATATGTAGTTTGATCAACAATTGGCACAGGCTGCTGTGTGATGTGAGCACAGCGCCACAATGCTGCTGTGCTTGTAGTTTCAGTGGACATCATGAGAATCCAGGTGTGTTATGGGAACCATCGGGCATCAAGTCGAAATCGGGACATGATACACATCTGTCTCCTATTTGTAGCATCTGACTGATCCAAAATGATTGCATTTATCCTCAATTCTCTATGTGCCCTGGATTATAATTTTACCCAAACCAGTAAAAGTTGTACCTTGGAATTCTGCTTCCTAGGCAGAATAGTACAAATTCTTGTATTTTTGCAATGGAGATACATATAAATGAACAAGTTTTTATTTGCTTTTCACCCTTAATCACCAGAATATGGAGGGTCCGTCCATCTATGGATACCTAGAGAGAGAGGGAAAGCTACTTGAGTCTTAAACTGGTGGAAATAGTGAATAGTGTTTTGGTTAGTTGCTTTGGATAACCTCACAAAAGAAATACCTTTGGTAGCGATCTCAGTAATATTCAGCACCTTTAGTGTGTTTCTATTTTGTACTCTGTCCAATTCCATTGATGACAAAACAAATCATTTTGAAAAACATCCTAACAAATTTTCAAATGTCAACAAATCTCAACAAAATCCCAACCTAAAATCTCCTATTGGAAAAGCATTAATTAATGGTTATTAACAGTTGAAATTCTTTTGAACTTAAAAATATGCCGCTATGTAGGAAGAACTGTAGAGATAGATATTGAACCTAAAGTAAAACTTGCTAAAGTATTAGGTGTAGAAAGCTCATGATTTGAAATAACTGAAGTATAAAAACTATTGAAATGAAGTCCAAAAAGGTTTTCCTCATGCTTCATAAAAATTGGTTCCAAGCTTTTATGCTGCTATGCCTATATCTATATCTATCTATCTATCTATCTATCTATCTATCTATCTATCTATATCACTGTCACTGACCTCCCGGATATGAGGGCGATCTGGCTGGAACATCTGTCACCCCTTTGATCGTCAGGGTTGTTTCGGCTGATCTGGTTGGCTAGGCGGGTGTCCTTTACCGCTCCATGTGTATCTCTCCCAATGCTGCGTGCTCTGTCGAAGATGACGCACTTGCCTGAATATAGATGGACTGGTCTTCGGTGGAGGGCATACAAGTAGCTGTGTTTCCCTGCTAGAACCCTCAAACAAGCATATATACAGTTGCTTATATCGTTTATATAGCTTATATATAGTTGTATATATAGCTGTTGTTCTTGTTTTGTTTGTTTTTATCTGCATTGCATTGGATTGTTAAAATCGACTTGAAATAAATTGTGGTATCCAAAAACAGTTTCAAAAGGTACTGGTTTTGTTCAAAACATGAGTTTCTAGATTTATAAAATTGGTTGCAAAACTTACCCTACCAGTGTTTTATTTGGTCTGTGGATTTTGATAGCTAAAATTTCTAGAGGTAATTTAAAAAAGGTTTTCCTCATGCTTCTTAAAATTGGTTTCAAGTTTTTATGCTGCTATGTCTATATAGTCTCTCTTTATATATATATATCTTAATCACTTAATCACTTAACTTCCCGGTAGTCGTCGATTTGCTCGAGCGGGCGCCAGTAACGTCTCCATTTGTCCCTGTCGCGTGCTAGTGTAGCCCAATGGCATCTGTTCGCTCCAGGAACATGGAGGGCCTCAAACTGATCGTTCATGATCTTGACGAAGAAGTCTGACCATCTGGTAGGTGGGCGGCCACGCGGTCTTTTGACATCCCGTGGAATCCAGTCAGTAACAGCTCTAGTCCAGCGGTCGTCTTTAAATCTCATTACGTGACCAGCCCATCTGATTTTCGACACCTTGGCAAATGAGACAGCGTCCCTGATTCTTGATCGTCAACGGATGTCAGAACTCTGGATTCTTTCTCTCATTTGAGTGAAACGTGATATTCCAAGCATAGCTCTTTCTATTCTTCTTTGGGAGACCTGAATAGCGTTCTCATCTTGTTTGCGTAGGGCCCAGGTCTCTGAGGCATATGTTAATGCAGGAAGAACAGTGGAATCAAAGAGATGTGCCTGGAGCCGGAGGTTCTTCGTCCTCTTAGCTATTTCTTCGACATTCTTGAAGGCGTTCCAAGCCGCTGTCTTCCTCCTGCGCTGCTCGGGTGCCAGGTCATTTGTCATGTTGACCTCTCGACCTAGGTACACATAGCTGTTGCATTCGGAGATGGTTGTTCCGTTGAGAGCGAATGGGGCGTCAGGAACGAGGCTGTTTCTCATAAACATTGTCTTCGTAAGATTCAGCTGTAGTCCTACCTTTCCACACTCACGGTCAAAGTCGGCCAGCATTTGTGCCGCTTGGCTGATGTTTGGTGTTATTAAAACAATGTCATCAGCAAAGCGGAGGTGGTGTAGTTGCCGACCATCTATCTTCACTCCCATTCCTTCCCATTCCAGTCATCGCATGATGTTCTTGAGGGTGGCACTGAAGAGTTTCGGTGAAATGGTATCACCCTGCCGCACCCCTCTCTTGACATCAACGATCACTTCTTTGTAGAATGGTGAGATCCTGGTAGTGAATCCGCAATACAGCTCACGGAGGATCCTCATGTATTGGGCTTGAATGCCCTGATTGGCTAGGGCTTCAATGACCACTTCTGTCTAAACAGAATCAAAGGCCTTCTTTAAATCAATGAACGTTAAGCAGAGCGGCATCTTGAACTCCCGAGAAACCTCAATTAGCTTGGTTATCGTTTGGAGATGGTCGATGGTGCTGAATCCTTTGCGGAACCCGGCTTGCTCGCATGGTTGTCCTTCATCTAGTGTTCTGCCAATCCTATTTAGGATGACTCGAGTGAACAACTTGTAGATGACAGACAATAGGCAGATCGGGCGATAGTTGCCAATGTCATGGATGTCTCCCTTCTTGAACAGTAGTACGGTCCTGCTGGTTTTCCATTGGGATGGAACCTTGCATTCAGACAGGTAGCGTGTGAAGAGCCGAGCCAGTGTATTGATGAGTACTGACGGCAGGTTCTTCAGGTGTTCAGGTCTGACCTTGTCTGGGCCGGGTGCTGTTTGTTTCTTTATCGATGAAATGGCGTGTTGGATTTCGGAAGGGAGAACATTGGGAACGACATATCCATCCTGTGGAATTTGGTATGTCGGCAAGTGGACATGGCTATCGAAGAGATTTGAGTAGAAGTCATGGATAATCTTATATATATATATATACATATATATATAATAGTGTTGTTGTTTGGTTTGTTTTTTTGCAGCTGCATTTCACTGGATTTTTAAAATGAGAGTTGAAATAATTATGGTACCTAATAACAGGTTCTATATGTACTGGTTTGGTTCAAAGAATGTGTTTTTCGATTTAAAAATTGGTTTCATAACTTATCCTATGAGTGTTTTATTTGATTTGAGGCTTTTGATAGCTAAAATTTCTAGAGTTAATTTGAATCTTATGATGGGTTGTTTATAACCCATCATAAGATTGTCAGATCCTGGGAAGTTACTCAGCAGAGCTTAGCAAGCTACATATGGCATATTCCATATGCCAAAAATAGTAACAATTATCCTCATCCCCTTGATTCTGAAAGAGTCCCCTATAAGCCATCGGGCTACAGTACCGTGTGACAGGGACAAATGCAGACATGACTGGTGCCCACTTGAGCAAATCAATGAACAACAGGACGATAGTGATACAGTGATATAGTAATCTCCCATAAAACTAGTCCGAGAAGATAGTGAGTTTTGAAAGACTATTATTACAATAAATTTATAATGATTGTTTTCTTAATAGTTTCCATTCATTTCAATTCATATCTTGAAGACCAGTAATGTCTCCATTATGAGACTTGTTGTTACTGTTTTTGGCATATCGAATATGCCACAGGGAGCTTGCCAGGCTCTCCATACGGGTGGGCCACTCTCGGTAACATACCGGGCTCTCTGAAAAAAATGGGGGAATCGAACCCAATTCGGCCATGTCCAAGAAAAAACACCCTACCCGCTTGCTATCACTCCAGCCCAAAACAGACTAAAATTATTATGAACCACGGAAAACTACTTTTTATTTTCTGGTGCCATTCTATCTTAATATGTAGTTCTCAACTACATATTTATGTTCCACCACATTAATAAAATTGGCTGAACCACCAAATTTCCAATATCATGTTAAGTCTTTGATGTAAATTTTGAAGCATCTATTACAACAAAGAAACTATTACAATGACAAGGTATAATAACATAGCAATTGTTCACTTGATCACTTGATATCCCGTTACTTATCTATTTGCTCGAGTGGGCACCAGTAACGACTCCATTTATCCCTGTTGTGTGCTAGCATAGCCCAGTGGTACCTGGTCATTCTAGGAACACGGAGAGCTTCTAACCAATGGGTCAGGGTCTTGACAAACAAGTCTGACCATCTCATAGGTGGGCAGCCACATGATCTTTTGACGTCCTGTGGAATCCAGTCGGTAATGGCTCTAGCACAGTGGTCGTCTCCAAATCTCATTATGTGTCCACTCCATTTCATTTTTGATGCCTTGGCGAACAAGACAGTGTCCCAGATTCTTGACCATTGACGAAGGTTGGAACTCTGGATTGTTTTTCTCATTTGAGTGAAGCGTGTTACTCCAAGCATCGCAATTTGAGAGACCCAAATAGCGTTCTCATCCTGTTTTTGTAGGACCCAGGTCACTGAGGCATATATTAATGCAGGAAGAACAGTGGAATCAAAAAGATGTGCCCAGAGCCAGAGAATCTTTGTCCTTTTAGCTATTTCTTCAACGTTCTTGAAGGCGATCCAAGCCGCTCTCTTCCTCCTGCCCAACTTAGGTGCCAGGTTATTCGTCATGTTGACCTCTCGACCTAGGTACACATAACTCTTGCATTCGGAGATGTTTGTCCCATTGAGAGTGAATGGAACATCAGGAACGAGACCATTTCTCATAAACATTGTCTTTGTTAGATTCAGCTCTAGTCTGACCTTTCCACACTCAAGGTCGAGGTCGGCCAGCCAGCATTTGTGTCACTTGGCTGATGTTTGGTGTTATAAGAACGATGTCATCAGCGAAGTGGAGGTGGTGTAGTTGCCGACTGTCTATATTTACTCCCATTCCTTCCGATTCCAGTTGTCGCATGATGTTCTCGAGGTTAGCACTGAAGAGTTTTGGTGAAATGGTATCACCCTTTCGAATCCCTCTCTTGACGTCAATGATCACCTCCCTGTAGAATGGTGAGATCCTAGTAGTGAATCTGTAATACAGCTCACAGAGGATCCTGATGTATTGACTTTGAATGCCCTGTTTGGCTAGGCCTTCGATAACTGTTTCAGTCTCAAACAGAATCAAAGGCCTTCTTTAAATCAAGGAAAGTCAGACAGAACGGCATCTTGAACTGCCGAGAAACCTCAATGAGCTTGGTTATCGTGTGGATATGGTCGATGGTGCTGAATCCTTTGCAGGACCTGGCTTGCTCACATGGTTGTCCTTCATCTAGTGTTCTGCCAATCCTATTCAGGATGACACGAGTGAACGGCTTGTAGATGACAGACAAGAGGCAGAACAAGCGATAGTTGCCAATGTCCTAGATTTCTCCCTTCTTGTACAGTAGTACAGTCCTGCTGGTTTTTCAATGGGATGGAACCTTGCATTCATACAGGTAGCACATGAAGAGCCAAGCCAGTGTATCGATGAATACTGATGACAGGTTCTTCAGGTGTTCGGGTCTCACCTTGTCTGGGCCAGGTACTGTTCGCTTCTCTACCAACAGAATGGCGTGTCAGATTTCGGAAGGGAGAACTTTTGGAATGACATATCCATCCTGCAGAATTTGTATGTGGGCAGGTGGACGTGGCTATCAAAGAGATCTGAGTAGAAGTCATGGATAATCTTTTCCATTGCCCTTCTGGAAAATGTGATAGATCCATCAGGATGTTGGAGGGTAGTCATCTTGGTCTTGTAGTTGGTGAAGGACAGGCGGGTGTCGCTAATACTTTTCCCAGCTTCTGCCGCATCTACGAGCACTGCTGCTCTTCTCTCTTTGAGGTCTTCCTTTATCGCTTCTCTGCACTGCTTTGTAAGCTCAGATGTTTGCTTGTGGTTGCCTGAGGCTTGCATCAAGCCACGTTAGTGAATGAGCTCAAGAGTTTTCGAAGACAGGCATTTTTTGTGGCTATCTCTCTCTTGGCGTTCCTCACACAATCATGGAGGTGCTTAACCATTCGATCGTATTCCTCATCAATGTTGTCAACAATGGCATCTTACCATGTTGCTGCAATAGTGCCAAAGAACTCCCAGTTGGTGGTCGTTCTGGGAGTTCTCTTCTTAAACTTTGCAACCCTTTCTCCCCAGTCTGTGAAGTAGAATTTTCACAAAGGAGATAGTGGTCTGATCCCATTTGGAATTTTGGGACAACAGCGACATGGGTCAAGCAAAACCGTTGATTGAATATGATGTGGTCTATTTCGTTGTGGAACCACCCACCGGGAGACTCCCATGTCCAATGTTTAGATTCGGCCTTCTGGAATTGTGAGTTATCATGGATGGTCTTGGTTGACATGATGAACTCAGACAGTCTCTCACCCTGTTCGTTCCATTCTAGCCCATGGGTCCCGATGTGAAGTTCTTCAGCTGATCTTCTCAGTCCTATCTTGGTATTAAAATCACTGACAATGATCTTGTAGAAGGTGTGGTCTTCTTTATAGAACTTCTCCAGCTCCATGTAGAACTTCTTAATTTCTCATTCATCATAATTGGATGTTGGTGCGTAGACAATGAAGATAGAAGCTGCCAACAGTGAGCCACATCTATTCTAGTGTAATCATTTGATTCCGGTTTTTAGGCATACGAATGAATCAATGTTTATGGCCAAGTTCGTATTGACAAGGACACCGACACCTCTTTTTTCACATGTTTTGAGGAACATTTCTTCCCCAGTGTCAAAAATGGCATGATGTGATTGACGCCTTCTCGTCTCGGTCAGACCAATGATGTCATACTTGATCTTTCGCGCTTGCACCATCATGCCCTCAATGGATGAATCCCAAGCCAGCATATGTGCATTGAAATTACCGACAGTCATTTTTGTCCTTCTTTGTTTTGGCAGCCTAGGTAGGCCCTGAGATTTTATGAGCCTCTCCTTCCTCATCCTTCTTAACACTGCCATATTGGTGGCTCTTTCAGGGTCAGGAGAATGGGAACCATTGTATTTACTGGTTTTGGCATATCGAATACAACACGGATAGCTTGCCAGGCTCTGCCATGTAGGCGGAACACTCTCGGTAGCTTGCCAGGCTTTCCGAGAGGGATAGCAATTCTTAAGTATTAAAATTCATATTAGGTGTATAAGCACCCAAAATAAAACAAAACTTGAATTGGAAAAACAACAGAAATTGAACTTCGGAATATTTTTTTAGAATAATACTTGTTTTCAATTTCTGCAGTTTACTAAATTTTATCCATTAGTCATATGCTGTTTAATATTAAATTATGTTTCATTGTTGCTAAAAAATAAGCAAGTATCCAGGATTTTTATCAAAAGTGGTGTTCATGTCTTATATTCAATATCATTCATTATCAAAAGAAACAGTATTTTCTCAAAAAATCATTTAATATATCTGTTTGACACATATATAAAATAATTCTGAAGAATCTATATGCTCATATTTATTATTCCTTGTCACTAAACTTTAGAAAGATATTACAAAAAACATTTCAACATGGATTTTTTTAGGCAAGGAGACAAATTAAGGAGCTCTTATTTGCAGGGGGCAGAGCAATAGTACAGTGGGTAGACCGTTTGCCCAAACCGATTCCGATCCTGGCATCCCATATGGTCCTTCAAGAACCACCAGGAGTAATTCCTGAATGCAGAGCCAGGAATAACCCCGGAGCATTGCTGAGTGAAACCCAAAAAGAAAAAAAAAGACGCTCTTATTTGCAATTCTGGAAAAATTTGGGAACAAAACAAAGCAATGCATTACCCTCTTGGGTATTATCAGCTAAATATCAATATAAAAACAAATTAAATATAAATAATAAAGTAACATATAAAAAGTAAGAGAAAGACTATCTTCTTTAAAAAAAAAGGTAAGGAGTATAGGTATCACTTCCCTCTTCAAACAGGAGGAGTACAATTTCCAGCACTTGTTATTTATGTTGTTCTTGGAAATATTCTTGTGACAAAAATAATACTTGTAAAATGGGAAAGGGAATTTTGAGAGAAAGGAGGAGAAAGTCATATGGAATTGAATTCTGAAAAAGTTTCACAGACTTCATCAGCAGATCAATCAAAATCATGTCTTGATGGTGTTCTACGTCATTGATAAAAATATGACGATAATATTCTCTTTGTCTGTGACTTTAAACCCAAATGTACAATATCAGTCTAACCACAGAAAGTAAATATAAGACAAATTTCAATAATTGTAAGTGACTAAATCTCTGGCTAACACTTCAAATTTCCAAGGGTAACATATATACAAGACAAACCTAGTGGCCAGAAAGAATATATAGTGGTCCAGACTCTTGCTGCGCTGACCTTAGTTTAATCCTTTATGATGCATCTGGTCATAAAAATGAAAAACTTTTTAATTTTTAAAAAATTAAAAATTAATTAATTAATTTTTATGGCGTGTTCTATGCTAAAAGATATAAATAATAGAAAATTTTGGGACAAGATATGTTTCAATTCCCTCTGTTAAAATTACAATTGTTTTGAAATCATAAATTTATGTTAAAGTCTTTAAAAATTAATTCTAAAAATAAAATTATAAAAATGAATTGCTAACTTTTCAATTTCCTATAAAATTCTGTTAAATCTTACTCCCAAATATGGTAGTTTCCTCCTTACAAGCATTCAATAAACAGTTTGAGAACTGTCATCCTTTGAAGGATCGCAGGATCATTCCTTGTCCACACAGGTGGTTAATGGAATGACTGTCTTTCTTTTTTTTTAATTGAATCACTGTGAGATAGAGTTATAAGCTCTCATGTTTGAGTTACAAACACACAATGATCAAACACACATCCTTCCATCAGTGCACATTCCCCACCACCAATTTCCCCAGTATACCCCTCCTTTCCCACCCTCCCACTGCCTCTGTGGCATTCAATATTCCCCATACTCTCTACTTTTGGGCTTTATGGTTTGCAATGCAGATACAGATATTATGCTTGCTCCTTTATCTACTTTCAGCACACATCTCCCATCTCGACCGATTCCTCCAAACATCATTTTTTGGTAATCCCTTCTCTATTCCAGCTGCCTTCTCTCTTCCTCGCCCCCTTCCCCCCACACCCCCATTCATGAGGCAGACTTCCAGCTATTGAACAATCTTCTTAGCCCTTGTATCCACTGTTCTTGGGTGTCAGTCTTGTGTTATGTTATTTTATACTCCACAAATGATTGCAGTCATTCTATGTCTGGCCCTCTCTTTCTGACTCATTTCACTTAGCATAATACTCTCCATGTCTATCCACTTACAAGTAAATTTCATGACTTCCTCTCTCCATACAGTTGCATAGTTTGGAATGGCTTTCTTATACACTGAAAGTTTCCAAGCATTCCTGGCCCCGTGGACTATGAACACTTTGTATGAACCAGGATGGAGTTGAGAAGTCAAGGTCTAAATAACAGAGAAAGAAAACCTTATAACCAGCAGAATGAAATGTCTACAGGAATTCATAAACTTCAACTATACTTCTCTTTACAAGAAGGAAGGAAGAGCAGACCATTAGTTGCTCTTATGCAGTTTCCTGGTACTCTATTATGCTAATAAATATACTCCTGTGACAAATTAGACAGTATATTAGAGCTTATACTGGAACCTCTTAAATGTGGGCTTCCCTTTCTTAGGGAATCAGGCTTCCCATTACTGTCCTGTTATTGATTCCTTGAGTGAAAATGTGAGTTTACACTGGAAAAGAGTTCCAAAAGGAAGCTAGATTTCTAATGTAGTTCTTTATTTTAAGGTACTTACCCTTATGAGGGACCAGCTTTGTATCAGAATTTATGATGCAAAATGCTATGTTATATGTATAATAGATATATCAACACTCTCCCACAAAACCATAAAGGTTGATATTGTAGCTTTAGCTAGAATATAAAATAGAGGCAAAGCTTTATTTTGATGTGTAGGACATTATAATGTTTAAAATCATAATATACATTTAATAAATATTTTCATTTTTTCCTGATCCTTTCCATAATCAACTTGGGAAATGAGTCATTTAAATGCATCTTTGCTAATCACTGTCACTGTCACCACCCTCCCATTGTTTATCGATTTGCTCTAGCAGTCCCAGTAACATTGTGAGACTTGTTGTTACTGTGTTTGGCATGTCGAATACATCAAAGGTAGCTTGCCAGGCTTTGCTGTGCAGGCGAGATACTCTTGGTAGTTATCTGGGCTCTCCAAGAGGGGCAGAGAAATTGAAAGTGGAGGAATCGAACTCGGATTGGCCGGATAGCCATGTGCAAGGCAAACGCCCTACTCACTGTGCTATAAAAGCAGTTACACTGCCACTGTTTTATAATGCCCTTAATGTCCCAAAGCTCTTTAATACCCATAACTAAATTAACTTTTTATGAAAACTATTTAAAGGAGAAAGACAAATACCATTATATCTATCTTGCGCAGTTAGGAAGTTGCGCAGTTAGGAGTTGCACAGGAGGAAGAGAGCAGTTTGGACCGCCTTCAATGATGTCGAAGAAATAGCTTAGCAGACGAAGAACCTCCAGCTCCAGGCACATCTCTTAGATTCCACTGTTCTTCCTGCATTAACATACGCCTCAGAGACCTGGGCCCTATGCAAATAGGATGAGAACGCTATTCGGGTCTCCCAAAGAGGAATTGAAAGAGCTATGCTTGGAGTATCACATTTCACTCAAATGAGAGAAAAAATCTGGAGTTCTGACCTCTGTCTACGGTCAAGAATCAGGGACACTGTCTTGTTTGCCAAGGCATTGAAAATCAGATGGGCTGGACACATAATGAGATTTGGAGACAACTACTGGACTAGAGCCGTTACAGACTGGATTTCATGGGACGTCAAAAGACCGTGTGACCGCCCACCTACAAGATGGTCAGACTTCTTTGTCAAGACCCTGAACGATCAGTTTGAGGCTCTCTTCATGTTTCTAGAATGAACAGATGCCATTGCGCTACACTAGCACGCAACAGGGACAAATAGAGACATTACTGGCTCCCGCTTGAGCAAATCGATGATTAACGGGCAGTCAAGTGATCAAGTGATCAAGTGTTTAGTGTAACAATTGTATTTTTATCAGTAAGACTTTCTTGTTAATGAGTGCAAGGTTGGTGCTTCAAGATGAGACAAATTGTTCAAGAAGCGAACGCTTAGCCGCCCATGAATGGCTCCTCTGCTCCTGAACAGCCATGATTCCAGAGGCACACAAACCAATCTCGGCTTTTGGCAGAAATGCATCTGGACTGAGCATTAATCTATGCGCCATGTCACCCCGTGTGGGGAAAGGTGTTTGTTCGTTCACTCTTTCCCACTGGCAGTGTGGTGGCTACCATCTTTCAGAGCCTATTAGACAGAGAAGTATGAGCCTGCAGTGACGAGGCACCCGGGGCCTCGTGGGATGGGAGGTAGTACTGGCCCAATTCCCTGCCCTAAGGAGACCCTGAGTTGATGCCCACAAGTGGCTCATCTGGCTCCTGAACAGACATGATCCCAGAGACACACAAACCAATCTCAGAACCCAGCGACTTCTAGCAGAAATCCCTCCAGACTTATTACTAAAATATCAGAAATCCAAAATTGCACAAAGTGGCCATTCTACAATCAGCAATAAAAAATAAATTATGTAATGACATCCTTTCTGGCAAGTATGATTTTTGGGTAAAAGTTCAAATTATAATAGTGGGCCTTTTGGCAAAATATTGAATGTGATCAAAGTGGAGAGAGAGTCAAATGGAAATCATCTGCCACAGAAGCAGGGGGAGGGGTGAGAAGGGGTATATACTGGGGTTTTTGGTGGTAGAAAATATGCACAAGTGAAGGGATGGGTGTTCGATCATTGTATAATGAAGACTTAAACTGGAAAGCTTTGTAAATATTCTCATGGTGATTCAAAAATAAATAAATAAATAAATAAAACTAAAAAAAGAACACTTTACTCAGTAGTATATTATTCGCATCAGCTGAGATAAAATAGAACATCAACAAAATAAAGTTATTTATAATCTTGTGCTTAATACTCTCAAGAACTAAAATTTTTCCCATTATTGTCTGTTATTTTCCTCAGATACAATGACTATAGCCATACTTTGTGGTCTATGTATGATAATAATTATATAGATCTAGCTATATCTTTTATAATTTTTGTAGGCACAGAAAACTAAGGATAACTACCTATCTAAATAAAAGAAGAATAAATCATGTAAAACTGAGAGAATAGTGAAAGTAACAAAAAATTAAAGAAGTAAAGATTTGATAGGAAATATTTCCAGTCTCCTCTTGGGCCCTGATCCTATAATTTTTACTACAAAAAAAGAAGAATCAGAAGGTCATAAAAATAAAAGCCTAGTAATATGAATGAATCCACCATAATTGAATATAGCCAAATGAATTCAGATTAAATAAATGTATTAGATTTTCTTTTCATCTTGCTGGAGAGACATTGAAAAAAGGATAAGTAGAATGATTCTTATAATGGATAGAATGTTATCCTTTATGGATTTCCTTATATTCAAAATTATAATTTCCCAACCAGTTCTAAGGCATGGAGTCTACAATTATGCAGAGCTGAGATGTCTTGCCCTGGAGTAGATGAAAACATATTTAAAATTCCTTCCATGCTTAAAAATTGTTTACTCCATAGTAGGAGTTCACTCTCCTAATGTCATCCTGTATCCAGATATTTTGACACTTCAAATCTTCATAGAAATCTTTGAAATGGGCCATAATCATGGGGTTTAATTTTAATGGAGCTGCTTAAAAATATCATTTTAGTTCCCATTTCAAATTATGCTTATTTAGTTATTTAACAGATAATAGGCAAGTATATCATCACCATATATCTAAATGTCTAATTTATATACAACTTGTTGCTCAAAAGTGTGAAAATTCTAAATGACTGAGCTACAAATGAATGTCTTGTCATACTTAATATTTTTATTTAATTAAACTTAACCTGAAGGTTATCACTCAAATTACTGGTAATATTTTCAGCAGTTAATGGTCTATTTTCAGTATCCTGTATTAATTTTCTTTTTTATATTTTAATGAGTCATCATGAGATACAGTTACAGACTTACAAATTTTCATGGTTACATTTTAATCAAACTATGTTCTAGTGCCCATCCCTCCACCAGTGCCCACTCTCCACTACAAATATTTCCAGTGTCCCTCCCACCTCCCTCATCCCTTCCCACACTCTGCCTCTGTGGCAGACACATTCCCTCTTACTCTCTCTTTCCTTTGGGGTGTTATGGTTTGCAACATAGGCACAAAGAAGCCATCATGTTTGGTGCATAACCTACTTTCAGCATGCATCTACCATCCAGAATGATCCCTCCAACCATCATTTGCTTAGCAGTCTCTTCTCCATCCCACCTTCCCTTTCCCACAGCACATGATCAGCTTCCAAGCGGTGGGGCCACCCTCCTGGCTTTTATCTCTACTATACTTAGGTGTTATTCTTCTATTATGTGATTTTATATTCCACAAATGGGTCGATTCATTCTGTGCTGTATTGATTTTCTAGGACTATGAAGACATGATATCATGTCCCTTCAACTAGTAATTTTTTCAGTTTATAGAAATTTGCCTTCTAGTCCATGAGAAAGGATTTACCCCTGAACAGTGACATCATAATATACATACCTATTTCTTTCATTAGAACACTTGAAAAACTCTGGTATTGCACTTTCTAATGCATTTTTATTCTTCATTGTTCATACTAGTTCAATACTACTAGTAAACTAGCTGAACTTCTATCACAAACATGATAAAAGCAGTTATGGTTCATATCCTTGTGATAAAATTCATCGTGCTAGGTAATGACTGTTGATAAAGATCCCCAATCCCACATAGAATTTTGCTCTTAATATAATTTAAACCAAATATTATAAATATCTTCACTGGATAACAGATACAGAGACTCTGGTTTTCACGATGGTGTTGATGTGGGTAATTATGGTATTATCTCAGTAAATAACAATCTATACTAGTTGATCCTCTGCCTGCTCCCAGCAGCCCGACAGACCTCCATTGCCTTCACTGCCTCCAATGCCCGGCTGCTTCAATGATCCAGGACACTTTCCGGACACTCGGACTGGGACTCACACACGAGAGAGGCCCCATAGAGCAAGGGAGGCAGAACCATGTGACCTTGGACTCCGGGCTTGGAGGACCCGGGAACGGAGATACACTGCTTGCCCCCAGCATCCCAGCAGACCTCCATTGCCTCATCCGCCTCCACTGCCAGGCTGCCGCCACGCTCCAGGACACTTTCCAGCACTCGGGCCGAGACTCGCACATGGGTAGGTCCCCATAGAGCCAGGAAAGCGGGACTCTGTGACCTTGTAGTCCAGGTTCGATGGATCCGGGAACAGAGATCCTCTGCCTGCTCCCAGCAGCCCAGTGGACCCCCATTGCCTTGACTGCCTCCACTACCCAGCCGCCTCCATGCTCCAGGGTTCTTTCTGGAAACTAGGGTCGAGACTCACACATGAGTGAAGCACCATAGAGCCAAGGAGGCAGAGCTCTGTGGCCTTGGACTCCAGGCTCAACGAACCCCAGAGCAGATATTCTCTGCCTGCTCCCAGCATTCCAGCAGACCTCCATTTTCTCAACTGCCTCCACTGCCAGGCCGCTGTCATGCTTCAGGATGCTTTCTGGATGCATCATGGGACACTTAATACAAGATTACTGGCCATATTTGATGGGGTTCAAATATGGTGTGAACCATGGGAACACCTGCAAGACAATTAGAGGCCTCTCTAAAAGCCTCTATCCCTCTTGGAGAGCCTGGCAAGCTACCAAGAGTGTTCCACCCGCACAGCAGAGCCTGGCACGCTATCCGGGGTGTACTCGATATGCCAAAACCAGTAAGTACAATGAGTCTCATTCCCCTGACTCTTTCAGATCCACCAATATGGCAGCACTAAGAAGGATGAGGAAGGAGGGGCTGATAAAAATCTCAGGGCCGAAATAGACTGCCAAAACAAAGAAGGACAAAAATGACTGTCTGTACTTTCAATGCATGTACACTGGCATTGGATGCATCCATCGAAGACCTGATGGTGCAAGCGTGAAAGATCAAGTACGACATCATTGTTCTGACCAAAGCTAGAAGGCATCAATCACTTCACACCATTTTCAACACAGGGGAAGAACTGTCCTTCGGAACATGCAACCAAAGAGGCATTCGTGGTGTTGATGTCCTTGTCAACACGACTTGGCTAAAAATATTGATTCATTTGAATGCCTAACAACCTGAATCGGATGATTACACTTGAATAGACATGGATCATTGCCGACAGTTTCCATCTTCCTTGTCTACACACCAACATCCATTTATAATGAAGGAGAAATTGAGAAGTTCTACATGGAGCTGGAGAAGTTCTATAAAGAAGACCTCACCTTCTAAAAGATCATTGTCAGTGATTTTAGTGCCAAGATAGGACCAAGAAGATCAGCTGAAGAACTCCACATTGGGACCCATGGCCTAGAATTAAACGAACAGGGTGAGAGACTGTCTGAGTTCATCATGTCGACCAAGACCATCCATGATAACTCACAGTTCCAGAAGACAAAATCTAACCGTTGGATATGGCGGGGGGGTCTTCCGGTGGACAGTTCCACAATGAAATTGACAACACCATATTCAGCTGACGGTTTTGCCTGACTGATGTTGCTGTTGTCCCAAAATTCTAGACGGGATTGGACCACCGTCTCCTTCGTGCAAAATTCTATTCCACAGAGTGGGAATAAAGAGCTGCAATGTTTAAGAAGAGAACTCCCAGAACGATCGCCAACTGGGAGCTCTTTGGCACTATTGTGGCAACATGGGAAGATTCCGTCAATGACAGAATTGACAAGGAATAGGATAGACTGGTTCAGCACCTCCATGACTGTGCAAAGAACACCAGGAGAAAGACAGCCACAAAAAGATGCCTGTCTTTGAAAACTCTTGATCTCATTTGCCAACGTGGCTTGGCGAAAGCCTCAGGCAACCGCAAGCAAACACCAGAGCTTGCAAAGCAGTGCAGAGAAGTGATAAAGGAAGACATTAAAGAGAGAAGAGCAGCAGTGTTGACAGATGTGGCAGAAGCCAGGAAAAACATTCGCAACACCCATCTGTCCTTCACCAACTACAAGACCAAGATGACTGCCCTCTGATGTCCTGATGGATCTATCACATCTTCAGAAGGACAATGGAGAAGATTATCTGTGACTTCTACTCAGATCTCTTGATAGCCACGTCCACCTGCCCACATACGAAATTCCGCAGGATTGATATTTTGTTCCCAGCGTTCTCCCTTCAGAAACCCTACACGTCATTTTGTTGGTAAAGAAGCAAACAACACCTGGACCAGACAAGGTCAGACCAAAACACCTGATGAACCTGCCATCGGTACCAATCAATACACTGGCTTCGCTCTTCACACACTACCTGTCTTAATGCAAGATTCCATCCCAATGGAAAACTAGCAGAACTATACTACTGTACAAAAAGGAAGACATCCACAACATTGGCAACTATCGCCCGATCTGCCTATTGTCTGTCGTCTACAAGCTGTTCACTCGAGTCATCCTGAATAAGACTGGCAGAACACTAGATGAAGTACAACCATGTGAGCAAGACAGTTTCCAAAAAGGATTCAGCACGATCGACGATATCCACATGATAAAGAAGCTCATTTAGGTTTCTCAGGAGTTCAAGGTGCTGCTCTGTCTAACATTCATCGATTTAAAGAAGGCCTTTGATTCTGTTGAGACAGAAGTGGTCATTGAAGCCCTAGCCAAACAGGGCATTCAAACTCAATACATCAGGATTCTCCATGAGCTGTACTATGGATTCACTACCAGGATCTCACCATTCTACAGGGAGGTGATCACTGACGTCAAGAAAGGGTTTTGGCAGGGAGTTATCATTTCACCAAAACTCTTCAGTGCCACCCTTGAGAATGTCATGCGATGACTGGAATGGAAAGGAATGGGAGTGAAGATAGACGGTCAGCAACTACACACCTCCGCTTCGCTGATGACATAATTCTTATAACACCAAACATCAGCCAAGCAGCACAAATGCTGGCTGACTTTGACCATTAGTGTGGAAATGTTGGACTACAGCTGAATCTCATGAAGACCATGTTTATGACAAACAGTCTCATTCCTGATGTTACATTTGCTATCAACGGAATGAACATCTCTGAATGAAGCAGTTACATGTACCTAGGTCGAGAAGTCAACATGACGAATGACCTGGCATCTGAGTTGCACAGGAGGAAGAGAACAGCTCGGAGCACCTTTAAGAGCGTTGAAGAAATAGCTAAGAGGATGAAGAAACTTTAGCTCTGGGCACATCTCTTCGATTCCACTGTTCTTCCTGCATTAACTTACGCCTCAGAGACCTGGACACTACGAAAACAGGATGAGAACACAATTCGGTTCTCCCAAAGAGGAATCCAAAGAGCTATGCTTGCAGTATCACGGTTCACTCAAATGAGAGAAAGAATCCGGAGTTTCACCTCTATGGTCAAGAATCAGGGACGCTGTCTTGTTTGCCAAGGTGTCAAAAATCAGATGGATTGGACACATAATGAGATTTGGAGATGACTGCTGGACTAGATCTATTATTGACTCGATTTCACAGGACATCAAAGATCACGTGGCCACCCACCTATGAGATGGTCAGACATCTTCGTCAAGACACCAAATGATTAGTTTGAGGCTGTTCATGTTCCTAGAACTAGCAGACCCCATTGGGTTACACTAGCACGTGACAGGGACGAATGTAGCGTTGCTGGTGCTATCTTGAGACAAATCGATGAGTAATGGGATGTCAAGTTATCAAGTGATACTAGTTGTGAAATATAAGTTTGTGATTTGGTATAAATTGAATTGCAATTGATAAGGAAAATACATTCAACTAATCCCAGGAGAACTTTAGAGTTGGAAAATATCTTTTTTTTTTTTTGCTTTTTGGGTCACACCCAGCTGATGCTCAGGCATTACTCCTGGCTCTGCACTCAGGAATCACTCCTGAAGGTGCTTGGGGAACCTTATGGGATGCTGGGAATCGAACCCAGATCAGCCACATGCAAGGCAAACGCCCTACCACTGTGCTATTGGTCCAGCCCTGAGTTGGAAAGTATCTTAAGAGACTTCATGGACTAAGTCAATTTACCAGACCTCATATTCAGCTATTTGTGTACAACAGTGTGTTCTTTGTTGAGTAACTTTTTCACGTGTGCTATTCCTAAAGGGAGACCCAGACAGGAGCCATCACCAACTAACATTATAGAAACATGAAAAGAAGTTCTTTATTTCTAAGATTAATGTGGGTGGTCTATAAAAATGTTCATTACAATGTTTTAATAATCACAGTATCACTGTCATTTCATTGTTCATCGATTTACTCAAGTGGGTGCCAGTAATATCTCCATTTGTCCCAGCCCTGAAATTTTAGCAGCCTTTCCTTGCTCGTCTTTCCCAACGCTGCCATATTAGAAGCTCTTTCAGGGTCAGGGGAATGAGACTCATTATTGCTACTGTTTTTAGCAGATAAAATATGCCGTGAGTAGCTTGCAAGGCTCTTCTCTGTGGGCAGGATACTCTTGGTAGTTTACCAGGCTCTAAAGAAGCATATATATACATATATATAGTATATATGTATATGTACATATGTGTAGGATAACACTGTTTTGTCCTTCCAGCATAACCTCAGGTAGTTTAGGCTTATTGGGTTGCTCTCATCACAGTGCTCCCATTCCTCTGTGTTTATTTGTAACTTCTTTCTTTGTGCTCTGTTGACTTGTAGATATTGTTTTTCTCTTCTACCTAAGTCTTTTGCATTGTTTTTTCAGAGCAATGTCCTTTTTTGTATGGACACAAGAAGACATGCTTTTGTAATGTGACTCTCAGTGATATTTCATTCCTGGACATCTGTTCTCTCACATAAGCCTCAGCTGCCCTCACTTCCTAGTGCCCTAAAGCCGGGTCCTAACCAGGGACTGGATGGAACCAGGGCAAGCTGTAAGCTATGTGCTACCCTGGCATCGAGATGGGCCTGGCCAAAGTGCCATAATGCTTAAATATAAGTTAAGAGCTTGGTCATGGACAAATGTTATCATGATCCAAAAAGTAATAACTAGATTTGGACCCTGCTAGAGTTAGGAAAAATTAATCTGGCCTGAGTGCTGTAGTCTAAGTCTGTGGCAAGATGTTCCCAGGAGAGCTGTCCTACAAGTCTCAATGTTATCTCTTACTGTGTCCATACAAAAATAGCTAGTAATTTTTCCGGTTTCAAATTTTGTGTTTTTTGTAAAAATAAAAAGGGGGAGATGTAGGATAACACATAAGTGGCTTCTCCTCCTTGCCTTCTGCCTGGCCAAAATTCTATCCCTGCCTCTGACAGCCTTCTCCCGTGAGACAAGATGCTGCCTCCCATGGCCACTGTTCCTTGGCTGGTGCTCTCCTAACTGGTGCTCCAAGCCCAGGTGAAAGGTAAGCGTTCCCACATCCAGCCCCTGTGTCGTGGGATACTCAGATCCGGGAGCACAGTTTGGGCATTTTATAAAATCCATGTGAAAGAGTGGAACAGAGGATTTCTCATCAAAAGTTTCTGGTGACTCTTGAAAACACTCTGAATGTATTGGAAAGGTTGAGGGATGGTCATGGTTCACTATTTCAAGTACTGCCCTCACGCATATCCCCGTGGTGACCGTTCCAACACAATACCCATTCGTTTTTCACTCCGTCACTCCTTTACATTTTCCTATGTCAGGGGAAGACCTGCGGAATGAAGAGCTGTCTCCACGAGCCAGGTGCCCCAAAGGCTTCAAGGCCTATAGCAACCACTGTTATGCTTTCTTTAAGATAGCAAAATCCTGAATGGATGCGGATGTGAGTAACTGTACTTGAAACGGGAATGATGTGTATTTCTGGGGGTGGGGGGGTTTGGGGGGGCGGGGACTTAGACAATGGTGTTCGGGGGAGCTTCCATTTCATCGGGACATACTAGGTAGAATGACAAGCACAATTTACAGTACACCTGCAGTTCCTTATCTTCCTCCACGTCTTGAGTCCCAGTGTAATGCAAGCTTCTCCCAATCTCTTTCTTCTTCTCATAGTCGGAATGCCAGAAACGTCGCAATGGACACCTCGTGTCTGTGTCCACTCAGTCTGAGGGCTACTTCGTGGGCTCCCTCATCAAGAACAGTGGGACAGCACCCTCTCTTGTCTGGATTGGACTCCATGACAACACAGAGGTGAGATTGCGTCTTCTGTTCTCGGGTAACTTTACAGCTCCATTTGCCATCCTGAGTCATCCGATTGATTCCCTTAGTCTGCCCAATAACTAGACTAGGCCACCCTGAATTCCAGAGTATTCAGATGCTCTTCTGGAGAATGAAGCCCTGAGCCCATATGCAGCTGTGCGTTGTGCGGCATGGCCTCATCTCTAGCTGATATCAGTCCCCCTTTTCAAACAATGTGTACCGAAGATTTCCTAAGTCAATTTTTTTGTTGCGGCCAGTGATGGTGTGCCTAAGATGTGCTGAGTTGTTCATCAATGAAGGGTGGGTACACTGTCCACTTCAGAATCTGCGTGACCTTTGAGGCCCAGAAGTGCCTAGCCTGGATTGCACCACATGTTGTGCTCAACAATCCTGCTACTCTCAGTGGTATTGGTGACTTTTATTCCTACACACTAGATCAAGACTTTAAAGACAATTTTTAGATTTCCTCTCCAGATCTCCTCTTTAAAGAGCCAAACAGATTCTCTGGTGCTGGGTGTCACTCAGGGATTCCAGTGAAAATGCTGCCAGAGCATCAAAGGAGCAACTGAGACTCAGGTGTTCATCTGTCCTGTCTTCACAGACTAAACCCAATGCAGGTGGATGGGAGTGGAGTAATGGCGATGTGTTGAACTATGAGGCCTGGGAGAAAGGAGTCCCTACCAAATCCGGGTACTGTGGGGCTGTTCTAAGCCACACAGGTAAGAACAAAGAGGTTTCTATGTTTATATCTGTTCCACTTCTGACATATCCCCAAAACCAGTTTCTGAGCCTGACCGTTTGGAAGGGGGTACATTCCCGAATTCATGACTCGCTAGCCCTTTCCTAGTCTCTCTCAGCTCTCTTTTCTCTGAGCCCCTTCTCCTTGGAGCAGGAGTATGACACACAAAAAGAGGGAGGGACTTTGGCCCTGTCTGTGATGCCTCTCTCTCCTGTTTCCAGCTTTAAGCATTCCACTGATCCCTCCTCTTCTTGTCTCTTTAGGCTATGAAAAATGGCAAAATTATGACTGTCTGTTTGTACTGCCATACGTCTGCAAGTTTGAGAGCTAAATAAGGTCAGCAACCGGCTAGTTGAATCCACATGCAGCTCCTTAAGGATATCTTTCCAGGCTTAAAGGGAGCCTGGAAGGAAATCTCCACCCGCTCTCTACCCTGGACACCACATTGCATCTACCTCCTCCCCAGTTGAATCCTGGTTTGCCAAATAATAATAATAAACACTTCTATCCATATGATGTCGTTTGAATTCTTTCCTCTGAGCATCACTGAGGAATAATTCTGTGTGAGAGAAATCCAGTTCTTTCTTCATCCACCTTCATCCGGATCCCTAGGAAAATCTCAATTGTTAATCACCACTGAGGGTCCAGCAACACATGCCTGCAAAATACTTGGCTTAAGTCCTGGATTCTGAAGCATGACAGACTGAGTCTCACCCTGCAAGTCCACTCAGCTGTCCTGTCTCTGCTCCCACTGTCCCCTATACCGGGACACTCTAGAGCAACCCTTCCGCTCCCGGCCCCATAGCTCCACTCTGTGCTCATCTAGATTTTCTCCAAGTGTTTTTGCTTCCCCTCCCCCCCACACCTGAGAGTACTAATCTATAGGCAGCGGAAACTTCTGCCTGAGCAACCCAGCATCACACACAATTAAGGGATCCCCAAGGCTGCGCTATGCGCGACTCTCACTGGAGAGTTCAGCTCTGTCCATCTGAGGACTGGGCTGGCTTTAGGTTCATTGACTTGGCTACATAGTGTGGCTCCCTGTTAATTTCTTTCACCTCCCATGACGCAGACCTGGATGGGCCTTGGTTCCGACACCTATCGCACTCCCTTCTCTTTGCGATATGTTAGGGTCCTGTTCAAGCACAGGTGCTGGCATAGATTGTATTGCTCTGTCACATCCTCTACTGCACATTATCTTTGCTTACATGATTAGGTCTTCCCGGAGCCTGAAATTTGTAGACAGTGTCTCTGAACTCATTTATTCAGTATAATCTATATTGTTTTTTAAGTCTCGGCAACACCTGAGTGGCTCAGGTTATCCTGGACCACTGGTAGCTTGACCAGCCAGCGGCACATGTTTTGGTTTGATGTGAGGTCACAGAGCTGCAGTGCTGCTGATCTTGTAGGTTCTGTGGACACCACTGAGAACCCAAGTGTGATGGGGATCATCTTGTATCTGAAGTTAAACTGAGGGATGTGGATATGATACACATATGCCTACAATTTTCTAGCATCCCACTTGTCCTGAATGATCGAAATGTCTCTTCAATCCTCCGTCTACCCTGGATTATAATTTATCAAGTAATACAAAAATTTTACCATGGAATTTTATTATCGAGAATAGGAGAAATTGAAAGTTCTTTTCCGTGAAACATATACATTTAAATGAACAGCTTATCATGTGTTCTTTACTCTTGATATCTGCAGAGGGACCAGAAGATGTAGGGTACATCCATCTATGAGTGCCTAGAGAAAGATAGAGTAGCTTGAGTATCAAACTATTGGAAATAGTGATATTGCTGTGTATAAACTTCTAGTGGAATGTTCTTTGGGAACTTTCTGAGTGTTTCCGTTTTGCACTCTGTCCAGTTCAATGTGGGAGAAAATAAGTCATCATTTTGAAAAACAGCTCAGCAAAGTAGCTTAAAAAGATAGATTTTATTTTCTATAAATATATTTTATTTTTATTTGTATATATATATATATACAGTTCTTAAAAATGATCCGTCATCTTAATCTAAAAGTATTGAAGAGGTCACATACAATGCCAAAAATGAGAAAGTGTATTTTCATTGCAGGTACCACTCCATTTCAGTAAATAGCGTTGCGGCACCTAATTTATAACACAAGCTATAAGACCAACAATCCAAAACTCTGCTAATACACTGAAATAAAATTTCAGAATCTATAGTTTACCATGGAAACCACAATTAATAGCTAATTATTATACATTTAAATATATGAAATATTAAACTCCATGTAGGTGTTTTACTAGCCAACATCTAAATTAAAAAATTAATAATAAAGAAAATTAAATCAAAAATTCTTACAACTTATTTTGTTTTGACTGCATCGTATATTTTTGTTATAATACACTAATTGCATTATGTACATTTTTCTATATAAAATTATACCCATGGTACAATGGGTTGAGCTTGTGCTGTGTAGGCAGCCGACCCGGTTCAATCCCCAGCATCCCATATAGTCTCCCAAGCACCACCAGGAGTAATTCCTGAGCGCAAAGCCAGGAGTAATCTAGAACATTGCGGGGTGTGACCCCCCACCCCAAGAATAAGGCAAATAAAATTATGTCCATAAACTTCAAATGTATAGGAATCAACTATATAAACGATGCAGAAAGGGAGACAGAAAACCCTAATAAACCGAATCAGAAATGAAAAGTCAGACATTAAAATGGAAACTACAGAAATTCAAAGGGTCCTCAGGAAGTCCTTTGAGAAGCTTTATGCCACAAAATACGAAAACCTCGAGGAAATGGATACATTCCTAGTTTCTTAGAGGGTCCCAAGGTTGAACCAAGAAGACCTGGAACACCTGAACAGACCTATCACCATCAAAAAATTGAAACGGTAATAAAAAGTCTCCCCAAGCACACAAATCCTGGCCCAGATGGATTCACTAGTGAAGTTTTCCAAATCTTTAAAGGGGACTTACTCCCAATCTGTTCCACGAAATTGAATTATGAAAAACACTTCTGAACAGTTTCTATGAAGCAAATATCACCCTGATACCAAAAGCAGACAGAGATACCACAAAGAAAGAGAACTACAGGCCAATATCCCTGATGATAGACTCAGACCCCCCATCTTCCAGTAGGTAGGCGTCACACCCGCCAGCTGCTGCCAGCGCCAGGTTGGTCCCATCAACAGCCAAGATGCAGAGACTATAAAACCCAGCTCCCGGAAAAGAACAGCGCAGAGTCTCCTGCCCCCTCGCCTGGCTGTCCTCACCAGGGCCCCTTGGATGGGGGTGGTTGAGTTTCCCTCCCCCCACAACAGAGCCCCAGCAGCTGAGGACCTCCGGAGCCAGCCACAGCCATCCATGCTGGAACCACTCTCCACACTTCCAGACAAGCCTCATGCATGAAAGAACTGGCAAAGGAAGCCAGGCACGCGGGTCTCCCAGGGCTAAGATCTCCAAGCCTGCTCAAATTGGGACTGGGCCTTTTCCACCCAGACCCCCCCATTTTCTACTAGGTAGGCATCACACCCACCAGCTGCCTCCAGCGCCAGGTTGGTTCCATCAACAGCCAAGAAGCAGAGACTATAAAACCCAGCTCCCGGAAGCGCACGGCCACATTTGCAGCACGCAACGTCTTATTTTTTTTTAATTTTTCCATTGGAGAACCTGGCAGGCTACCAAAAGTATCCTGCCCACTTGGCAGAGTCTGGCAAACTTCCCGTCTCGTACTCAATATGCCAAATACTAGTAACAATGATGGGTCTCATTCTCCTAACCCTGAAAGAGCATTGAAATGGCTCTTTTAAAATCTCAGGGCTAGGAAGAAGGAGACGTTACTGGTGCCTCCTCGAGGCAATCGATGAACAACAGGATGATCGTGATCATGATCCCTGATGAACACAGATGCAAAATCCTCAACAAACTGTTAGCAAATAGAATCCAAAAACTCATCAGAAAGATCATACACCGTGACCAAGCAGGATTCCTCCCGGGGATGCAAGGATGGTTTAACATTCGGAAATCGATCAACATAATCTGTCATATCAAAAAAAAAAAAGAAAAGATAAAACCCATGTGATCGTATCAATAGACACAGAGAAAGCACTTGACAAGATCCAGCACGCATTTATGATGAAAACTCTCCACAGAATAGGTGTTGATGGAACTTTCCTCAATATAGTCAAAGCCATCTACCACAAGCCCACGGCAAGTATCATTCTCAATGGGGAAAAACTAAAAGCCTTCCCTCTAAGTTCGGGCAGAAGACAAGGCTGCCCACTTTTACCACTCCTATTCCGTATATTACTGGAAGTCCTGGCCATTGCAGTTAGGCAAGAGAAAGGTATCAAGGGCATACAGATAGGAAAGGAAGAGGTCAAGCTATCACTATTTGCAGACGATCTGATACTATACTTAGAAAACACAAAAGGCTCTACAGAAAAGCTCCTAGAAACAACAAGTCGATTTAGTAAAGTGGCAGGCTACAAAATCAACACCCAAAAGTCCATGCCTTTCTTATATACAAATAATGAAACAGAAGAAACAGACATTAAAAAATCAATCCTGTTCACAACGGTACCTCAGAAAATCAAGTACCTCGGAATCAATTTAAGCAAAGAGGTGAAGGACCTACACAAGTAAAATTACAAAACACTACTTCAAGAAATAAAAGAGGACACTAGGAAATGGAGACACGTCCCCTGCTCAGAGATAGGGAGGATTAACATTCTATCAAAATGGCAATACTGCCCAAAGCACTATACAAATTTAATGTGTTCCCTATCAGGATACCCATGACATTTTTCAAAGAAATAGACAAAAAACTCGTGAAATTCATAGCACTGTCCACTGTCCTCCCATTGTTCATCGATTTTCTCAGAGCGGGCCCAGGAACATCTTCATCGTGAGACTTGTTGTTACTGTGTTTGGCATATCGAATGCGTCACAGGTAGCTTGCCAGGCTTTGCCGTGCGGGAGAGATTCTCTTGGTAGCTTGTCGGGCTCTCCGAGATGGGCAGAGGAATTGATCCCGGCAGGGCCGGGCCGGCTGCGCACAAGGCAAATGCCCTACCGCTGTGCTATCGCTCCAGCCCTGAAATTCATCTGGAACAATAAACCCCCACGAATAGCTAAAGCAATCCTTGGGAGAAAGAAGATGGGTGGCATCACCCTTCCCAACTTCATACTGTACTACAAAGCAGTAGAAATTAAAACATCATGGTACTGGGCTAGAAACAGACCCATAGGCCAATGGAACAGAGTTGAATATTCTGTCACTGACCCGCAAATATATGACTACCTAACCTTTGACAAGAAACAAGAAATTTGAGGTGAAACAAGGGAAGCCTCTTCAACAAGTGGTGCTGGGAAAACTGAATAGCAACCTGCAAAAAATATGAACTGTGACCTCTGTCTAATGTCAGGCACAAAATTCAGATCAAAGTGGAGTAAAGACCTCAATATCAGGCATGAATCCATAAGGTACATAGAGGAAAATGTAGGCAGAACTCTCCATGACATTGAAGCTAAAAGCATCTTCAGGGACGAATGAAACAGCACTGGCCATGCAAGTGGAAGCAAACATAAGCAAATGGGTCTACATCAAACTAAGAAACCTCAAAAGAAACCTCAAAAGAAACAAGTGACAAGAGTACAGAAAGAACCCACAGAACGGGAAAGAATACTTACCCAATATCCCTCTGATAAGGGATTAACATCCAGGATATACAAGACACTAGTAGAATTGTACAAGAAAAAACGTCCAACCCCATCAAAAAATGGGGAGAAGAAATGGACAGAGGTTTCCTCAGAAAAGAAATATAAATAGCCAAAAGGCACATGAAAAAAGTGCTCCACCTCGCTAGCCATCAGGGAGATGCAAATCAAAACAACCATGAGATATCATCTCACACCACAGAGACTGGCATACGTTCAAAAGAACAAAAACAACCAGTGCTGGCGTGGATGTGGGGAAAAAAGGGACGCTCTTTCACTGTTGGTGGGAATGCCCACTAATCCAGCCTTTCTGGAAGACAATTTGGAAAGTTCTTCAAAATCTAGAAATTAAGTTTCCATAGGACCCCGCAATACCACTTCTGGGACTATATCCCGAGGATGCAAAAAAGCACAGTAGAAATGACATCTGTATCTATATGTTCATTGCAGCACTGTTCACAATAGCCAAAATCTGGAAACAACCCAAGTGCCCTAGAATGGATGGCTGGTTAAAGAAACTTTGGTACATCTACACAATGGAATACTGTGCAGCTGTTAGGAGATGGGAAGTCATGAACTTTGCTTATAAATGGATAGACGTGGAGAGTATCATGATAAATGAAATGAGTCAGAAAGAGAGGGACAGACATAGACATATATTCCACTCATTTGTTGAATATAAAGCAACATAACATGAGGCTGGCACCTAAGGACTGTAGATACACAGGACAGGAAGATTGCTCCATAGCTGGAAGCCTGCCTCATGAGCAAAGTGGAGAAAGCAGCTGGAATAGAGAAGGGATCACTAAGAAAATGATGGTTTGAGGAACTGGTCGGGATGGGAGATGTGTGCTGCAAGTAGCTAAAGGACCAAACATATAACCTCTCAGGGTCTGTATTGCAAACCATAATGCCCCAAAGTAGAGAAAGGGTATGGGGAATATTGTCTGCCATGGAGGCAGGGGAAGGGTAGGAAAGGGAGGGGTAAACTGGGGATATTCGTTGGTGGGGAATGTGCACTTTTGAAGGGATGGGGGTTTGATCAGTGTGATTGTAACCCAAACATGAAATCTTGTAACTATCTCGCGGTGATTCAATAAAATTTTTTAAAAAATGCAGAAGTCTTCTGCCATTGTAATATTTAGTTTCTCCTTAAAGAAGTAAAAGAGGATACTATAGAATAGAATTATATTCCATATATATTCATTCGAATAATCAAAATTTCCTGAAGTAGTCATATTCTACCCAAAGCATTATGCTGACAATGCACTTTCTATGAGCATCCCAAAGACAGTCTTAAAGTACCAGGTTGTACATCATATATTTCATATGGAAGCTTCCCACCACATAAGTAGCCAAGATTATCCTGAGGAAGAGAAGTTCAGCTGTATTACATTTCCTAATTTTATTTATACGACACTACTATAGTAATCAAACTGCATGGTGCTGGTTGTCATATCAAAGTGTTTGCAATTTAGAACCAGATTTAGACCTCAGATAAATATTTCACAAAGGTGCTAGTTACATTGGTGGAGCAAGGAATGCTGTTTTGTCAAGTGATGTTGGGGGGAAGAGAGTATAGGAAAACAGGCACTTGTCTTGCAAGCTGCAGAGCCTACTTCTTTTCCATAAACCATATATGTTCCCACATGCACTGACAGCAGTGACCCCTGAGTGTAAAGCTTGCATTAAACTCTGTAGAATATGAACGGTGTCCCACAAACAAAATTGAACAGAAAAGAATATTGTTTTAAAACTGAATACCCACTATCAATAAAAATCAATATGGATCCATAAAAGTTCAAAGTAGATCAAGGATGAGATTAAACCAGATACCATAAATTATGTTAAAGCAAATATAGACAGATATGTCCAGGCTTTGGATTCCAGGCATGTTTTCAATGATTTAATTGCACTAGAAACCATAGCAAAAGCAAAAGTAAGCAGGTGGGAATATGAAAAGTATAAAACTTATTGCATGGCAAAAGGAAAGCGGGCTGAAATAAAAACACTGGAAGAAGTTGTTTGAATATAATACATTAGATAAAGCACTAACATCCCATATTTATAAAACATTAATAAAGTTAAGTAACAGAAAACTACAATACCCCTATCAAAAATTGGGGAGAAGAAATTAAGTAACTCTTCTAACATGGAGACATAACTTGATAGGCAATAAGAATATAAAAAGGTGATAACCGTCATTTAGTGTCAGGGAACCACAATCAAATACACACAAATATGTTTATATACACACACATTTATACATATAGAAAGATACATGTATATATGTTCATATATAGATATATGTCCAGAGTCTCCTGTCCCTGTACCTGGCTGTCCTCACCAGGGCCCCTCGGAGGGGGTGGATTGAATCCCCCCCCCCCCCCCACCGAGCAGAGCTTCAGCAGCCGGAGACCTCCAGAACCAGCCACAGTCACGCTGCGATCACTCTCCACTCGTCCGGACAAGCCTCATGCATGAAGGAACCGGCAGAGGAACCAGGCATGCGGGTCCCGGGGCTGAGATCTCAAAGCCTGCTCGGATCGGGGCTGGGCCTTCTCCACCCAGATCCCCCATCTTCCAGTAAGTTGGCGTCACACCTACCAGCTGCTGCCAGCGCCAGGTTGGTCCCATCAACGGCCATGACCCAGAGACTATAAAACCTAGCTCCTGGAAGCTCCCGGACATCTTATTATCTCATTCTTACTTTGTACAAACTAGCAGGCTACCGAATGTAATCTGCCCACATGGCAGAGTCTGGCAAACTCCCCGTGGCGTACCCAATATGCCAAATACCAGTAACAATGATGGGTCTCATTCTCCTAACTCTAAAAGAGCATTGAATATGGCTCTTTTAAAATCTCAGGGCTAGGGAGAAGGAGACGTTACTGGTACCTGCTCGAGGCAATCGATGAACAACAGGATGATCGTGATATATGTCCAGGAGCATATATATATATATATATATATATATATATATATATATGACAATGGAAATATTTCCTGGAAACAGGGGTGGCAAAAATGAAACAGTTATTCAATATTAGTGAGAATGTTGTCTACTAGTGCCTTTTTAGAAAATGAAATGTATAGTTCTCATAAAAATAAGTTGGAGCTCTCATGTGACCCAGCTATCACACTTCTATCCAACCACCACCCAAACAAAAAAATAATCTTAGAAAGATATACATATAAGTATATTCATATTCAATATGAATATGGATAAATTAAAATGTCTAGTATAATAAAATGGATAAAAATACATACACAATTGAATATTATGCAGACACGTGAAAAATAGTTATGGAGTTATGAAGTGCATAACAACTAGGATGGGATTGGAGGACTTCTTCGTGTGACAAATAAATTAGGCGCAGAAAAACAAATACAGCATAATCTCTCATCTAGAGAAACAACTCAAGTTTAAGGATGATATTAATGGTAGTAAACTGTGGTCACTGGGTTACAGACCAAGAGTGCCCGGTTGCAGGGAACGTGGTGTGGGGAATGATGGGGTGGACTTAAAGTAACACAAATTACAGAAGGAGGGTCTAAAGCACTAAGATTGTATTTCACAGAACATGTCAAATTCCATTCTCCTTAGTTTTTCAGAAAGCTAAACTGTGGGGAAAGCTCGGGTTGGTTGTTGCCCTGGAAAGAAGTTAATCTGCTACTAGAAAGAGATCACATCTTCGACATTTCCCATTCTTTGCTGCAGCTATTCAAGGAATCTCCCAGAATCCCTCCTACTCTTTCCTAGCAGTCCTTTCCGGGCCCCATTTTTGTATTATACTTTTCAGTGTGCTTCCCTTAGAATGTCCTCTACAAGGCTGGCCGTTCCTGACCTGACAGAATATCACAGATCCCAGCAAGGAAGGTAAATGGGAGCTGAGACAAGATGCATTTCCAAACATGTCTGCGTCTCAGGTACCGGAGGGAGGGCGCAGAAGAATGTCTTTCCTAAGGAGACACAAAACACTCTCAGACTCAGTCATGTTCCGCCTAAGAGGTGGAAGGGGTCGAGTATCAGAGAATCAAACCTGTTCAGTCACCAGACAGAGAGGTATGTCAGTCAGGTCCACTTCTTCCTGGGGATCAGACAAAAGGAAAAGGGTGGTGGACCCTGTGCTTGCCGCCTGCCTGAGCACTTCCATCCCTGCCCCTGACAATCTCCTCTAGTCATGTCAGATGCAGCATCCTGTGGCTGTTCCCATTGTTGCTTGGGTGCTGCTCTCCTGCCTAGTGCTCCAATTGTAAGGCCAGAGATAGAAATGTAAGGGCCGCCTGGGCAAATAGTCATGAAAGAGTTAAGTGGTAGGAAAGAGTTAACCAGAAAACTGTAAAGGCTGTGAAAGCTAGAGTTGTAAAAGCTGGCTGGAAAGAGTTATAATGCAGCTCCCACCTACCCCCTGCTAGGACCTTGTGGTTGGGCCTGATATGGGGACATGTGCTCAGATGTTCAGAAGGAGTTAATCTTGTGCAAGTGTCGTTCTGTTCTTAGTAAAGCTGCAGATTGCTGTACTGTAAGATTCCTTTATACTTGATTATAAAAACCCACTGTTCTTTGGCTCGGGGCTCTCTGCCTCTGTCCTGTTTTCGGGACATGCAGTAAGCCCCAGTATGTTGGACAATAAACCCTGTGCCTGTTGCATGAGAAAGTCTCTTGGAGTCTTCCTTCACGGGCGGTGAGCATCTCGACCCTAACACAATCCCAAGTGAAAAGTAAGTGTGCTCACATCCACCACTCCCCTTCCATCCCCCGCACGGTCATGGAATACTCAGATCCACAAGAGCATTTTGGACTTTATGACAGAAACAAGGTTACATAGTATAGTTGGTGGACCCTCATTAGAGGTTTTAGGTCATGTTGAAAGCATGCTGAACGTGCTATTTACTGTGAGGGGTTATCATAGCTCACTCTTCCAAGTACTAGATTCATGCATATCCCCTGGGTATCTTTTCCATGCCAGCTCCCATTATTCTTTTCACCCCACCACTCCTTTAAAATTTTCTATGCCCGGTCAAGTTTTGCAGAAGAAAGAGCTATCTCCACGAATCAGAGTATCCCAGTAGCAACTGAACTTCTTTGTGACCACTTCATATCTTATGCTACAGAGCTTCCAACCCAATCAAGGTGGGTAGGAGTGAATTAACCATGATGTGCTGAACTGTGTTACCCGGGAAGACAATGTCCTGGCTAGATTAGTCTGCAGCGAGAGTCTTTATCAGAGCAGCTGCTACATCAGGTTCTTTCCCATCAACTTACCTCCAATCTCCGAGCCTGAACTTTTGGATTTCAAGATGAGGAGGGAAAGTCATGTTAGTTAACCTACTCCAACCCACTCTCTATTCTCCTTTCCCCGAGTCTCTTTTTCCTAACGCAGGATACGGATGGAAAGGAGGGAGAGACTTTGACATATCTGGAAAGCTTCTCCATCAGGTCTGTTGGTGCCCAACTAGATCATGAAGATGAGTCCTTGGACGCTGCCCTGCAAGCACGAAGCAGAATCAGAAAAGCACATTGCATTGAGTGGTCGAACCTAAGCTTGAGAGTCTGACTGAGATGGAAAAGGCCAAAACTGACCCTTCGTGCTCAGCAAGTGCCCGTAGCACAAAGCAGCAGATTCCTCTTCTCACATATTAAACCTAGCTCAAATTTAGATTTTAACATCCTCTACTGTTTATCACAGACCCCGGGTGTGAGGAAGTGGTGACTTGTGGAGCTTAGTGTTGGGCATGTGGAGAGTGTAACTGACCATGTTGTCCTTCCTGTAACTGATAATGTTTCCTTTACCTGCGGTTCTTTGGTTTGATTCTTCCTAGCTGTTGCGTTTCATTGGACATGATTATAATAAGCCGGCAAATACAAGGAGGCTGAGAAGGCTGCTGTTGGTCACAAGATATGAGTGAGCCTTGTGATCCTCCGTGAACAACAATTTCTCTCGCCTTCCTTGTCTCAGTGCCTCAGACCACCCAACCCAACGTTTGTAAAACACAGGTCCATTTTTTCTTTCACTCTTCCCATTCACTTCATTTCTTTTATTTCTCTAGGTTGTAAAAACGGAAAGAATTGTGACTATAAAATGACCTCATCCTATATCTGAAAGTTTGAGAATTAGATCAGGTTGGAAGAATACAGGCTGAATATAGTATTCCGCTTTATGTGTGGATACTATAAGTTTAATATAAGTATTATAAGTATCTACCCTGGAAGTAAATATACTCCACCCAGTCTTCATACATGAACTCTACTTCAATCTCTCTCCTCCCCAGTCTCACTTCAAGCCATTTTTTATTTTCAGCGCCTAAATTATCAGCGAATCGCAATATGCATTTTCATTGAAAATTGTATTCTGGTCTTAGACCCATCAGCGAGGAAGAATTGTTTTTGAGAAATATCTAGGTTTCTCTGTTTTTCTGACTTCCTACAGAACCCACTTCGCGCTCCCCCCAAAAAATAGGAATTGATTTTCAATCCCCGGCAAAGTTTTTATACATTGTAGAACCACTTTGTTGCTCTTTACCACTGTACTGTTTTGGGGCCAAGATATTTGTTCTGGAATCTTCCAAGAAAGATCCAACCTGAGACAAAGAGAATCTTCCTGTAGGCAGGCCTCTGTTGCATATGGGGCCTATTGCTCAGAGAGAGGCACAAGAAGTTGGAGGCTAATGATTTTCTTTTCTTTTTCCTTTTTTCTTTTTTTGGGAAACTTCCAAATTGTTCACCTTTGAGAATATACTAGAGAATGTTTTCACCAAGAGTGCAAGAGAGCTCATTTTCCACAACATCCCTGCCAACACTATCTTCCATCTTTTTAATATATACCAATCTCACTGGAATCAGATAATATCTCATTGTCATTTTTGTTTTCCAGGAAGTAAGAGATAGCTAGCACTTTTTCACATTACCTAGTGTTCACATGCTCTCTTTGGGGCATATTACTTCGCTTTCTCTCCCAAGTTTCAGTGATTTTTTAGGATTTTTATTTGCTGTTGAGATTTATTTAATTTTTGATTTGTGGATCACACCTGGCGATGCTCAGGGTCACTCCTGACTCTGCACTCATGAATCACTCCTGGCGGTGCTTGGGGGACCATATGGGATGCTGGGAATCGAACCCAGGTCGACTACGTGCAAGGCAAACGCCCTACCCACTGTGCTATCACTCCAGTGCAGTGGTGTTTACAATTAATTGATCACAGCCAGTTACAGATTTCTTCCCTCTCTGAGAGCCCGGCAAGCTACCGAGAGTATTCGGTATGCCAGACACAGTAACAACAAAGTCTCCAATGGAGGCCCACTCGAGCAAATCGTTGAGATTTATGAGATCTTTTTAAAGCTTTGATTTTAGCATTTTATCTGACATGTGATGTGCATCTATTTCTTCAACTCTTTAGACTGCCTGCATATCTTTTAATTGAGTTAAAATTTCTTCTATAAAATATTTGTAAGTTCTTTTCCCCCTACACTTGAGGTAAGCGCTGTGGTTTACAAAGAAGTTTGGGATCATTTATTTTAGCTCCAATGTCCAAAACCAATCCCACTTCACTGTCACCTTCCCTCCACCGTTCTCCCCAGTTTCCCTACAACCCCTGAGCCTGCTCCCATACCGGGCCCACAATAACATTTTATATTGCTTGTCACCGTTAATGTGCTAACGGAATGATAAAAGTACGTGCATCTTTAGAAGAAAATTTGTCTAAGATGTATCTCACCTTGGAGACATCAAGTTCATGTAGAAGGAATTACTAAAATGCTGTTACAAGTTGACCTTTCTGGGTTCATGTTTTCCTTATCAAGACTGGTTGTCTTCTACATTGCATCCCGTTCAACTTGGTATGCTGCTACTGGATTATCAGTGCTGTAGAGTTTGGAGATGTTGCATGGCTGTGAATGAGTCTGTGAGCTCAAGGAAATCTACACTTTTTGATTGGGCAGTGCAAAAGTAGACTATGGACTGAACATGTTTGCCTCTCAATGCCTCTTTTGCAGACCACAACGCCCAAAAGGAGAGAGAGAACAAAAGGGAATGCCCTGCCACAGAGGCAGGGTGGGGTGGGGGGGATGGGGGTGGGAGGGATATTATCCATGGTGGTGGAAAATGGGCACTGGTGGAGGGATGGGTACTTGATCATTGTATAATCGAAACCCAAGCACAAAAACTTGTAAATCTACAACTGTACCTCATGGTGTTTCACTAATAAAAAAATTTTAACGGGGTGGCAGCTTTCAGGGCTTCTGAAAGTAGAGGAGGTGGTGGGGCAGGGGAGAAAACTGTGAGAAAACCTGGAGATTTCAGTCACAGGGACCTGTGTACCTCTGTTTTGGACGGGTTAATTTCTCTATGAGGCTCAGCCCAAGATGAGGGAGTCCAACCAGAGAATTGGTAGCAATTTTGGAGTAAGGGAGTGAGCGGCTACTGGGGTTTTGTTTGGGTGGGTGCTGCCCCACCCCCCTCACCGTCTGCTGTTCTATGCTCTGGTCTCTTCTGATAACAGATTTTAAGTTTCATTTTGGAATTAAAGAGCCACGAGTAACAAAGTGATTCATAGTGGAGTCTCAGGCTACAATACTCCAATACCAATCCCACCACGAGTATCTACTTCCCACCTCTAGTGATCCCACACTTCCTCCCCCCGCTTCCTCACCCCTGCCCTGCCACCTGCCCCCTTGACAGCTATGTCTTAAAGTTCAGTGGTTTTAGTTGAGATTTCATGTTGGCTGATTTCAGTTGCTAAATCTCTTCTTTGGAATTATGGCTATACCTCTCTCCCACGTCACTGGCAGATCAGATATCCCTAACGCATGTTCCTCCATTACTTCACTGTCTCACCTTCTTCCTTCACACCTCAATTTCTTTCTTGCTTTTTCCTTCTGTAAGTTATACAATAAAGATTAAACAATTTAAGCTGACCTGAGTTTTATCTTTCAAATTCAGAAGGAACACTCCTTCCTTATTCTACAAGATTCATTCAATGAGTTATGATACATTGCTCATAATATTGATCAGCTTAAATTCACTGCTTTATAAACGTGTCTGTGCATACTTACCATCCCCCTAATGAGAAGAAACACAATTAACACTTAAGTCAGTTTTCTTTTAAATTAATCGTTGAGTTGTAGCCACCGGTATTTTAGTACAACTATTTGTGTAAAACTACTAAGATTTTCCTCTTCTCTATGACAAGGTCACATTTAGTTCTGTGCATCCATATTAACAAGAAGAGAAGAAAAATTTAGGATGTTCTTGTTCGGAAGAACAGAACTAACATCTCCTAAATATCCTACTAGAAATCCATCAACTCTATCTTTATCTTTATTTTCTCATTAATATTATTAGCACACCATAAAGATACTCCCTACATATTTTTCATGATTACCACACCATATTCGATGGGGTTCAGACAGTAGACAACAAATCATAGAGGGATATATATATATTATGTATTTATAAATATATATTTATAAATATATACATGTATATTTATTAAAATATATGCTTCTCGGAGAGCCTGAAAGTTACCATGAGTATCCTGCCCGCACAGCAGAGCCTGGCAAGCTACCCGTGGCATATTCCATATGCCAAAAACAGTAATAATAATGGGTCTCATTCGCCTGACCCTGAAAGAGCCTCCAATATGCCAGCATTGGGAAAGACGAGCAAGGAGAAGCTGCTAAAATCTCAGGGCTGGGACAAAAGGAGACATTTCTGGCACCCGCTTGAGTAACCCGATGAACAACAGGATGACAGTAATACAGTGATTATTAAAGTATTGTAGTGAACATTTTTATAGACCACGCGTGTTATTCTTCGGACTGAAGAACTGTTTTCTTCATTTTTCCTGTAATATTAGTTTTTGATGGCTCCTGTCTGAGTCTCTCCTTAGGAATAGCATATATGTGAAAAAATTTACTCACTAAAGAACACACTGCCCTCGAAACTTTTGTACACAAATAGCTCAATATGGGGTCTTGTGAAGCGCCTTAGTCCATGAAGTCTCTTGAGATACTTTCCAACTCTAAAGTTCTCGCTGGGATCAGTTGAATGGATTTTCCCTATCAATCGCAATTCAAATTATACCAAATCACAATCTTATATTTCACAACTAGTATAGATTGCTATTTACTAAGATCGTACCATAATTACCTGCATCAACACCACCGTGAAAACAAGAGTCTCTGAATCTGTTATCCAGGGAAAATATTAACAATATTTGGTGTATATTATCTTAAGAGCAAAATTCTAAATGGGATTTGGAATCTATATCAACAGTCATTGGCTGGCAGGATCGATGTTATCATAGGGATATGAAACATAACTGTTTTTATCATGTCGGTTATGGAAGTTTAGCTAGTTTACTAGTAGTATCGAACTAGAATGAACACCAAAGAATAAAAATGCATTAGGAAATGCAATACTAGAGATGTTCAAGTGTTTTGATTAAGGAAATAGGTATGTATATTTTCATGTCGGTGTTAAAGGGTGAGTCCTTTCTCATGGAGTAGTAGGCAATTTCTACAAACTGGGAAAAATACTAGTTGAAGGGACATGATATCATGTCTTCATAGTCCTAGAAAATTAATGCAACAGAGAATGACTGCACCAATTTGTGGAATATAACATAATATAACATACTATGAGAATAACACGTAATGATAGTAGAGATAAAGGCCAGGAGGGTGTTCCCACGGCTTGGAAGCCGATCTCATGAGCTTGGGAAAAAGGGAAGGTGGGATGGAGAAGAGACCGTT